>NW_010972698.1:1960526-2026148 GCF_000737465.1 Haliaeetus leucocephalus | reverse complement strand
GTGAGGGGAGTGAGCGAGTGGCTGTGTGGGGTTTAGTTGCTGGCTGGGGTTAAACTGCAACAACTTCTTTTCCATACACCATGCTGCTTGAACAACTAACCTTTAACTAATGTGCTAATGCCACTTCCAATTGATCTACCTATTTAAAATGAACAATGCTAGTGACAGAATACTGAAAACAATTAAGCTGAACTTGTCAAAATTAATAGAAGAGATGGCATCTTCATCTTAGCCAGCAAAGGCTATTAGAATCAAATGTTCTTCCTAAGTAGACTTTGTACTGTTTGTGTGTGGTTTAGAAAAGATGCTCACTTCACATTCTTGTCTTACAAAAGCTGTAGTGAGCTAAGTGATCTGAGTAGCTCCCCGCTGGATTGAGGTAGGAGTTTCCTTCAGGAAACTCATATTCTTTAATTCTTTCCTTTCTCTGATATTGCTAGTAAAAGGTACCCCCAGCTAGCCCTCAGGAAGCTAACAGGTCTCCTTCAGGTGCTAGCCAGTAGGGTACATGCATAAAGCTAAGCAGGTCTGACCTTTCAAGTGCTGATGGACTTTGTAGGTATACCCTCAGATTTGTTTATGTGAAATACCTGTTCACAAGGACAATGAAAGAACAAAATGTAATATGTAACAGACTGTTCCACAAGCAACAGAGCTAAGTAAATTTATTTTCCTGTAGATTTTTCTCTCATGTTCTTACATTCAGCTTCACACTAAGTTCCCTCTGGGATCTGATTCATTACCACGGTACTATTCCTGTCCCTTATATCCCTCCATACTTGAAGTCTTCTGCCTCACACTTGCTCTATAGACATTCTTATGTTCTTCTATATAATATGATGACCTGTGCAACTTGGTAAATAAACCAGACTTCCTGGACAGTGCCTGCTAGCAGCATCTTCTCTCCAGTGTTTGTATCATTTTATTGGAGGACATAAACTGCCATTGTAATTATGGTCTTTTTTAAAATAAAAAGCTGAAGTCGTTATGCTAATATACACTAACCAAACAAAGGTTACAGTATATAGTTTAAGGATAAGCTGACTTGCTGTGTTTTGATGAGTGCTTGCATAACGTTTCTGGACTTAGTCAACAATTTACCTATACTTTGGTAAAACAATTTAGATTTGCTATGTCTCTCCCATACACTGAATTAAAGACAAGATGCTAATCTTAGTAATGTATATTGAGATCTTCCTATCTTCCATGTGTTCTGACTAAGTCTTTGTAGTATTAAAAGTAAATCTTGGGAGTGTATTTCCACAGAGTGATAGTCCGTCGCTATTATTTTTGGAACTATATTTGATGCTGTATAATTACTACTGTAGGCTCTGTGCTACCAGAAGTCTTCATTAATCACAAATATTTTGCTCTTCTAGTTATGACTCTTCCTCCCCTTGTTCCACTGACTTCCGCTTTCTTTCTTATTTTGTTTGAATCACTGGCCCAGAGCAGCTATAAAGTGTAGACATTTATGGCAAAAACAATGAACAGCAAATTCCATGCTGGGCAATGTAGGCAGTCATTTGTTTGTTTGCATGCTGAGAAACCTGCCAAAGTACCAGAACTTCTCTCTGGTGAATAATGTAATAAATTAGATTTCATCACCATGTAATCACAGATCCATGAGAACTGGATATAAAAATCTTTCTTCAAATATTTCTCAATGGAGCCCATCCTGCTATACACACCGACTCTGTTTGAAAATGTACTTGCTTATTAGGTGGCTGTGTTTGCTTTTCAAAAAAACCCAGTCTTTTTTACCTCAGAAGCTGCATGGAAGATTTGCTTGTTACTAGCTAATAAAAATGCATGAAGAGATGACTGTAAAAGTAGGGCATATTTGTAAGCATCTGCTACATTTATATTTTCTAAATGTGTCCATTTGAGTAGGCAGATCCACAATTCAGCTTAACTAAAACAAGACCAAGTAAGACTTTACAAATATTCTGATTTTCTTTTGAAAATTTCACATTTTTAATACACCAAAACGTAAATAAATAAATAAATGAGGAGGACAGGAAATGTTCAAGAAGAGGCAATGCAGCTGATATGGTCTAGGAACCTGAAAACTACTTCTATCATGTTTATTGACATGTTTTCATCTTTAAGTACACAAGCCAGCTGATGGAGGGCCAGATGCGCTGGGATGCATCAGTTGGTTAAAGTATGTCAGTCCAACATCACTGAAGAGCATGCTAAAGCCGCAACAAATGGAGAATGTGGACTCTAGCTTATGAGCTGATTTTCTGAAATATTAGTTCCTCAAGAACTATGTTGAAACTGGTAGTAGGGTTTGAAAATGCTCAACAAAGGAAGGTATCTGGTGGATCCACTGCTGTCCTACCCTTCTGCATGGAAGATTGAAGGCATCTTAGAGATAATAAGGTGACAATCTTTAAATGTTTTTTAATATTATAGTGCTAGGTACATACTGCATTTTGGTGATAACAGTGAGCTGGCATGGAAATGGGTAGAATCAAGGGAAGGTGCCTGTAGACACCCTGTCCAAGAAAATGTTCTGCTTGACAGAAGGCTCCCATATTGTACCATTTGATTTTGTGGCATCAGCACCCTGTTTACAGCTCAGCGACCTATGGACCCTAATGTTTCTTTGGTGGGTTCCTTTTAATATGTTTCAGAAAGTGTTTTTTTGGGGGGTTTATGTGTTAATTTTTGTATGTAGACAGTACACTAAGTCTCAGAATACTGTTTTATTGTTTTAAATATAGCTTGTTAGCATTATTCCCCCCTTTTTTTAATTAAACGATAACTACAGCTTTGTGCAAGAGGCTTTTTACTTCTAATAATCTCTTTTATTATTTCCCCTTCCTTTAATATAGTCTTGAAAATTTTTACACACTTAACTGTGAGCTTCAAATAATGGTGTCTTTTAATAGTCTTCCTATCACATACAAGCATTTTTAGCCTTTAGGCTGCTCCTTTTTGTTTGCTTTCAGAAAGCTGCTTCTTTTTCATGTAATCCTCTCCTTGGAATTGAGAGTTACTGTGGTTAATTTGTGTGTGTGTGTGGCTTCTTCACACCTCCAAAGACACTGAAATCAGTTTTGAATTGAAGAGTTGTTCTTATTTAGAAAGTGGGTCTTCAGTAATTGCAGCTTGTGCTGGGTCCAACATGCTACTAAGGGAGTAATGAAGAAATGCTTTTGCATTTCTGGATTCTCCTTTTTATCAACTAATAAATTAAGGCATTTTGCTTTTCTGTCTCTTTGTCTTTCATCTTATCACAGGTGTAAGAAAGACAATGTGGAAATGTGTATTGTGTAGGGATGTTGCAATTCTTTGGACAGATTTACTTTTAAAAATTATTATTATTACCTTATCTGAACTCTGCATTCAAAGGATGAAGAGGGAGGAAAATAATTCTGCCTGAACCTCCATCCATTTACCTATCATTGTTTCCCTAAACTGTAGTTATATAAGGTGTTATAAGGTGGTATATGTCTATTAATCATCTCTCAAAGGGGAAAAAAAAATTATTAGCATTTAAAATTAATAATTTGATTGAGTCTTTGTTTACTGAAAATTTTGCTTCGAGTCTTTCATTTACAGTACAGTAAAGAATATGCAGAAATAATCTTACTTTCTTGCAAGATGTACAAATCACTAATAACGTTGAAAATATTTGTTTTCCTCAAAAAATAATCCAGGAAATTCCTTTTAAATTAAAGAGTTAATATTTTATGTGATTAGAAATAGCTTTGGGAACATTTATCTCATCATATTTGAATATTCAAGTCTATGATGTACTTTGAGCAAGTTTTGGGGAGATTGATTAGGGAAAAACTGTGTTGTTA
This sequence comes from Haliaeetus leucocephalus, assembly GCF_000737465.1. Classification (NCBI taxonomy): domain Eukaryota; kingdom Metazoa; phylum Chordata; class Aves; order Accipitriformes; family Accipitridae; genus Haliaeetus; species Haliaeetus leucocephalus. The sequence goes on along the minus strand of NW_010972698.1, from coordinate 2,022,330 downwards.
TTAATAGTAATTTGCAGGAACTTTTGTTGAAGATTAAGTTCATGTTAGACTAGATATCTTACAAGTAAGTGATAAATATAGTAACAGCCTTACATTGAAAAGGTGTAAAATCTGAGACTTGAGTTGTTAGTAACAAGTTGCATTGTTGTTAGCTTCTCATCTTCCAATATTAACTAAGGTTGTTATCCTGATACAATCAACTCTGATGACACTATTTTCCTTTTTAGTACATTTTCAGAACAGATTGGGGGTGGGGGGGGAGAAAAGAAAAACCTCTTGCACTCTTAGTATTCAATTCAAACATTCTGTACTCTCTTTCCAAAGTCTCCTTGGTCTAATACTGAACATCCAGAAGAAAGCTGAATCTGTTTTTCAGAAATGGGCATGTGGATTTGATATCAGTGCATAACACCTTTAGTTAGAAATAAGAGTTCTATTTTTCCAGTTTTTTAAAGCATGTAGACTGTGCTGGACCAGAGTTTTCAGTGAGAGTAATGGCTTGGCTTAACCTCGTGAGCAGCTGAGCCATGTTCTTTCACTGCAGTCATCTTTTTTACACTGTCTTGTGGAGAAATAAGAACTCAGCTTTGTATGTCCTTCTTCACCAAATCACACCGGACCGCTCTTACAGGAGCTTTGGCCAACACTTCATGCATATTTATGACGTAAATTATGAATTTTTAAGATCAGGTTGGGAATGCCGCTAAATAAAATACTGTGATAATTTTTTTCTTTTAAAGCACGTTATGTTTTCAAAATGAATTTGAACATGTTTTCCTTGTCATAAAATATGATTATGTTTAGATTGCTCATTTTAGAAAATAGGACTTCCGGTTTAAAGTGATGGAGAATTGCCATATAATTTTTCTCTAACTACTTCTAATGACTAATGCAGTTAAAATTACCTAGTGTCCCATTTATTGTTTTCAGATGGATACTATTAACTGGAAAGGAAATATTTTGGACATAATACAATATAAAGAAGAAGTAATTTATATAGTAAACAGAAGAAAATAAGTGCATCCAAATTAATGAGACCTGTCAGTGTACACATACTAAAGGAAATTATGCTAAAAAAAAAAAAAAAAGATGGATTTCATCCATTCTGCATGTATTACTCCTTGGAGTTAGGTCTGATATTATTTCAAAGGCACTTGTCTTAAAATGACATAGATAAAGCTGATGTGATTAGACAAAGGATGGTCCAGTAAACAGAGTTCAAAGCCTATAAAAAGAGGCTTTGTTTTGATACCTGGTTAAGTGTGTTTAATACAGGGCAGTAAAGAAAACAGTTAAAAGCAGGACAGTTAAAAAAAAAGCTCCATGCAGGTCATCATTTCAGCCATTCTTATTTTATGATTTTCATCATCAATTGCAAGATTTTTTTTTTAACTGAGGCATTGCATTTAAGTAGAGTATCATTTATTCTAATAGATAGCTAATTGGACTAATCAGCTACTGTAATTAGCTAGAGATCCAGTACATCTTTATTGTAAATGTTGAAGGCCTCATTAAAATTCCTCCTTGTGGAGAGGGGAAGAAGAAGGTACCATTAAATTAATTGTTTATGCAAAGTGAAAATGTTATGCTCTTTTATGTGATATCAAAGATTTGAGCACTTAAGGATGCACCTTGGGAGCCCTCATCCATCCAGAAGGACTTGCCTTGGGATGCGCTATGACTGGTGAGGATGTGGTAACCACATTCTAGCCACTTCTGAGCACCACAGCACCGTGTAGAAGCCAGAGTGGGGCAAGGGTTCAACTTGAAAATGTTAATGCCTTGTCAAGAAGTGTAAAAGAGAAGCATAACAGATGTGCAAGATTTCTGTCGAGAGAACCTTAGTTATAAGATCTAAGATTTTGCTCAGCAGAAATTTGCATTAATATCTATGAGAAAACAGCCTAAAGTTAGAAATTAATGTACATACTGTAAAAACGCTGGGGTTTAGTTGTTAAGCTTATCTGCTAATTTCAATTAGAACTTGAATGTTCAGTAAGAATAATTTGTACCACATTTCAGCTTATTCACTTTTATAAGCTCTGAAGAAACTGTACTGGAATTGTAGTTTTCTGTTATACTGTGGGAGGTTGGTGTTTGTTCTCATAGCTCACAACTAAGAAATCAGCTCCTCATTTTTCAGAACAACCATGAAGTCAAACTTCTGAAACTGGCAATGTAGATCAGAACAATTACCTGAATCTTTTTAAGATAGAGAATTAGTTTTTTCTACTTAGTAGCAAATGTTTTCTGAATTGCTTGAAACATCTATTTGTGTTTAGTGAAATTTCTTGGGATTGATATCTTACACCTTCTTTTCCTTAGAGGATAGAAAATTGAGCTAACAGCCTGATAACAGTCTTATGTATTTCTCTAGTCCTTTTCAAAGGTAGATACAGCTAGAATTACATCAGAGTAGCTGCATTGTATCTTTAGTGAAGAGACTATCTATTGCCAGGCTTGATGGGGCAGATTAGAGACAACAGCTCTGAAACATATCATGCATATACCTAAGAGACTATGAATGATGAATATCCTGCATTACACACACAGCAGGGCGTCATTGCAGGACAAAGTGTTGCAAAGTAGGCATTATCTTAAAAGGGAGGATTTGGTCATTTCTTTTTCAGCATCTAGGACATTTTTGACGTGTGAACCAGCAGTGTGGCTGCTGGGACATTTTGGGACTGTTCCTGCACAGCTGGCACCTGTCATGCAGTGTTTATCAGGAAGAAGTAGGGTCTTCATTTCCCTCAGCTTTTGGCAGTACAGGTTACAACTATCTTTTTCTTTAGGGGCCACCATTGTCTTTATCATTAGAGGAAATAACTCCTATACTGTAACAGTGGAAAGCCAGTGGCTGCAGGAGTTTCACTGTGAATACTAATCTTCTCCTGAGACTAGCTCCCACACAGCAACAAAGACGAACAAGTAACTACTGAAGTGCTTGTAATTCAGCTGGGTGCTGTGCAAACCCTCAATTTATTTCTATTTTCTAAGGTTTATATTTCTAAATATTCAGGAAGCAACAATCAGGGAAAGAAAAGACTATTTAACTGTGGTCCTCTTGTCTCAAGATATCCTCAACCCAACACAGACCATGGGAAAGCTGGAATCTTTCTCTTGAGAACTGGGCAGTGTTTTTGTTTCCTGCAACAGCTCTGCCTTTAGTCCCTTCTGAGCAAACCACATGTAGCACTGAAATCTGGATTCAAACAATCCACTAATCCACCAAGATCCTGCGCTGAATTTTATTGAAGTAATTATTTGCTAAAGAAAAGGAGTAATTCAGTTCTTTAAAGATTGCTGTTGGGCAATGGAAAATGCATGTTCTTTCCCAGTTTCTTTTATGCCCCCATGTAGACTGATTTTTAAAAATACAGAATGAGAAAATACAATAAGTTAAGAATGTTCTGTCAATTATTTGTTAGACACACAGCTGGCTGGTGTGTTGACTTATGATCTTGTACGCTCTGAGTTTGCAAACTCTTTTTTTGTAACCAGAAGCTTTTAGGAAAGTGATTCAGACTTGATGAGCTAATTAGTTTGATCTAAAATGACTTACTCCTATGTGATACCCTTGAAACTTTATATGCTTTATATACGTGTTTAAATGGACAGTACTTATATGGGGTTTCTTATAACTAAAGGATGGCTGGCTTATTCCTGGAAGCTTGGAAATTCTCTCAGATGGCAATTTAAATATGGGTTAAAAAATCATAAGGCAAAAATGAAATTATAAATGTTCATCTGAGACAATATTAGATTTTATGCAGGACAACTTTGTCCTGCAGCCATTTTTTGATTCCTTCTCTTGTCACAAGTATCATAAATAAATCAACTCTGTTTGGAACAGTTTTAATTTGGGAGTTTTCACATTCTACTTCAATATCTTGAAACTGTAGTACAAATGTACACTAATCCATTCATTCTTCCTCTCATATGCTGTCTGACCTCACATAAACTGGGGTAGACAAAGAAATTACTTGTGCCAGCAAACATACTGTAATTTGAGGCTGTTAAAGTAGAGGTTAGAATCTGGCCATGAGTAAAAATAGAATGTAATATATTTCCCTGAGGTCTGCAGATTCAGTAACTTTTGATATTTATGAATTCAAACCCTAGCAATGGTTTATGCTGACACGCAGCTCCTTGATGCAGATGAAAATTGGGTGAAGGAAAATTCAGAAAGCAATGTATGTCCAACTTAAGACTGATTCTGATGGTAGGGCTGTGAAAGTGAATCCTTCATTCCTAATATGCTCCATCCCATCCCTTGCATACACACCTCTGCTTGTATTTTGTGTGCATATAGTCTAGATAATTTTCTGCATATCTTGGCAAGAAACTGTGATACTGAACTTGTTAAAGAACATTTTTGCCTTTTGGAAAAAAACATCAAAACCACAATATCCACCAAAATCCTCCTCATTGTAGATTTCTACTGGGCTCTTTTGCAGGAATGACTTCTAGGTTCATTGTAGAATTGCATTTTCTGAGATGTACATTTTTGCTTTCCTCAAATTCCTCACTGCTGCAGTGATCGCAAGGACACTTAGGTTGGGGAAAGCAGCACTGGTCAGGTAGAACAGGTGACAGTAATTTTCATGTCTTTGTCCCCAGATATGGTGACATGGCCCTATAAGCAGCAAAAGTCCCAGGGGACTGTCAGGGCTAGCCTTCTCGTCACAACAGACATCACCAGAGCTGAACTAATGCACATGTAATGGTGAGAGAGTGGAAGAAAATTAAGGGAGTCTGTGGTTTGGACTTCAGGCTGTGAAATAGAGACTATCTCATATCCCAGTCACAGCAGTCCTTCCATCAGTTCATTGACAGCCTGCAATATCTTTAACTGGCCAAATACCTTGCAGCTATTTCCATTTGTTGAATCAGCCATGCAGAATACAAAAAATTCATCTCTTATGGAAACTAAATTATAGGCAACTCTCAAGTGTCTGTGCTGTCAGTTAATGATAGTAGTGTTAAAAAAGATAACCATTTTCATTATATTCATGATTGCATTTTATGCCTTAACCTCATTTTCAAAGGGAAATACTCCTATAATTTTTTTGCCTATTTTATATATGTATGGTTCTGTAAATTTTCTGCTTTAGTTGTTTGCATACAATCATCACGTTTGCTATTGTAGAGCTATATTGTTGTAGTTCTCATTCAAAATGAAGGGAGCATAAATTGGTGACTTGAGCAATGTAGTGTTTCTGAAGTTTGAAGTAAATCCTACTTGTATAATTATCCTATTGTAGTAGGACCGACTAAATCATGACTGTCATACTAGGCATGATGTGTGAGATAGCTTTCATTTTGCCTGATGCTGTGGAAAGACTAGAAGTTTCTATGGCTTGAATAGTGGAGCTAGGCTCTCTGTATAGGTGCTATAACTCACACCCTTGAAGGTCAGAGACGCTGCGGAGAAGATGCATGTATGCACCACTGTCCAGAAATTTTGGGAATGCCTCTCTACATATGACCTAAACTTTCTCAGTCCATAGAGGTTCAAACAACAAATGAATCCCTGCTGGTGACAGAAGCCAGGCTGGATGAAATAGCAAGCATGGAACCAAGGACATTGGAGCTAACCTCAGTGATTTCCAAAGAGTTAACTAAAATGCAGTAAAAAAGACAGTCATTGTCTTTAGATTAAGGCTAGATAGCATATGTGGGTGGGTTAAATATGTGCATATTAGGAGACTGTATGTAAAAAATAACTGGCGTTTCTAGGAGACAAGGTAGACATACAAATTGTGAGAAATGAAGAAATTACCATTTGCAGATGTGAACTGAGTTACAGGAAAATACCTTGCATGCAAAAATAACATCATACTAAGTTTGCAGACAACCAGTAACAGTAGTTCTGAGAGTTGTGACTTGCCATACTTCCGGCAATGAGTCCACATCTAGTTTTATCCAAACATCACTGTTCATTAAAGTATTTAAGTGAATAGAAGAATTAGTCTGCTTTGAAAACCTCTAGACTATGCTTTCCAAATTTCATTGAGATTAATTTTTAAGTAAATTGAGTAACTGTAATCTCCTAGGCTTTACATAAAAGTGAAATGATCAAGAGAGATCTTGATTGAGTACAGAAATATTTTGTAAAACTCTATTACTATGTAGGACAAACTGTGTATTCAGAAATACTTCTACCCCAAATTACAAGCATTCCAGCAGTCAAATATACCTCAGTTTGGAGTGAGGGATCCCAAGCAGTGGGACAGTGAGTTCACTTTAATAAGGAGGTAATGGTGAACTAATTTGGTGTTTTCTTTATTGACTTCGTTGGTAGCACTAAGCATTACTATTTGGGTTTGCCAAAAGCATAGGGAAAAAATGCTACTGTGCCTATTACTATATAGCTTCGGCATGTGATACAGCTTATTGGAACAACCTACATTTCTGTTTGAGTATCTGGAGTATGAAGTGCTCCTGTGAATGGCATAGGGTGATCTGAGCAACTGCTGCTCTATTTGAAATTGTGTTTCAGTTTTCATTTAAAGATATGCATTGGAGAGTGGAAGTTACTAACAGTGTTGAGATGTCCTGCACCGAGTGCCTCCTGTTTCCATAAACATTAGAAGTGTCAGATGACAAATGTGACTATCTTCAGAGCAAAGAGGTAAGGGCACAGACTAGGGTGCTCAGTCATTTTGTATGTCTTCAGCTGAGCTAGACTTGCTGTAAGACATCTTTCTGTTCCTTGGATAACTGTCTGAAGCAATTGCAGATACTTTGTAATGGAAAAGCCAGCTGCAGTTACAATACCTAAAAAAGACGAAACGCAGGGCCTTTTTTTTTTTTTTTTTTTTTTTTAAGAGTAATAGATCTGGGAAATTTTACATCAGTCAGCTTAACTTCAGTTCCCAGAAAAACCCAGGAACACAGACAGGTAGCTGTATGTCTTACTTCTCTTACCTAATTCTGTATAGTCAACAGAGAAGGGTTTCACCAAAGAGTCATTCAGAGAAGAGAAGCTAGGGCTTCTTTGAGTCACTCTGTGAAAAAGGCTTTCTTTCCTTTGACATGCAGAGTCTAAGGTGACTGGCCTTTTAAATGGGCTACCTGAATTTGTGCATTACAGATACTATCTGCTTATATATCCACAAAGTATTGTAAGCATTGTCAACTGGATTAATCATTCCTGATTTTAGGTACTTGAATAAGGAACACAACTATGGTCCTACTTATCTTTAGCCTTCTTTGTTAGTGGTGAAAAGTAAGTACTGGTAGGGACAATGTCAGACCATAAAGGGGCCATGGGAATCAACTGTAAAAGGAAAATTTCAGATTACATACCTAGAGTTTTTTAACTGTAGGAATAGTTAAGTATTGGAATAAATGGACTGTGGAATGGATAGTTCTAAAGAATATATTAATTAAATAGTTGCTAGGAATGGTTTAGGAGAAGTTGATCACTTTGGATTAAGGCAGGAATACAGCAACTTCTCACAGTACTGGCCCACCCAGTTTCTCTGGTTGTTGTTTGCTGATAGTACCTTCCGTTAGGCTGTGGACAGGCAAGTTGTGACTAAGCCTGAATGTTTTGCACAGCAGAACGAAGTACCTCATTAATGGGCTCCAAGGTTGCCTGAGGAGTTCATTTTTCCTTTCACTTTTGTTTAACTCTGTTAACTTCAGTGGTTTCCTGTGGGTTATAAATAATAATAGAGGTAATCCTGTAATAAACATGGCAGAACCATATAACAGTTAAAGTTGTGGTCCTTTAGTATCTTTTGGAAGATTTACCTACTCTACAGTGGTTTACTAAAAGACAGAATTGATCGTATGAGTGACACAATTGCTGTTAATGTAGCTATAAAAAGTCAAGGTATATGTGGGTTTCATACACATATTTCCCATATTTAAGATACCTATTTACTTTCTGCTGAAGAACTAATGATGGTTGAAGAAAAAGATGCTATTCTTTCTTCCTCATCTCATAATCAAAGCTGGACTTTTGGATACAGGACAAATCATGCTAAGTATCAGGCACTTGGGATTCAAAAATAGCAATCTATGAGTGGTCACCGTGGGGAAAATAGTAGTTAATAATATGAAATGAGATGAAATATAGGACTGAAAACAGTCACTTCTCTAAATTTCTTTCATTTTCTAGCCCTATGAGATAGACAGACAGTTAGATAGATAGTATTTTATTTCATTCCTTTAAGTGCAGAAGAGTTATAATTTTAATTGTAAGAGAGTAGTGCTGCTCCTCTCAGTCAAGTTTGTGAATATCTGAGTCATGTTCTGCGTGACTAGGGGACAAAATCTGAAGTACCTAATATCTGAAAATAGCAGTCATGCCTTAAATGAGGGTGAAAGACTGGGATGGGGGTGCTTTTCTGGAAGCATGTTTTAATAGATAAAGCTGAGTATTAGATCTATGACTATCACTAACGTAGAGATAAAACTACAGTTTGTGTCTCTGTAGGAGTTAAATGTGGCATTTATGCACGGATGAATCATAAGTCAGATCTGAATGTGCCAAACTTCTATCAACTATCATTAGGCTTTTACAACTTCATTTTTTGTTTTGTTTCGTTGTTTGTTTTTTTTTTTTTTTAAAGTTTTCCAGCTTTTGTTCATGTTTGTTCAGCATAAGAACAATGGGCCCTTAACAGCATGTGTTTGACTTGTTTCTGCTCAGTTATCAGCTTCCTGAGCAGAGAAGAGAGCCTTTTATAGGCTGTGACACAATTGTTAATTATGAGTATTGCTCTGTTCATGCTTTGGAATACTAGTAGCAGATTAAGTAAGTGATTCAGAGAGACATAAAATTGGCCCACCGTGTGTCGAAGTGGCATCAAAAAGGTCTGATTTTGGAAGTCAATCTCTTGAATTCAGAGATATTTGGAGGAGTTCAAGCTTATATTTCTGGCTCACGTATAATGGAGTAGCAAAGCCAGGCTTGATTTTGCAAGGTGCTCTCCAATATCCTGAACTTTTTTACAAGTGGAATTCTGTTTCCACAAATTTTACTTACTCTCTCTCATCAAGGGAACTCTACGGATTCTGCTCCATTTAGTAAGTCTGTTCCCAAAGTCCTCCCTAGAGATGGGTTGTAATGAAATAACAAAGACACACAGTGGTTGGAAATAAGAAGGGCTCAGATGATACTACCAGCTGGCCAGAGGCAGGGAGAAGCGACTAAGAGCAGGAGGAGGAGCAGCACAGTCAGTGCAGCTCTGTATATGGAGGTAACCCTGGTGCTAAGAGCAGTCCACTCTTGTTGCCAAAAAAAAAAAGGTATCCTGGGGAGGAGCTGCATTATTTAGTTCTTCCTGACAGAGCTACCACAGCCTATGGTGACTGATGCCTCTCAAGCAAAATCAGGTGCTCTGCCATTTTTCTATGCAATACCTACTAATAAGTGCAAAATAAACATAAGCAAATAAGTAGACATTGTTGTATGCAGTGTGAGGAAAAGCATCAGCACACTATTTTAGTCCCTTTCTGTCTTGGATTTCAGCTTGCGAAAACTCACAGCTTTCCATTCAGAGACTGTATTTAGCATAGCTTGAAAAGTGGGCTTGTTTATTTTTAGTGCTGGTTTGTGTTTGTGTGGTGGGGTTTTGGTAGCGGGGGAGAGGCTGCAGGGGTGGCTTCTGTGAGAAGCTGCCAGAAGCTTCCCCAGCTCCAAGTCCGACCCACCGCTGGCCCAGGCTGAGCCCATCAGTGATGGTGGTAGTGCCTCTGGGAGAACAGATTTAAGAAGGGGAACCTGCAGTGGGGGAGAAGATGGGAATGTGAGAGGAACCCCTGTGCAGATACCGAGTCCGTGAAGAAGGAGGGGAGGAGGAGCAGGGGAGGAGGGGATGCCCCTGCAGCCCGTGGTGAGATGGCAGGCTGTCCCCCCCAGCCCGTGGAGGGGAGCGGGGGAGCAGATGCCCACCTGCAGCCCAGGGAGAGAGGAGCCCATGCCGGAGCAGGGGGATGGATGTCCCCCAGGATGGCTGGGACTCCATGGGAAAGCCTGTGCTGGAGCAGTCTGTGCCTGAAGGACTGCAGCCCGCGGAAAGGACCCACGCCAGTGAAGTTTGTGAGGAACTGCAGCCCGCGGAAAGGACTCAGGTTGGAGAAGTTCATGAAAGACTGTCTCCGGTGGGAGGGACCCCATGGTGGGGCAAGGGAAGAGTGAGGAGTCCTGCCCCTGAGGAGGAAGGAGCGGCAAAGACAACATGTGAGGAACTGACCCCAACCCCCATTCCCCGTCCTCCTGAGTTGCTGGAGGGGAGGAGGTAGAGAAAATCGGGAGTGGAGTTGAGCTGGGAAGGAAGGAGGGCTGGGGGGAAGGTGTTCTAAGGTTTGGGTTTACTTCTCAGTATCTTTGTTTTGATTTGATCTGTAGTAAAACTAAACTGATTTTGTTTCTTCCCCAAGTTGAGCCTGTCTTTTGCCCGTGATCATAAGTGGTGAGTGATCCCTCCCAGTCCTTGTCTCGACCCATGAGCATTTCTGTATATTTCCTCCTTATCCCACCAGGGCCGGGGGGAGGAATGAGCGAGCGGCTTCATGGTGCTTTGTTACAGGCTGGGCTTAAACCACGACAAGTGCTTAGAAGGATCAGCTCCCAGACAATTCATTTTTCATGCTAAACCAACTCAGAAATTACTAGGATGCTATCTCAGTCATATCCCAAATATGCCAAATAAGTGAAGGTCAGATAATGTAAATTGAAGCTGTCCAAGTTAATCTACTGTTTTTTGTGTTTGTGTGCAATCGAAGGGAAAGATCCATATTTTTTTTCTTTCTCTTGAGCTGCTTTTCCTCTCCATCTGCAACCCCTAAGCCACTGTGGGAATAGTTTCCTTAGTGAATAACTGTTGTTGGTGAGTAATCCCAGTTCAGTTTGAACTGGGCAGGGGAGTCAGACTAGGCCAGTTCTTTCTAAACAATAACTTTGTAAGAAATGCAATTTGCATAGGTTGTCATCATCAAAAAAACTTGGCCTTCAGTTGTTTTATTTATGTTGGGAAATTTAAGGAAAAAAACCACCCAACAAACAAAAACCCTCAGCTGTTGAAAATCCACAGTAGTTTTGGAAAAATGACAATGTACATTTCCTTTTTCTGCCAACAATGAGTCTATGTCATTGCCAAACACAAACTCAGCTACTAATGACAGTCTTGGGTAGTCTATTCAAATTCCTAACCTTCTAAGTGATAAGAATGTCTTGTACTGTCTGCTTAAATCATGCAGTACCTCTTAAAACAGATTAAATAATCAATTACATCAGAAATTTCTTGCAATTAATTGACATACAACTAATAGCTTACAAATTACAAGCTTTCTAAAATGCACACTTACTAGGCAGTTAAACTTTAGACAGAATTCAAGTTTGAAATTTTAAAAGACCTCTCTTTGATGAGTACTGGAGTACTGTGTACAGTTGCGGGCTCTCCGCTGCAAGAGAGATAGGGAGCTACTGGAGAGAGACTGCTGAGGGGCTGCCAAGATGATGAAGAGATTGGATGGAGCATCTCTCCTATGAGAAAAGGCTGAGATGGGACTGTTTAGCCTAGAGAAGAGAAGGTTCAGATGGGGAACTCATGAATGTGGACAAATACTTGAAGCGAGGGTGTAAAGAAGACAGAGCCAGGCTCTTTTCAGTGGTGTGCAGTGAGAAGACAAGAGGCAGTGGGCACAAACTGAAACAGAGGAGGTTCCCTCTGAACATAAGGAAACACTTTTTTACTGTGAGGGTGACCGAGCACTGGCACAGGTTGTCCAGGGAGACTGGGGAGTCTCCATCCTTGGAGATATGCAAAAGCCATTTGGACATAGTCCTGGGCAGCCTGTTCCAGGTGACCCTGCCTGAGCAGGGGGGTTGGGCAAGGTGACCTCCGAGAGAAACCACAAGAGGGAATGCAAGCAAGACTAAATTATTTATTCAAAGACCTTATTTACTCTACAATGAAACTGAGTGTTGAGGAACTGATTTTCTAAATAGGGACTGTAGAGTTGTACAGCCAAGGGCAGCAGTTAGTCACTGTTACAAGATGTCATATCTCCTAATCTCCTCAATGCAAGAGAGAGAGAAACAATTTTCCTTAAACCTCTTTAACAGATGCTGCATCCAGGGCTTAGGGAGAAAGAACTACTATCTCCTCACTCAAGCCAGCTCTTCCCCTAATGGAATGTTTTGGCAGCAAAGTTTGTTGTGTGCAAGGTCTGAAATATTGGCTAGCCCTTATGCGGACTGTCAAAAGTAGGCAACAGAAATGAGGGCTGTAGTCAGGTTACTATTTTATGTGCACCTTCATTTCACCCACAGTCTAATATTAAACAAATTCTTTCCTGTTTTTACAGGCCTTCATTTTGGTATGTGGGATTTTTTTTATTATTATCTGAGCTATATTTGTGGACACATGCAGGATAGTTAAATAACAACTTTTTCCACCTTGACTTATATTTAACATATTACTTCTATTGTTTTGTTCCATATATAGCCATAAATTATTACTTCTCAGTAGGTTTTATAGTATCAAGAAATTCCACTTTCTAGTTATGCTGTATGGACACTCATGTCCAAAAAATGTAACAATGAAAGATTGGTTGTGGAAAATGGTCAGCCAAGTTGTAGTGTTCACAGAGCTAGAGCTTGATCAAGACTTTACAACTTTGGAAGTAATGAATTATTTCAAACAACAGTATTTCTTTTGTAGTTGTTTAAAGGATTTCTCAGTCTCTAAAATGACACTTTGATTTATACCCCTACATTCTGGTGGCTTACTGCAAAATATTTATCTAATCAATTGTGAGACTGTCACAGAAGAAAAGTCAAGTGCTTATTTAGAATGCAAATTGCTATATACTAAAAGCTGTAGTGTTTGTGTGTCTGCTACAGCATTCTGTCCCCTTTTGTGTTAATAACATCCAGTGCTGCTGAATATTTAATTACATACTGAGCTCAGTGACTGAGGCCTTATTATATTGCACATTAATAATATGGGGTGAAATTCTAATGTTCAGCCCCAGGTGCACACAGGACTCAGTGATCTGAAGTTTAATCTAAGACTGATCTTAACACAATTGCAAGTGTGCATTTCTTTTAACTCTCCAAAGTATTTTGGGGCAAATTTAAAGTGTAAGATCCTATATTTGTGTTTGGCAGTTGCAAGAATGCCTTTTGAATGCTTAGGCTCTTACTAGTAGAGAAAGTTGTGATTTCTTTTCTGATTACTTTAGTGTAGTAGTCTTTCTCTCTTTGTGATTGCTAGCTGTCCTGATTTTCTGTTAACCACAGCTATAAGTGAATAGAATAGATCCCTTAAAATGTCTGCCTGAGAAAGCATGTCTTCCTCTGCACCAGCCATTCTCTTCCAGTTCACAAAACTTTCAAAGTCATGAGGCAACATTAGTCCTTTTCAGAATCCCCAGGTCTGAGGACAACTGAAAGAATTCAAATATATTTTTTCACCCTTGATAAGACTAAACTGTACTTTAATTTAGTTCAGACAGTGAAGCCATATAATACAGGAAAATATTTGGAGTCATTTTAAAACTGTTGTTTATACTTCTTTCTCTGTAATATTGCACAGACTGTTTTTGTCAGGCATTGGGGGGAAAAGATCTGCCTTTTGCTATGGCAACACAGAGGACTTAGAAAATGATCTCTCAGCATGGAAGAATGATGACTCCTAAAAATAGTGGAGAAGCACTGAAAAAGAGCGAGATTCTCTCTTGTGCCAAGGTCTTTTCAGCTCAGGAATGGGGGTTCTCCCAAAGAATTGGCTGTCATTCTCTCATCATTAAACTTCTTTAAACGTACAGTAATTTAGAGCAACCTATACACTGGTCTAATTTATGACCGTCTGACTGTTGTTTGCAAGGACCCATGTATATATCGTGAGCTGTCAGAGTGCGACAACACTTTGCCCAACTTTAATGTATCCCCAGTCTTGAAGTGAGGGGGAGGGATAAATAGCAGAGGATGAGGATCCTTTAGTTTTATACTACTAGTTGGCTCCAAATAGCTGAGAGAAGTCTTAAGCTTATTAACGTTTTTAGCCAGGTTTAGGTCCTTTGTACTGTTCAAAGAACTTTCTATGCAGGTAGAAAATTGATCACAAACTGCTTTAGGAACTGGCTGTTTTGCTTCATTAATCCAAGCAGCCAATAATTTATGAACAAAACAATGTCACAAATCTGTAAGGTGATGTTTAGTAAAACAGCATTGTGGTTGACACCTTTGAATAAATCTAGAGGAAAGAAGAGCTGGGTGTAAAGTTCTGCAAAGTTCAAGCTAATTACTTCAATGATTTTAGAAGTGATTCTGAAGTAAGTCTCAGTGATATTTCCAGTTAATGAGAATGAATAAAAGTAACCCGTATGCCAGAATTTTTTTATTGCTGACATGTGCATTCTTTAAGCAAAAATTAAAATAAAAATAAATAAAAGCCCCAAACAGTATCTTTTTATGCAAAATAGAAGTAGCAAGGAGCTTTTTGTAAGGATTAGTATCCTCTGCCACCTTCTGTGAGGATCATATAGGATTTTCACCATTTGGAACCAAAATCTTGCAAAATCCATTTGCAGGATTTCTGCATCATCCAATCCCTAACCTAGTTGTTCCTTTCATTCTTCTGTACAGTACGTCTTACACAACAAAATAGTCACATAGGCACATGGAGGACAGGGAGGTGATTTGAGACAGGCAGCATGGCTTCACCAAGGGCAAGTCCTGCCTGACCAGCCTCCTATGATGGAGTGACTACATCAGTGGTCAAGGGAAGAGCTACAGATGTCATCTATCCGGACTTCTGTAAGGCCTTTGACATGGTTCCCCACAACATTCTTCTCTCTAAATTGGACAGATATGGGTGGACTGTTTGGTGGGTAAGGAACTGGTTAGCTTGTTGCATCCAGAGGGTAGTGGTCAACAGCTTAATGTCCAGATGGAGATCAGTGATGAGTGGTATCCCTCATGGGTCCATATTGGGACCCATACTATTTAATATCTTCATCAATGACATAGTGGGATTGAGTGCACCCTCAGCAAGTTTGCAGACGACACCAAGCGGAGTGGTGTGGTTGACATGCCTGAGGGACAGGATGCCATCCAGATAGACCTGGACAAGCTCGAGAAGTGGGCCCATGTGAACCTCCTGAGGTTCAACCAGGCCAAGCGCAAGGTCCTGCATTTGGGTCGGGGCAACCCCCAGTATCAATACAGGCTGGGCGATGAAGGGATTGAGAGCAGCCCAGCAGAGAAGGACTTGGGGGTACTGGTGGATGGAAAGTTGGATGTGAGATGGCAATGTGCGCTCGCAGCCAAGAAAGCCAACTGTATCCTGGGCTGCATCAAAAGAAGCGTGGCCAGCAGGTCGAGGGAGGTGATTTTCCCCCTCTACTCTGCTCTGGTGAGAGCCCACCTGCAGTACTGCGTTCAGCTCTGGAGTCCTCAGCACAGGAAAGACAGGGACCTGTTGGAGGGGTCCAGAGGAGGGCCACAAAAATGATCAGAGGGATGGAAAACCTCTCCTATGAAGAAAGGCTGAGAGGGCTGGAGTTGTTCAGCCTGGAAAAGGGAAGGCTCTGGGGAGACCTTATTGCAGGCTTCCAGTATTTAAAGAGGGCTTATAAGAAAGATGGGGACAAACTTTTTAGTAGGGCCTGTTGTGATAGGACAAGGGCAATGATTTTAAAGTAAAAGTGGGCAGATTTAGCCTAGATATAAGGAAGAAATTTTTTACAGTGACGGTGGTGAAACACTGGAACAGGTTGCCCAGAGAGGTGGTAGAAGCCTCATTCCTGGAAACATTCAAGGTCAGGTTGGACGGGGCTCTGAGCAACGTTATCTAGTTGGAGATGTCCCTGCTCATTGCAGGGGGGGGTTGGACTAGATGACCTTTAAAGGTCCCTTCCAATCCAAATTATTCTATGATTCTATGATTCTATATGAGACATAATAAAAGATAATATACTGAGACAATAAGATCTATTTCATATGCCCCTTGAGTTCACTGGTTCTAATCTTCCCTTTTTGTAATTGCACGTTGTACAATATTATCTCACAGCTTTCTCAACTGTGATAGTTTATAGTCTACTAGCCAACTGCAGAGTGTTCTTCAGCTAAATTCACATCTCTGGCTAATATGTGTTTAATGGGACGTAGTTTCTGCTGCCATTCATGGGACTTCTGTTTCTTGCCCAACATGCCTAGGTGAAGAATGGTGTCTTATAGCCATATTCAAACTAGGAGTACTGTGAGCATTCCTTATTTGGAGTAGTTCATGTTATTTATTTCTGAGGTCATATAGATGTCAACTGTCTCCCTAGAACCCTATAGACTGCAGGAAGTGAAGACCATTTGTGTGTCTTGTTTCTCAAAAGCTGCTTTTCAGCCTCATGGGCAAATGTAAGCATTTAAAGGAGTTCACTGACCCATGCATATATATGATACACTGAGCTTTTTGTGTTCACAGTGATGTTACTCTAAAATACATGGATAAACATCCTTTGCCTACAAGAAAGGTTACTCAGAAGGTTTTTGGAACTGCTAGATTTTGCTCTGCCTTTGCTCTGTGCCTGTGCTCATATAATCTGAAGTTATTCAGACTTACACTTACTGTTCATATAATTCACCTGGCAGTTGACATAACCCACAGGATGGTTATTACCTAGACACAGGGATTCAATCAATGGCCTTTCAGTCTGCATCCTTAAATGAATGAATGCTTCATTCTGTGGCAACAGTCTCCCTCTGAACAAATCTCTCTGAACACACGTATCCCATGTGGAGTTTGCAAATCCTTCTGTTCTTGCCCAAATCAGCTATATGAGCTTTCTGTGTTATAAGCTTTCTGTGTTCTGCAAACAGTTATATTTAGTGTGCTTCAGAGGCTTAGGACTGGGCTACCAGTTTTGTTCTTTGATGAGAGTTGTGACTTGTTTTCTTTTTTACTGCTGTAGTTGTCTTAGTACTGTCCCTTGAGTGGTTGCAGTTATTTTGCCATCAAGGTGCCAGGGTATTTTATTCACCTTTTAGTAAAGGTATAATCTACACATATAAACTCCTTTATGCTATTATCACTAAAATGCTGACACTAGGGGGGGTTATATTGTTCTAACTATTGCATTGCAGTTAAAAAGACAACAATTTTTATGTGTAGGCAAGATTGTGGGTATCGGTAAAAGTCAGCATTATTAAAAACTGTGTGGTAGAAATGGTTTACCATTAGGGAGGTGTGTGTGTTGTGTGTTTTTTCTCCATCTGCAACTGAGCTATCTATTTGTATTTTATAGCATGTGCGTGTGAAATGCCTCCATTGCTATCAAGTTCTGCTGCCATGACAGGACCAGTTCTCCCTCTGCAGTCTCTCCAAACCAGAATCTATTAATCCACTTATCCTTTGTCTTCAGTGTGGTTCTCACACTATCAGCCCCAGCTGAACCATCAGTCTACCATAGGATTCTCTTAATATATATTTTTTTTATCTTTTCCTTTCTGAGCTGAAGGGGCTCATTCTCTTCCACATTCTTTTACATGTAAATGGGACACTTATGATCTCATACCCTTTGGAACTGGGATTAAATCTGCTTTGTTTTATGATGCCAAAGCTGCCTTTCCCTGTTGCTTATCATCGCCCACATTGTATTCTTGCGCTGACATTGCTTATCCATGGGGAGGTAATTTCTGGCATGCAAAGTGCATTGCAGTGCTAACTTTTACTGGTGGCAGCTGTGGTTAACTCAGAGCACATTAAAAAGAGCTGCCTTCACATGTAAAAGGCTGAGTTTGTAGTCGTGAGAAAATTGGCACCCTTGACACTCCAAGATGGAAGCCCATATCTAGATGCCTCACATGCTGCAATCCAGAATGTATGAGATTTTGAACAAGAAATACAACCCCAATCTTGTAACTAATTCAGTAAACTGAATGAAAGAAAAGTCATCCATGAAACTGACTGCAAAACATCTTTGGTAATACAAAGAGATGCCTATGCAGTCTAGAGAGATTACTGAGCATGCTCCATAGGACTGGAGTGCAATGATTCTGTTATATCAGGAGTTAATGGAAAACAATATTTTACAAATATAAGTATCACAAAGAGCAAGTGTTTGAGCATTTAGACTGTGAAAGGTCCTTGTGTAGGTGGTCCTGGGAGAAAACCCTTTCCTGTCATGTGAAAACATGGACTATGGGGGAAAGGGAGAAGAATATCTCAACATCTTGTAATGTAAATGCATTATTGTAATCTCCAAGGGATGGCTCTTGATAGGATTCCTTGCAGCCTTCCCACACCCTTCCTCCCTGCATCTGGGGCTGCAATGCCTTCCTCCTAGTGCTAGATCCAAGAGCATTTCCATTCCCTAGTGTTGAAGAATCAAGGTTGTAATTTGCCACACCTCTTATGCTGATGGAGTCCCCTGAGAAGCTTGAATTTTCTCCCAGTTGCTGTCTTCATTAGGAATAAATTCCTTTATAAACAAAGGGCACCTGAACCATGCCTGTGTAGAGTTTTGCTGGGACTCTGTTGCCATAGAGCAGAGGTAGTGAGACTACAAGGGGAGCACTCCTAGAGCTTTGTTGTGTGCTTAGATCCTGCCTTTCCTCCATCTAGTGGGTCTCTCAGTGTAATAGGACATGGTCATCTCTGGTTTGAGTGTCAGGCTAGCTTAGGACACTGCTGTGAATTTTGACTTCTAATGTTAACTGACTACAGTGCTCTCTGCATTGTATGTTTATTAGAGATCTTTTTCTACATGTAAAATGTGTAGCTGCTTTGAAGGAGAACTCCCCACTCACACTCAGCTTTGGGCATTTTATGTAGGAACTTTCTTTGATATACTGTTTAGTTCTGCTTGCTAACATGAGGCAGTCTCAGCCTGTTATGGAAGCAGAATCAGCTCAGACTCCCACAGAGTAGAAGCTGAGTGAAGCTGCAGAAAAATGAAGTAGGCTCTTTGCAGCTTTGAATCAACCCTAAAACCAGAGAATTAAGGCTAATAAGATCTGGAGAGACTCAAATGTACCTCTGGGCTGGACTATTAGGAATACCTACAATTAGGGAAAGCAATTATGTACCTGGTATAGAAATAGAATATCTGTTTGTGCTCAGAGAAATTTCTATATGTACAATTATGAATTAGGAATATGAACATTAGGAATATGTTTCCTGTACAAGCAAGAAGCTCTGTCAGAAGTCAGAGACTTGGACTTAAAATGAGTACTAAATGACCGTGTGACCACCATATGTGTTGACTACTTGCATTTTTATTCTCAGAGATACAATAAATTTCTTTCAGTTATAAAAAAAATTAAGGAATACATAAAGTAGATATGCACATGACATCCACAAAGTGTTGACTGCACCTGTAAGATTTCTAGGATCATATATCAAATGTTTTTGTAATTAGAAGACCATTGAAGCTTTCTCTAAGCCTAAGTAGTGCCTATAATGTAATATTATTTGTGAAGAAATAGTCTAAATGTAGTTTTCTAGATGTTCAGACAGCTGTTTGAGTTATTCTTCATGTTGCTGCTAAGCAGGCAATCTATTAAGGCTGAGATATAAAACACTGTACTTGAAAATACAACAGAGTCTGAGGTTTCTTACAAGGAATGGTGTTTCTCCTTGGGTCAGAAGAAAATTAAAGTTCAGATTTTTATGTTGCTACAAGTCTTTTGTTTCTCTCCAGAAATGGAAATCAATCCATCAAAACAAACAGGAAATGTGGGAAGCACTCACTCTTGTTTATTTTTTAATTTGGTGTTGTTAAGCCATTACCTAGCTGGTGAGCTCTTCCCTTCCGGTTAATGGTGGTCACTGGCCATCGGCTTTACATGATGTCTCTTCATAATTACCGTACTATTATTGAAAAAGCTGTAATAGAACAATGGGGGTAGAGGACATGTTTGTTTTGTCATATGCCCATTAAGGAAGATAGTATCTGAGGAGAGGATCAGTAATTGACATTGCTCCTTGCAACTACTATGAAGGATTGTGTAGACTTCTGGTTGCACATAGAACTGGTGAAACTGCCGATTACTGCCAAACAGTTATTTGCCATTGCCATCTGGCTGCCAGTCTGTATTTGAATATGTCCAAACTTTGTGGCCTGATGGAGGAGGAAGAAAGGCAAACTTGCTGGAAATAACTAAATGGCAGAGCTTTTGATTCCCCTGCACCGCCACTGGTCATTCAAATATGAAGGAACTTAATACCTTTGAGACCTTTCCTCTTTCTGCCAATTTTCTTGAAATTAGCCACATTGTTGGAAGTTACTGCTGACAGAAGGACAGACACAGAATAATTTCATTGCATAAACCTCATATTGTTAGAAAATCAGCCTCATGATCTGAGTTTTTAGAAGGGACTAGTGCTTGATTTTTTTAAAAACCCCTTTCCTTTCATAGATTTTTTTGCCTTCTGACTAGAGAAAGCGTATCAGAAAACTGCTGCTTATTTAAAAAAACACTATTCTGGAGTGTTGAGGGCTAACCATTCCTGGTGGCTGTGACCAGGTGTCATGGTTTAACCCCAGCTGGCAACCGGGCCCCACACAGCCGCTCACTCACTCCCCCCTGGTGCGATGGGGGAGACAATCAGAAGGGTAGAAGTGAGAAAACTCATGGGTTGAGATAAAGACAGTTTGATAGGTAAAGCAAAAGCCGTGCATGCAAGCAAAGCAAACCAAGGAATTCATTCCCCACTTCCCATGGGCAGGCGGGTCTTCAGCCATCTCCAGGAAAGCAGGGCTCCAGCACGTGTTAACAGTTACTTGGGAAGACAAACACCATCACTCTGAGCATCTCTCCCCTTCCCTTCTTCCCCCAGCTTTCTATGCTGAGCATGGCATCCTATGGTTTGGACTATCCCTCTGGTCAGTCGAGATCAGCTGTCCCGGCTGTGTCCCCCCCCCCAACTCCTTGTGCCCCCCCAGCCTCCTCGCTGGTGGGGTGGGGTGAGGAGCAGAAAAGCCCTTGGCTCTGGGTAAGCACTGATCAGCAATAGCTACAACATCCCTGTGTTATCAACACTGTTCTCAGCACAAATCCAAACCACAGCCCCATAGTAGCTACTGTGAAGAAAAATAACTCTATCCCAGCCAAAACCAGCACACCAGGTTATATAATCCAGGATATGTTAAGAAATGTAGATTGCTGACATTAGCTCTGCTTTCCCACCCTTGGAGTTTTCATACATTGTGTGGTTACTGTTTCCCAATTCTGTCAAATGTAGGCACTTGGAAACCCTGATTTTCTGTAGTGTTCTGGTGCTGAAGCTCATTACTGGCACTGAGGTTAATGGAAGTTTGATGATACTGGTTTCTAATAGCTGTTGGACAGGCCTATGGCTGAGCCTTTAAAGATTAAGGTAGTGAACTGAAAAGTATTACTGACTTTCTTGGGTCATGAAGAAGATATCTTTAGGTCCTCATCCCAGGTCTGATAAGGTTGTTTTATTCTTTTAACTATTGCACTGTACCTTTTGGTGTTGTGTTTTAGAAAACCATCTTTGGTATCTAAAGTTATAAACACACTAATAATGAAATGCCTCAGTGAAGCAATCACAAAAACATTTAGAGTGAATTTGGTGGTACTTTGAGGAAGATTAGTTTCCTTGGTACATCCTCTGAATGTCAAATTCTCAATTCCAGGAAAAGTACTGACAGAGAAAGTGTAAAGACAATTTTTTTCAGTGAAACATCAGCAACTCAGAAATGGAGAGGAGAAAATTCTAAGTTACAGTTATCTTACCTGACAAGCACTAGTTCTTTTTTTACTAGAAAAATATATAATGAAAGAATAGAAAATGAGCTATGGTTTGAAAAGTTCCATATGCTATTAAAAAGAAAGGACAATGGTATTTATATGATCTTTAGAAACTAAGCAATAATGACACATGAAAGGCTCGAATGAATGGAACAAGAGGTGATTTGCTGAAGTGTTTCATAGAAATCTCTTCCTCTAGAAGCATCACTAAATAGATTAACTTATTAGTAAAGCATGCATTTTCGCTGAAGGAGAAGGCTTTTTATCTTTATTTCTGTCATCTCTGTGTTCTGGTTCTTTCAACATTTTTTAATCAAAAGAAATTGTTTAGTAGCTTGACTACATAGAGTAAAACATCTTGTTAAACTCCAGGTCAACTAACAAATACAAATTGTGCTGGCCATCTTTAATTAGAATGTTTTGGCTTTTTTTAATTTCTCCTGTCAGGCTCCAAGGAATTTATCCTTATAATCAAAATGTTCTCAGGGGAAAAAAGAGAAACCTGAATGACTGAAATTCAAATAAAAATGCAAGAAGTGAAATGGAGTGAGCATTACCATTTGAGATAAAGTGCTAATAAAACACTCAGGTGTTAGCTTCTGAAGGAGATTTTTATTTTCCGACAGTTAGAAATCCCTTGCAGCACTGGAAAGACTGGTATAATATTGTAATTGGCATCCCTGACCTGTTTTATGTATACTGCAAGAAGGTTTTTTTCCTACTCCTTTGGGAATGTAAATGTATAGCTTTTAGAATGCTGTCTCTTGCTTGCAAAGTTTGTGATAAAACAGAGCTCCCAGAATTCCCTGGTCTTTTGCTTTGAAGGTCTAAAGTTATTAAAATACTTATTTAGCCTTTTTATTAAAGTATCTGTGGAGATACTGTGATGCTTACATGTTATAGAAGAGAAAAATGAACGGATTTACCTGTGATACGGAGCATAGTCATCAAGTGTTCTTCCCTGCACACTCTTAGATAATATTTTCTGTGATAGCTTTGAAGAGATTCCACTTAGCAGACTGTGAAAGCATGATTTTCAAAGTTATGATATGTTACAATCATGTGTACAGTGCCCAAACCCAAATCTAAAGTTCATGCATTGTGTATTTGGGTGTCATTTTTCACAATTGTATTGCTCATCTAGGCCCGGAAACTGTGTTAAACCCAAATCAAGCATTCGTTCCTGCAAAAGAGGCAAAAATACAGCCTTATTAGTTGTGACAAAATCAACAGCAGCTCTGGCATGAGAGGGACTGCCAAAGGCAAAACAAAGAAAAGAATTCAGGAGCTGCAATATTTGATTGAGATATTGAAGGTGCATTACAAGTATTAGCAATTTTTTGCAGGCAGGTATAATACATCCTTCTCACATATACTAGTGTAATTACAGTGATGAGGAAAAGATTTGCAGGTTAGGTCCTTCATTTAGATAATTCTCTCTTAATATTCAGTGGTAATAAACCAAAAGATTAACATTCTGAGTGCTGAAAGGATTTTTGTGTCTTGCAATGTTTCATTCTAGCCAGCTTTGTTGTGGATATGTTTAATACCTTTCTTGCTTTATAACATGGACTATGGTCTACAGAAATGGAATTAACATTTTGCTTATTTCATTCCTTCCGAACCATCACTCTCAAGGTGGCAGCCTTTGTCAGCTGCAAATCATTACTTCAGCACCCTGTAGGGGTGGGTGCTCACCAAAGGAGAGCAATAGTACAGGCACAGTGTTTCAGATATCCCCTTTCTCTGCTATGTAAGTCCTATGGAGCTGCGACTATGCACCCACCCATGTGCCACGCTTGTATCTGAAGCCACAGCGTTGACATTGCAAGTCTTTCCCATTGCCGCAGAAAATACAGGTACAAAAATGGTAACCATTGAGACCTTCCCAATCTTAAAACATACTTTCCTCTGTGTGAAATGACTGCTATTGAACAGTGAAAGAATAGGCTTTGCTTCTATTCATCAAAATCTCTTCCCCTTTCCCAGAAATTTGTTCTGATGTGACAAAATATATGGTTTTCTGAGTAACAGCCTATATTAACAAACACAAAGGTTAATAGAATTTGAGCATCTTGAAAAGTGATTTAATTTGGAAGACTGTAGTGTGTGAATATTAACTACTAACAAATTAAATTATTCAATGACAAATCACATCAGTCACCTATGTAATATCAATAGGTATTGTCATTATAATAATTCTTCCCAACAGTAGGACACAGGCGAACTCTGCATTAGTATTTTGGCTCAGGGTGTTCATTTGCAAATGAACAATTCATCATGTGACAGAAAAGGGAAATAGCTCCACGTTTGTGTCAGATTGCCCTGGTGTTAACTGCTGCTCTTTGATGTGACATTGTCTAGACCTAATGCCAGTGGGAGTAATAGAGGCGGAGAGTGGCCATTCCATTATTTTGGATGAATTTAACTACTGGCTGCCATGACCCAAGTATAATGCTTCTAGCGATCCATAACTTGCATTAATGAAAAATCTGATATGCTAGGTGTTTGCTTCCAGACTTTAAAAATATATCCTCTATATACATACACGGTTATAAAATAAGTACCTAGGCAGTATCTTATAGTTATTTCTTTTTTTTTCTATTAAAAAAAAAAAAATTAGAGCTGGCCTGCTGAATTTAACAGGAGTCATTCTTTTGTTTTCTATTGACTTTATATTAGCTTTATAGGAGTGTATTACTGAACTGCCATCAGGGACATAATTTATTCTGGCAACTATAGAACAAAATTAACAATTGGAGGATTATTGCATAGTGCAGCATAAGGGAAAGCGGTGCACCCTTAGTCACATATAATAGTATACCTTTTGCCAAGACTTATGCAGACAGAATATAGATAGTACCAAAGCACAAGTTCATGCCCCAGGTCACAAAAAATGAGGGGAACAGACTTTAGATTTACTAATTCTGTTGTAAAGAACTAGATTTTAGGATATGTGACCGTTTACTTGAAATCTTTTGCAACTGACTATTCTGACTATTCAATAGAAGAAAACCTGTTATAAAATTTAGTTTATGTGTATATGGTAAGAGACTAGACATAATAGGATTGTAAAGAACATTTTGTTTCTATCACAGAATGCACAGCATATGCAGAATATGATGGATTAACATCTAACAAAGTCAAAGATATATTTTGAATGTCTCTGATCAATACTTTGATTTTTTTAAAAAGAATCCTGAGCATTTCTTAATATTATTAAATTCATGTCTATTGCAGGGCTAGATGCCAGGAATTAGATACAATTCGTTCATCTTATTTTTAAAATAATACTGTATACTTTCAAACAAGACACACAGCTTCTTTCTTTGACCTTTTTATGTTTTTAATAGGCATTGTCTTTCAATTCTCAGGCAGTCTCTTTTGAGATACTCTTTATCCTTTTTACAGACATCAACAGCCTCAGTATAAGAAAACTAAATCCAAGCAGAAACCTCTGCAAGGCCCTGAAGGTTTCTCTTCTCCATTGGGTTTCATAAATTTAGAAATAGTTTGTCTCAGCTGAAAATCAACAACATAATCTGCCCCAGTTACAAGGTGTCTCGAAGTAACATCTTCAATACTCTAACAGGATATTGATGTTACATGGAGAAACATGCTAGGTTACCTTGATTTGCCAATATGGGATTACAGCTCTATTAGTATATTTGACTTCTTTGCCTACTCTGAAATGATCAAAGAGACTTTTGTTTCTTCTCCCAAGAGCCATCTGCACAGTACAATGGGTTCAGGTTAGGCTTTCTTCCTCATTTATTGCCAAGTCTTTTGAGAATAGCAATTATTTGGTACCATCATAAAGAAGTCTTCTCCCTCTTCAGCATTCATTGTCCTGTGATATGCCTCTCTTTTCTGCTTTGGATGGTTTAAACACATTTAGATGCTTTTCACGGTCTCCCCATTCTAACCAGAACAATGTGGAAAGTCAGAGCAAAATTCAGCTCCTGCTTTCTCAGCTTTGTCAGACTTGCTGGTACTCGGTCTACAGCAGTCATGTCAATGAGAAGCACTTCACATCACAACAGTATGACATAAACCTGGAGGTATTTCCTTTCTATTTCACATGATGAATTGCTCATTTGTAAATGAGCACCTAGAGCCAAAATATGAGTCCTGACTTTGACTACATCGTAGTGTTCAGAAAACTCTCGTAGATTCCAATTCACTGCAAACTTGAAAAATCATACAGTGTTTACTGACAGGTTAATAAAACCTTTCTACTCAGTAAGGACACAGTTCACAGAGTTGCACAGAATCACTGGAGAAATTGAAGCTTACCCTAACGTTGAGACAAAGGCAAATGAAACTCAAATAGTTCAACTACACTTTGTTTTAAGGTCTGAAATTTGGTCTAGCACAAATATGAGGCCACCTAGATCAAAACGTAACTTTTTTTTTTTAAGTAAAAAGGCCCATTCGCATGATTGCAGAATTAATCTTTTCCAGCATGTACACTAATTTTACTATCCTCTTTAAATTTATATGAAGGACTCGAGTGTCCAGAGCTGTATGTTGTATTGTAGTTGCTGAATCCCTAGTGTTAAATACCACCTAATTACTTTGCTAATTACTTTGATTTTCTTTTAATTTTTAGGCCTCTGATTGGTGATATTATATAAAGCATCAAAGCACTGTAGAATATTTTAGTTAATATCAAGCAATCAAAACCAAGAAGATAAGTTGTTTTACCCTAAGCCCTGGAAGTTTAAGACCTTAGGTATAGTAGAAGCAGATTTGCTGATAGAACAGCCATGTGTCAGTGTACTAATAATTGTTTCTCCTTGTTTTCATGAACAAGCAATATGTCTGTATGTATAAAGACCTCATTGCTTAGAATTTTGTGAGTAGGATTTGTATGCTTCTAAAGTTACAGCCATTTCAAGATGTTCAACTCCGCTCCCACGGGAAGCTAGCACTGCAAAAATGGTAACAAAATAAATTTACAAAGACACCTAGCTTCTTAAAGATTGAGAGAGTTCTGTAAATGCAACCCTAATAATCTGTTAGCCAAACTACCATTGTAAAAGTGATTAAATAACTAACATGCCTATGTTTAGCAATCCCACTAAATATGTACTTCCAGATTTAGAACATAAACAGTTTTTTAGGTATCCTTTGTGCTACCATCCATGACCTCACCATTAGGTTGGCTATGTAGTTAATTTTAGTACCCTCTATCCAATACCAGAATGGACAGCTGTTCCTGTAATTTTCCATCAAGATTACTAAAATTCTACACAACTAGGGTCAAGGATTTTAAAATATAAGAGAGTTTAAAATAACTGGCAGTGATGATTGTTTCTTTACAACCCTTTTCCATTTCTGTTTCAAGTCAAAATTCCTATCCTCACGATGTTATTATGACAGAATCCCAAATTTGTCATGTTATGACTGCTTCCTGTACATATGACCGTGCAAAATATCATCAAACACTGTGTGCCGATATGATTAAACTACAGTAGCAATATTCAAGCTAAGTAATTTAAGACCAACTTTCATTTCACTGAAAGCCTAAAAGACCTCAGCAGACTATATTTTACCCAACCTCAAGCTTCTGCATTATCATTATTGATATGTTTCTGATATAAAACAGACCAACTCTACTGCTAGGTAAGTAAGGGAAAAAAAGTTGGAACATACTCACATGGAGCGTAAGTTGTTCTCTCTTAATTAGTGTACTTTAGTAATGTCCTTCTGAATCATACTATGGCTGTGATTGTAGGTCAAGATAACTCCCAGCACTCTAAGAGACATTCGTTTCCTCACTCTTCTGAGATTTATATGTCTCATTAATGAAATGTCAAAGTCATTTAGGAGCCATATAAGTCAATGAACTCCTTGTGCATATGAAAATTGAGAAGATAGTACAAAAATCTGTTTAATTTTTTTATTTTTTTATATTAAAAGTTTTGGGGTTTTAGAAGAGAAATGTTGTAAATTATTTGGCTTTTCTGTCAAAGGAATTATGAAATATTTTGTGATGCTCTCAACTCTCTTATTTTTACTTAGAGCACAAGAAATATCTAGGTTTTGTTATAATAAGGAAAAGGAACCCAAAGTAACCTGGCATGGTTCCCCCATGGAAATTCATTACTTAAGCTGAAGAAGTTGCATGTCAATAAAAAATACCAAAATCCATCCCAAGGAATAAAGAAGCATAAATGACACTATACTGTGTACAGCTCTGGTCATCTGACTTCAAGAAAGATGAACTCGGAACAGAACAGGTTCAGAGGATGGTAACTAGGATGCTTAGAGGAACAAAGTACCTGTCTTAAGGGAAGACATTAGACAAGCCTGGCTTGTTTAGCCTTACAGAAAGAGGGCTGGGAGGAGAAGGGAGAAAAACTGCAACCTATGACTATCTACAAAGGGAAAGGGAGGAGACATGAAGAGTGTGGTGAAACACCCTGGCAGAGAGATAGCCAATTAAATACACACTGTGTCAAGAAAAAGTGGATATAAACTAGCCATTAATAAATTAGAAAAAAGTTCTGAACTATAGGAACAATCAGATTCTGGAATAACCTTTCCAGGAAAATAGTAGGGAAAAACGCGTAACCACATTCAAAACAGAGCTTGAGAAACTAATGAAAATGATAGGAAAGAATGTTTGTGATAGCTGGGAATCTGAATCAATAATTGACATCCCTTTGTCTCCTGTCTCCCCTAATAATATTTTCTGACTTCACTGAAGAGTCAGGGAGATAAATTGAGGGGCAATCAGGTCCTCATGCCCTTTGTGAAAAGAACAATTCTGCATTCAGGGCTTGTATTTGATGGCATATAGTAAATGAACTGTATCGGCTGCTTGCTGAATGATAAGGATATAATGTAATATTGACTAGTTACTTCCTCTGGGGAGTGTGAGCCACCCCAAGCCTGAATGAGGCTGGAGGCATTTGGAAAAAGTGGTACAGAGTACAAGAGGGCAGAAATACAGTTATGAGGGCAACCTGAATGCTGCTGTTTCATAACTTTCAAGTGCTTGATTTCACAATATTAATATGAGTCTTTTTTTAAAGATCTCTCAGAACTACAGCAGCTAATAGTTCAGTGGTCTATAGCTAATATCAGTCAGCAGTGGATATATAGAGATGAGAGTAACAGTGGACATATGCAGATTGCTGCTTTCCTTCTTCCAGCAGTCATAAATTTAGAGAGTTCAGGAGCAGAAGGAGGCAGACTAGATGATTACAAACCTCTGAGTTTAATTTGTTCTTCAGTACCACTTAGAGACAGCTGTACTTGTGGCCTCCACAATACTGTGTGGCACTCTGAAATTTTAAATTGATTTTAAATCTGGTACCTGATTATTTATATGGGTAGGCACTACTTCTTGTATCATGCAAACTAGCAAATCCCTGTCTTTCAAGATTTTGTTGTGGCCTGTCATATATGATCTCTTTTCAAACCTGAAGTCATAGACTATTTATTCTCTCAAAGTAAAGACTGTTCCATACTTCTGATCATCTTCTTAATTCTTTTTCTGTATGTTTTGTAGTTCTGCTGTGTTCTGCTGTGTTCCTCTCTAAGTTTGTGTTAACAGAATTTCATTCAACATTCAAAACAGAGGGAACACCATAGATGTAATGTTTTCTTATTTGTTCTCATTTTTTTTTCTCTACTATTTAACATTACTTGCCTTTCTGGACCTATAACAGGTCTTTTCAGAGAACTATCTGAAATGACTCACATATTTTTTTCTCCTTGTAAAAAAATTTGAATCCCATATCGTAAATGCTGCAGTTACTATTTTGATTGCAATAATCAACATTGCCTTTCATCTGCTATAATTAATATATAATCTGAATAATTTGTATCATCTGAAAATGTTTTATCTCACTGTTCACTCACTTTTCCAATTCATTCATAAATATGCTGAATAGCTTGTGTTTATAAAACAGACCCCACTGGACCTCTGTGGCAACCATCCTCCATCGTGAATACTGGCTATTTCTTTTTATCCTTGTTTCTTAGTTTTTAATGTGTTACTGATCTGCAAGAGAACTGTTCTTTTTTATTCTGTGAAAGCTTTCCTTCTTCAAGAACTCTGTCAAAAGCTCTTTTAAAAATCCAAGGACAATGCATTGGCCACACTACACCTATCCACATGCTTGTTGACTCCTTCAAAGAATTGTAAGAGGCTTGAAGGACATACCTTCTGCCTACAGAAGCTGCATGAATTCTTCCCTTATGGTTATCTGAGTATCTGCCAGTTCTAGTTTTCATTCTGATTTTTAGCTATGTGTCTGAAAGTCATAATTACGTATCTATAGTTTCTTGTATACCAGGTGGAGTGCCTCTCAAAGGCTTGGGTTGCATTTGCTGCCTTCCATTCCGCAGGTGCTGATAAGGATTTAAGTGACAGATTCGAGTGCACAGGAGAGTACAAACAGTTGTTTAAAAGCTGCATTTTATTCACCTACTTCACTGAGATGAGAGAGAGACACTATTTTTTCATTATGGTGTAAATCAAACATATTATTCAGCCAACATGACCTTGCCGGCAGATTCTGAATATCTTCCAGTCCTTGAGTTTTTGTTTAGTACAAATGGATCATATTCAGTATTAGCTGGAAGAAGATCAAATGTAAATGCTGACTTACTGGTTATAAAAAAACTTGAATGATTTATTAGGTATCAATAGGATATTCAGCATTATATTATTATTCAGCATATATTATCTGTGTTCACAACAGATAACTAAAAGCAAACAGTAATCAATACAAGGGGAAAGTCATACTTTATTCCTTATTTCCATCTGATGTAATCAAAAAAAGGATAAGACGGCTTTATACTTTCATTAACATACTTTTTTCAGAGTAAGCAACTGTCCACAGGGGCCTTCACTTTTATTTTATAACACACATCTTGTCAGGAGAAGCAGGTGGCCTGAATTTTACTAGAAGCGCAATTCGCGTTATCAAAAATTTCTTCGTCTGGGAATAATTCTCAGTTCATTTTAGCCTGCTCTCACATGACCCATGTTGGCTCAGTGGTTTGAAACCCAGAGGGTTTTCAGCCCTTTTTGTTTATTTCTTCTAAGTTACAACTGCCTGCATTTTAATTTTTATACACATTGGTGATTGTTTTCTGGTTTTATTTACGCTCATACTGTGCTGGCCAATCCACTACAACTGCAAGAGATTTGCAGAATTCTTTTTTCTTTTTTTTCCAGCCAGGCCAAGGTACTGTTGAAATGACTCAACCATTTTCTTGAAGAGAAATGTGGCTGTGCTAAGATAAGCTTGCTTGCTTTATTTAGAAAGAAAAATCAGGTATATAGAACACCAGTCTATTTTGTTTGCTATTTTTGTTTTCTCTTCCCAGTGGAGTGCCCCATGTAGCCAGAACCATAGCATGGGTGGTAGTAGAAAAACTCAGCCTGAGTTTTCCTGCCTCTGTACCTGGAGACTGACACTTTTCAGCGAGAACAGTTCCCACCACCAGCTTTTTGACATCTTGCATTCTTTCTTTTACCAAGGGAGTAGCTAAGTGCTGTATATTCATTTCCACCAAAGCTGAGCTAGTCAGGAAACCAACCAAGTCCTTTACTGGTGTGACTAAGATATGTCTCTTGCTGGAAAGAAAATGCTATTTAAATACTATTAAATCACACTTCATTTAAGAGAAACCACAATAACTTCCCTCTAAAACTGCCTGCTGCCAGGAAATATTTTTAATGTCAGTACTAAATATACAGAATAGACAATGTTTTTAGAAAGTGTCTACTGTATTGTTTAGGGTCACAGTGAAGTTGCCAAATCCAGAAAGCTACAAATTGTGCTAGATTATATTCTCAGCTTTTAGAAAATATCTCAGACTTTACAATCCACATATTTTCCTCCTTTAATATTCTAGAAGTGGCTTTCAGTGCATTCCTGCAGTGCTAATATACCTTTTCTCCCAGTTACAGGACCCTTGGTCATCTACAGCTTCAAATTGCATCTGTCTAGCACCCCAATAACGCAAGAGGTTTTCTAGTGTGGCAGCAAAATCCATGAGATTCTGCAAGAAAAGCTTCTTTTTCTTCATTACATGGAAGATCTGGCTGTGTATCTAATTTCTGCTCTTCTCAGCTGTTTCCTCATCTCTGCTTATGCTGAAGGGTCCTTGCTAGCTGGACCCAATTTGCCCTTGTGAGCTTCTCTCTTGAGCATGATCAGCTGCCCTCTGGAAAGGGACAATCTCTCTGATTCTTCATTTAGCCCACATGCCAGCTCCAGGTCTTTCAGGGTAGCACTTTAAGAGTGCATTATTTCAATAGAGTAATTAAAAAAATTCTGACTCTCCTCATCTCTGAATGGTAAGTGGGGTTAGAAGAAGAATGGAAAGGATCATCATGCTTTAAAAATTCAGATCAATTATTAAGCAGCTGTTGTTAAAATGTCATGAAGTAAATGAACTTGCAACTGGATAATGTGTTTTATAGTGAGGGATTAAGAAACACTACATGTAAATGGAATGTCACCTGTAGAGTGTCTGGTAGCAAAACCCCTGTGTTCCCAGAACATCACTGGTGTAAGCAGGAAGACCTGGATTTACACTCAGCTGCAAATAAATGCTCATAGGGACATCTATTCTACATTCAGGAAAATCTAAGTGAAACCTTACCGGGTATGGTAGTCTGACTGTCTGCTGTCTGGGATAAATGTCTTCCTTAATGCCTTCTGGGAATGCCTACATGGGATCTCTGGTGTAATTAGGAGTACCTGTTCCTCAGATCTATGCTCTCTCTTTATCTGTTGTTCTTCTTTATCTGACTGTAGTTTCCATCCTCTGCAGTGTATCCACAATCAGGTGAAATTTTTATTTTCTGGTAGAACTTCTGCTTTAAGCACTGGAAGAGTCTAACTAACTGAGCTGTTTAGTGAATAGCCAGCAGAAATCCATGGGGACTAAGGTATAGTGATCCTTTGGAGGACACCAGCAGAAGACTTTGAAGGAGAGATGTAATACGATGAAACACCTAAAGACCGCAACCAGAAACAATACAAAAAGAATCCAGGAGCTCCCCTTTGCCTCACAGTCTATCCCAATAGTGCATTTTGAGGTTCCTTTGCTGTTGCTTCCAGAGAAGTCAATTGTTCTCTGTGGATTTGTATTAGATGTATAAAAAAAGCTGAGTGAAGACAAGAGCTTAAGAATTTATATTAAACATTTGACTTCTAGATTCCATAAAAAGTCAGTGGGAAGAGTTAGGAGCTTCCAAATGTTGTTCTTATTCCTGAGTGCATAGACACCAGAATGATACAAGAGGAAAAGCTCAATCTTTGCCTCATTTTGTAGTAAGCACAAATTTCCAGGCTGCAAAATCAAAACTTATCTTGAGTCTAAAGTACGTACTCTTAGACTTCAGAGACTCTGTTGCAACAGGTTGGAAATGCCCTACAAACATGTTGCTGTATCATACTATATTGGACAAGGTACATCATGTTTAAAACTCATCTAGCTAGAAACCTACCAAGAATTAACTTACATCTGCAATGATACCACTCATTCAGGGTCTAGAACAAAAGGCTGCATTTACAAGAAAATTAAAAGAATGAAACAGAGCAGGAAAACAGCTAAGCCATTACAAAAGCTAACACAGGGATTTTATTAAAGAAAGGGGGAAAAAATGTTCAGCACAAAAAGCATCAAAGAAAGATCTATTATGATGAAAATACTAAGCTTGAAAAGCAATCTAAGCCAAAAATAAAACAACCCATTCCTTTTGGTAAGAGCCTCATGGAAATGCTGTTCTGAAATTGTTTTTCGAAGTATAGAAAAAGACTATGCTTTATTGTCAAGCTTTTGATACTATATTAATAACCCATTTCCTTTCCATTCAAATTATATGTCCCTCTGTGGATGATACTTTCTATGTTAATAATATTAAAATGAAAAGAGCGCAAAGTTGTTATAACTCAGTTATGGCTCTTGCCCACTGTTGGAATCATCACTTCTAACCATTCCCTATGCCCTGCCTATCAAATCTGTTCACAGCAGCAAACACACTTTGTACATTGCAGTGGAATTTCTTTTTTTCAAGCAACATGATTTTTTTAGCAATTTGTAATGTTATAATGTTGATAATACGTAGGCCTGCAGGAACATGGGATAGAAAGGAACTTCTCCAAATAAGAAGCAATCGGATATACTTCATGCATAAACCAGGTGGCTCCACACAGACAATGAAAAGCAGGGAAGAGAGATCGGAGGAGCTGGGCATTATAGCTGGTTTCAGCACAGTAGCACCTGATAAGTTTCCTCTAGTGCTGGAAATGTTTGTACTTACATGTAAGCCAAAGTCCAAACCTGAGTAGAAAGAGTGAAGAGATTAGTTCTGGTTAATGGCATGGAGAAGGACGTTCTTTGAATTTTTTTTCTTCTCCTTTTGTCTAAGTTACTTCTCTGTGTAAAATAAAAATCTGAAATGGGATTATATGCAAGTGACAGCAATCTGTCTGAGTTGACAATCCAAATGCTCTGTAATATTTTTTTCAAATTTGGTTTGTAAGTAGAATCATACAAAGACTTGAATTCTCCACCTGATTAAATATTCTACAACAATGTAGAGAGGAAATTTAAACCTTTCACTTAGAAAGCAAATGTAAATAAAGCCATTCCCTGGAAAAGCACCCCTGTGTAAGCACAGGAAGGAAAAGCTGTTACGATTCACTGGTGCGAATGTTCAGACAACACTGAGTCCAGCTGACAGCAATTCAGAGGGGCTGATCGTTGTTTCTGGAGACCATAATGAAAACAGAAATCATGTTCCTTATAGATAGTGTGAAACTGGAAGCTCTGGAAACTGACATAGGGTCTTCGATGGATTCTTCTCTCTGACATTTTTTTTGTTTCTTATGGTCTAATTAATAAAGCAAAACTTAAGGTGTGAAAATGAAAAATTCAGCAATAAGGTCTTTTCCTAAAGACAAACACATCAATTCAGTGACAGAGCTGGGTGCATGATGATTGATAGGTCTTGTTCACATGAGCAAAGGTTAGAAAACTGCTGGAAAATGCAGCACCTTTGGCCCTTTGCAGTAGTGTTTGAATACATGTTGGTTTACACACTTTGGACACTGTAATTATTAGATAAGGTGAGTAATTATTAATATTTCTTTAGTGTAAAGCCCCATGTCAGTCCTCCCAACATATTCAGCTGCTTCCAACCTGACTTACACCATTTTCGCAGCACTGACATTGACTTCTCTGTTGTGTTTAAATAACATTGCTTGTTAGTCTGTGGTTCCCTTTGCTTATCCCTGTTGACCTCAATGTTTCAGTTGACATTACTGCCTGTAGCATTCTGGCACAGCCTATTGGAGTCAGTGATGTTTGTTTCTATTTTCTACAGCCGACTCAGTAACATACTCCATTGCCATTACATTTACATTAATGACCCTCTGTTAAATTATGGGAGGTTTTGCCCTGCATTTCTCATCTGATCTAGTTCTGGAAGTCACCACCTTTCTGTATTTGTGGCTTAGAAAAGCTCTGAGATGATACAAATTTTTGGAGGCTGAGAAAAAATTCTGAGGAAGTATCACAACACTGTTGAGTTGTTCATATAGTCTTTTAGACATCCGTTCTTGACCATTTAAGGGAAAGGATGCAAGGAAATGGTGATCTTTTTTCTGATAGAAAAGGCCATTTTATATATTCGACCTGTGATGCTTGTTAGTTTTAAGCAAATACTGCAGAGATCCATAGTCTTCATGCTTACCAATGTCTGTCATCTTTATGAATCCCTTCAATTCTGCTTAATAAGAGGATTCAGTCTGTAATTGTGCAATCCAGAAGGGATAAGAATATCCCTTCTGAGTTCCGCAGATTTGAAATGGTAGGATACCTAATGTCAACTAGCAGTGAGTGTGGTTGAGGTTTGCTGAACCAGTGTCAGTTTAAGTGCTTCTTTTTAACTCATTTCTTTTTTTAACACACTAGCTAGCATAAAGGGAAAATAACTGAATAATGCAGTTATTAATTGGCTGTAAATAGACAGAAATATGTGTTAACATATGGTGACAGTTAATGGCGGTTTACTTCTAACAAAAGTTTTCTATCATCTGTCTGTCCAAAGGATCTCACCACAGAAGTATGGCAACATTTAGTGGGATACATCTTTCTTTCATTTTTTTTTTACATGATAGCTAGAC
The DNA here is from genome assembly GCF_000737465.1 of Haliaeetus leucocephalus. Lineage (NCBI taxonomy): Eukaryota > Metazoa > Chordata > Aves > Accipitriformes > Accipitridae > Haliaeetus > Haliaeetus leucocephalus. The sequence goes on along the minus strand of NW_010972698.1, from coordinate 1,986,420 downwards.
TTGAATGTAAACCAACTCTATTTTTTGTGGCTTAGGAGTAAATCTGATCTTTGGTCATATATTTCGTTTGCACCACACTTTTTTTCTTTTAGTGATTTAGTGGAGTTTAGTTTAAATATGCAAAACAAACATGGTTTGCTGGCTACTAAACCTAAACAATTTTTTTTCCCCACCTACCCATCAAAACATTTGCAATTAGCATTGTGCATAGCAAAACAGAGGCTGTGGAACATGTGTGAGGACTCAACGCTACTGGCAGAAGGAAAGCTTTTTAAATGTGAAGGACACCCACTGGGCAGTTCAGAATCTAGGGCAAAAATTGCTGTTTCACTCACTCATTCCCTATATTTACAAATTTTTTATATAAAAGTCAGTAGCACTTATTTGATAGCAATTCTGTAGCTGGGTGGTTTTAGCAGGTAGGCAGAACATTTTAAAATTTTCAGCCTTAAAAAACAATTGATGCTTGGTAATGGATAGTGGCAAACAAGTCAGTGCAAATAGGAAAAAGAATACACTGTGAATGGTCACGTGCCTCTAAAGGATGGCTTAATTTACTTACAGGTGGCTTGAGTTTGCACCGTTCCTATCTATCACTCTGAATTTTGCAGACTGAAGCGAATCTTACACCTCAACAAAACCAGCTATACACAAGTGGGGTTTCTAGCAGTCTTTATAGAGTTTAATTAACCAACTTTACAAATGTGCCATAGGTCTGCTTTGTCAGCTTATATAAAGCTTATTTGAATTATGCTTTTAGTACAAATTAGGGATGGTTGTAGCCTATATATGGGTTCTTTTGCCTGCAGACACCACCATTGTGCATTATCCTCAGACTGTGTGTGAACCAGAGTTACAACTACATGGAGGTCAGGGGAAGAATAAGGGCATTTTTAACTGCATACTGTGAAGGGTCATTTTTAAAAATTTCTAAAAAATTCATGTTCAGCTGTAAATTACCTGTCATTCTAGCAAGGCCCCCATCAATAACTGTTGCATAGTACCTTTGTGAGTGGCCTGTTGAGTCCCAGGTGGCTCCTTCTCAAGCCCGACTCTGAACTGCAGGATGTGAGGCGGCTTCTAGTGAAAGGACCGGGGCACAGTCTAGCCCTTGGCATTTGGTTAATGGGAAGTATGGCTTAATATTAAAAAATGAGTATTTTTTACCGTTCCCAGAACTCTGTTAATTATTCACATCTCATGAACTCAACAAGCTGTAAATAGCAGGCAATCATGCATTATTTGTGAATGGTCTTGCTGCATTTTTACTTAGTCCTATAATACCAATATACACAGTTAATATGGAAACCTGTGAATCATTCCCAGGGAAGCACTGTCATGCTCTGTAGACACCTGGATTAAACATTTCTTTACGCATATTTAGAGATGCATTCTTTACTTTTTTTCATGGAAACCAGATAATAAATCTTCCTCAAATGCTGTAAATTGTTGATATCTCCGTAAATTAAATCAATTTGATTTCCTGGATTTTCAAGTATGGTAAGGGAAATCATACCTTTCTGTTGATTAATATTTTACTATAACATTGTTCTTCCTGTTCCAAATGCCATCTCACCTGTGGGAGCAGCATACAGAAGCTGTAGGAAGTCTCATATTTTCCATATGCATGTTTAGTGAGATGCTAGAGTTTTGAAATATTGTGAAGGTATTCCGACCTCTCACCAGATTTTAAACTCCATTTACAAAAATGTTTTATTACTGTTGTCATTTTTCATGCAGCCTGGCTGAAATTCCCTCTCCTCATTTACATGATATATGTTGTCTTCTCCTTGTAGCAATGCTGGACAAGGGATCTCGGAAGTTCTAAGGGTCAGGAACAACCACGTGATTATCTTCTGCAGTGCTGGCAGGGCCTGGAAATGTGTATGGTATGATGTGTGGATGAGTTGAGTCTCCCTTTTTTCCTTGGCATATGCCAAAGTGCCAGAATCTTACAGATACAAGTGAAGTGAACAGGCTTCTAGGAGTGAAAGAAATGGTGAAGAAGTGCTGAAGAAGTACCACTTCTCTGTGGAAGATTCTCTGTTCTGCTTTTCTAGCTTCAGGTTATGATTGCTAAAAGGGGCCTAAATTATAAAGCTTGTATCTGAAGATCAGATTCTTTATTATCTGTAACTACAATTTAATCTTTTTTATTTTCCTAAAGATGGAAAAAAGTAAAACCAGTGGAGAGTTAAAACAAATTCAGAGCACAATGAAACAGTGAGTCCTCACCACCTTGATAATGCACTGTAACCCACTGTTTTCTATTTCTGAAAGCATTTGAATTGTTCCTTACTGCATTTCAGTGCATTTTATAATACCTTAGTCTAAATTTATTCTTTACAGGAACAAATTCTCTTACTGGTGAAAAAAAATGAATTCATAAATTCCTTACGATCCTGATTCATATTTTATGAGAATCAAGAAAAAAATTTATATAAAAATTCTAGAACACATTTTCCTTGACTATCATAGCATTTATATTTTGATAAGGTGGCTTCCAGATTATGTAAACATTGACCTTGCATCTCCATATGTGAAGAGACAGGAAATTAAGAGTTTCTTCCTAACAAGTAAAATATAAACCCAATAATTTAACTTTCTGTATTAGGTGCAACATTGCTTAATATATTTAGTAATTCCTGAAAAAGATGATGAATAAGAAGGCAGCAAAATTTGCAGAGGGTACAGGCATATTGGTTAGTCATCACTAGGGATGACTGCTTTATAGTGTGTGGGAATGGAAAGAAGACGTTCATACTGTTTTTACCAGTTTAAACATGAAGTATGTGATGAAGTGCTTCCAGACTTCATGGCCCCATGGTCTTATTCAGTACTGTGTGCTGATGGATGAGCTTCACGAGGATCGTGACAGCAAATGAGACTTGCCATCAATACATGCAAAGTATTAAAACATCTAAGAAAGTGGAAAGGATTTGGAATTAATTATTCAGTTCAGGAAAGAGATTTGGATGTTGTTACAGACAGCTTAATCAAGACTTTAGCTATGGCCAGAAGTCCAAAAAGACATTAAGAAGCATAAGGAATAAGATGGGAAATAACATGTAAAATATTATAATTAGACCTGATTGGGAAATGTTCCCCCAGCAACGGGTAATTTTGGTAACTGAACAAATACCACACCTTTATTTGCAAACCCCCCCCAATCATTCAGAACAAAAATTTAATGATATTCATAAGGAGTCTAGTCAATTAATAACAAGAATAACAACAGGAAGAATGTTCAAAATTATTTTTGAAACAGGTAATAAACTGGATGTTTCATTTCCATGCTTATCCCAGTAAGGAAATATTTAATAGGGAGGACGGATTATACCGCTGGCCACTATTAGAGAAAGATATAGGATTATAAGGCTAAGTGAACCACAGGATCAAGCTAGTGTAGTGTTCCTATGTTCTTGCCCTTTGCCTATGCTAGGTGAAAATTAAACCATTTATACATGGGGCAGTATTTAGACATGAGCTCTTTTGATGGAACTAGGTTCTGGGCAACATGCATTAAAAGGTGTCTCATAGATCAAAGCAAAATGCTAAAAAAATTAAAAAGAAACTGAAGAGGAATATTATTAGACTACAGGAAATTTGCTGTGTGCTCTTAAATGAAAGATACAAACATTTTTGAAGTTTGGTGTAAAAAAAAAATACACTGAAGTTAATAATTAGTGCAAAGCAATATACGACCTGGTTAATATAACTGCACTCCATTGGCCTCAGTACAGTACAATATGCTCACTTCAATGAAATTATGTCACTTTTAATTTTAATAGTTTTATTAGGTATCTGCTTTAGGCTGTACTTGAACGGACACAGTCCAAATTCCCCGCTGGTGTAAATTAGTGTAGCTCCATAGGGATCTTAATAATTTTAGCATTAATGATCTGATCCAAGCTAGTTTGAATATAGAATTTCCCTTTGACCTTGTGACAAATTTTTTATTAATTTCATAAAGAAAGTAAATACAACTGAGCAGAGAGTAGACCCTACTACATTTGTAACAGTATTTTCCACAGGACAATGCAGAAGCAGAAAGATCACAACCTCCATGAATGTATAAAGGATATTGTAAAACACTTAGATGGAGTGGAAATAATCACTACTTAGCTCTGAGGGCAAAATAATGCATTGGTGTTTGTCTTATCCCTTCAGCTAGGGACAATGAAATACTCAGTGCTTTGCCCTCCCTCTGTCAGTCTCAGTAAATTCTCATTTTCTTTTCTTGTTAATCAGGAAGATTTGTTTTCCCCTCCCATCTCTTGGCATATCCCCACCTCCTTTTTTTTTTATTCCTAGCAGTTCTGTATTCTTTATGGCTCTTATATCCCATCTCCAGCTTCTTTTTATTTCCTTCGCCTTTCTTTTAGGCTTCTCTTCACTTTTTTTCTCCCTTATCTTTTTCTTCCCTCTGTCTCTGGCAAGTTCAGTGTGCAAGTTAATCTAACAGCATGAAGCTAACTGATATGATCAGGACTTGTGAAATAGAAACTGAGCTCTCAGTGACTTTTAGATCCTACCAGTAGCAAATCTCACATGAACAAATTGGTTCTTGACATTTGATCGGGTCTGCTTGCTTCTTAAAATTGCTTTAAAAACAACCTGTAAGCCTCATTCTTTTATTCTGAAAATGTTGTACATTTGTTTCACAAAACTTACTTCTCTGTAGAACAGTTCTTGCTGTGATAAGTATACTCAAAGTCAGTTATAGGAAACTTACAGTTATCTTGTTTCATTATAATCCTATATATTAATGAGAAGTTATAGTCTCCTTCTGTGTGCCTACAAAGATTCAAGCTTTGTAAGAAAAAATAATATCTTCTTTACATGGTTAATATATATGGAAAAAGCAGACAAACTTTTGGTCTTAGAAGAACCTGGAGGGCCCTAGGAAAGGAAGGTGGTCTGCTCGCCCCAGTCACACTCCCTGGCTTACTTTGCTTTCTCTATGTCTTTGGACTAAGACAACCTGACATTGCTGCCATTCTGATGACTCCGAATATACCTGCGAACCGTTGTCTGAACAGATTAATTACATAACTGTTGCCCCTTTAAGGACATAGAATAGGCCTTATCAAATACATCATAATAATTAGGTTCTTAATTAAAAGAACTAATGAGGTTCAAACTTATCCTATTGGGAAACAGATATAAAAAGAGTCAGATCAGCAGAAGCTAACCTCTGTAACCCATCGTAGGGCACAGGATTGCAGCTCTTGCATCCATTCCTGATGCTGACACGTGCAGCATCCTGTTCAGCCCTGTGCTGGGCGTGAGATGTGTCGTTAGAGAGGCTTTTCTCAGGCACGGCGACTCAGCTCTGCATTTCCAATCTCTCTTTTGAGCAAAGCAGTTCAGAGACAGCGGCCAGGTCCAAAGTCCGTTCAAATCAGCATACGGGTGCTGAGGAAAGCTGGGTAAGGCCCTTAGAGTACAGATGAGCAGAAACTTTCATATTGCTTCAAGGAGGCAGGAGACCGGCATTATTTCACTTAACTCATCACGTGTAAGAAGTTCACAGAGCGAGTTAAAGTATGGGGCAGTTGTGCAGCTGTGTAAACCACTGCTGTGTATGAGGCACCATGCACGTACGCGGCGCTGACAGCGTGAAGGCCAGGCAGTGTGAAGGCTGGGTTTTCACTGCAGCTGACTGGGATTCTGAATTGTACATCCAGTTTCCAGAGGGTCTCTCACTCCTGATTTTATCTTTAATAAGTGATTTCTGCTCTTTCCTCTCTTATTCAGAGGATGGCATTGACCATATGTATTTCAAGCAACTGCAGCAGTCCTACTAAATTTACCCACAGTTCCAAATATATAGAGAGAGTATCATAACCATAATGCCCTCATTCTGTCATATTTGCTTGAAATGTGTGTATTTGTGTATTAAGTAGTTTTACCCTGACTAGAAAAATTATAAAAAGCAGAATTAACTGTTTCTCAGTGTTTGGACAGCTTCATTCTGTGAGTACTATTAAAAAATAAAAACAATTGCGTTGAGATCAGAGATAATTATCTCACAGGTATGTTGATATTGTTTTCCTTATCATTTTGTTTAATACAAATTTTGTTGTATTCGCTCAGCAGTACTTTTTAAACCTCCTAGTCTAATGGAAATCTTGGAAGAAGAGTAAAGGCTTTAAAAGAAGACTAAATAAATGGGAAATAACTGAATGGACTTGCTGAATGGCAAACTTCATATATCTATTTTGCCACAGTAAAGTCAGGCAGTGCCAAAAAGGCTTTGTATATTTCCCACAAGTACAGACACATGATATTAAGTTGGTGCCATAACTACCAAAATGCAGATGCTTGACTGGCCATGACATAAAATGGGATGTTACGGCTTCCATTTCAGAGGGAAGTTACTCAAGTTTCATTGTGCAGTATAGTTTCTAATAATAGAGAAGCAGCTATATATCTGAGCAATTTCCTTTGCAATAAAAGATACGGTGGCTTTTATGTTGATCATCTTACGGGATAATCAATGGATATAAGCATCTGATGGCAACAGGTTATTAAAGAGAGAGTCACTTGTTTTATGTAGGTGAAGCTTTTGTTCAAACCCAAGCCCATAACAGAAGAGAGGGAGTGATTCCTCTGCTTGAAAGAGGGCAGAAGGACAGAGCCACTGAAGGCTGTCATTCCAGTCTGTGTAATATGTGCATTAAAGTCCTGTGGAAATCTCTGGGAGCTATGTATGGTAGGGATGATGCCCATCCTGCTGTGTCCAATGGCAAAATTTCCACTTATTACATTGCTGTTAAATTAGGCTCTTATTAAGTACATTTTTTCTTTGGAAAAGTAGGAAATGTGTATATATCTCCTGAAACTTTTGTGTATTCACCTTATCTGGCTCTAAGATTTAAGCAGCTTCTTAAAAAGCAGTTGCAAACTCAACTGTCTTCGGGTTCCTGAACTGAACAGCAAAATCTTTCAGCAGCAGAGATTTGCTGAGCAGCAGAGGAAGGTCTGCTAATAAGGTGTCATATCTAGGACACTCATTAAGATTGCTAGTTTTTGGAGGTGTGATGTGATCTCACCGTGAAGCTGTTCATAGCAAGAAGGAGAGGTAAGGCAGAGTTATTCCCAGGCTGAGAAATATGGCAGTGCAGAGCAGTTTTCTTCTATGGGAAAGATGCAGGACCAGAAACTAGTGGCTTGGCGCATGCTACTTGGTTTAAAATTCTCTTTTCAGCCATAAACTCAGTGTCTCCTTACAAATCATTTTGTTGCTGGGAGGATTTTCAATTATATGAAAGCTTCCTATAATACACCATTGCTGTTCCAGTAAAGTCCCTAATCCCGCTCCTACTGAATTTACATGGACTTCAGTGATACAGCATTGCGTCAAAAGGGTGCAGCTGGTTTATAATATCTTTGATGGGTGTATTTCATCCTTTCTCAATAAGAAAGAAAAAAAAAGTAGATAATGGGCTGATATTTTTAGAAGAGTTGTCCCTACAGCCTGAATTTTCTTTTATACTTAGCATGCCTTAGAGTGGGAAGTGAAGGGTATCAAATAACAATGAGCAACAATAACAATACACATTTTACACTTCAATAGCTCTTTCTACCTGGGACTCAGAACTCTGAATACTAGCTGATGGAATCTAATGACTTGTGAAAAAAATACACATCCCCTTTTTTGCAAAGAAGGGAGTAATTCTGTAATTAATATGACTCATCTGTATGACTTTTAAAGAACTGTTTTAAGTTACCTGATTTCTCAGTTTGAGATTCTTGCTATAGAAGAAAATGAATGATATGCATTTTTGTGCATTTAGCAAATTTACATTCTACTTGTGTCTGAATTCCCATGGGGAAATCCTGATCTTCCTTACAGTTCTTCCGGATAAGCCCACAGTTGTGCAATTATTGCATGGATGAATTGCCCTATTTGATCAGTTGATATCTGAATATGTTCTTTTAGTGGAACCAATGTAAATGAATAAGAGAAGTAGTTATTGCTGTTTTATTTTATAAAGGAGAGAAGTGTGGATATGTATAAACTGGGAGCAAGGAGGGCTCACCTAAAGCAAGCGTACAGCCTGCATTGTCTTTCTGTCTCCTTAGTACAAAACAGAACAGTAAAATATGCATCTTTTATTATTACAGAGTAATAAAAAAGAATGATTATTTACTTGCTATAGAAAGTAATATCCATGGCTTTCCAAGTGAAGATTAATGGTGTTGAATCTGTGAGTAAGATGTTAAAAAGCCCAGTCAGGAAAGTCTTTGTTTTATGCATTGTATTACACATTTTGTCAGTATGACTCACAAGAGGTGGATGGAGGCTAGCCTGTTTGGGGAGGGGGGTCTAGACATCTCCAGCTACTCGATCATTTATCTTGCCTTGACTTCTGCAAAAGGGACGACTAGAAGTCGTACAATACAAACTGGGATGGCTGCAGGAGCACTTTTCCTTATGTGAGCATTTTGGAAAGGCGGCAGCAGCTACTCAGACTTGGGTTTCACCTTGGGTGCTGGGACAGAGACCTCAGGGGATCATGAGGATGGTGTGTCCTTCCCAAACTGAGTGTTCCTTAGTTGTCTAAGGCACTGTTGATCTGGACAAATGTGATTTGTGACAAAATACCAGCAGCTGAAAAAAGAGAAGAATCACCAAATTTTATAAACTCGCTATGGCTTGTCTGGGTAACAACAGTTCTTCATGTTTGCACTGCTAGAGTAAAGTGGGCATTCAGGCATCTTCTAAAACTGCTCAGAGCTTGAGAAACAAATGAGCATTAGTTGCTTAAAAATACTTTGTATTTCTTTTATGACCAGCTGTTCAAGAGGTAATTTATGGTTCAGCTCAACACTTAGACACCAGTAAGCCTTTGAAAATGCTACTTTTTCCTCCCAAGCATTTTCATTTACAAAAGAACATGTAAAAAAGATGGAGCGATTTTGTCTCAGTGAGTAATGGCAAAGTGAGGTCACTCTCTATAGGGAGCAACCTTTATGATAGACAGCAGATCATAAAGCTATGGCTGGCTAAGCAGAATAATTTTAAATACTTTGCTAGATTCTCACAGCAACTGTATATGGCTGGCGCTGCCTCAGAGTGATCAACATGAAGATTCGCAGCACTTGGTGGAATCTCTTGCTTGCTCACTATTCAGTACAAAACCACTCCCGGTCCCCTCATGGTATTAACTCCTAGGCATCTTCCAAATTACTTTCTCTGTCTCCTGTACTGCTCTTAAATCTAGTTGAACACATGACATGCACGAGTTTCTTTGCTACTCTTAAGGCTGCTGGATCTTTCTCTTTGTGTAAATATATCTAAATGTGGCCTTTAGTAGCTGGAGAGGATGTAATTTTCCTGCTGTTGTGACATGTGGTGCCACTGAAGGATTTATTTGCTACAAAACTTCATTTGTGGTTAGGGCACCTGTGTTTTAAAAGGACTACAAATCTCAAGTCACATCTCTGAAAAAGCCCTATTGCCTGTAACTAGGTTAAGGAGGGAGATGAGGACCCATATAATTGTTGCTAAAAAGATGGTTTTCACAGAAGTAATCTGAGCATAGGCACAGAAGATTTGGTACAGCATTATCCGAGCCAGGTATCTGCAAGCAGGGAGGTGGGCAGAGGAGATTAAAGGCTCAGGGAGCCCTGAGAATTTGTGGCTGTAGGCATGAAGGAAAGAGGTGTAGGGGGCTGCATACCACTAACTGTATGCCCTTCTCATAAAAATGATTTTATATAGAAGAACATTTCTTTCTTCTTTCCCTTGATTCCTTTTTTCTCCCAACAAGAGTTTCAACTTGCCTTTAAAGCATGGACAATTCATTTGTTTCCGCAAGAAGCTTGAAGATCCGTATGGATATGACTTGAAAATAAAAAATGCTTTGGAGGTTTCATCCATTTCCTGTTCAAAAGGACTTTCAGCTCTTAATTTAACTTGGGGAGAAGACTAGTCTAACTGACTCACAAAGGCATAAATAGTGTGCAGACAATGACAATTTGCTGAGGTAAGTGAGATGAATCAACCTGTGGTGGGGCTGAGTTCTTCTGTTAACTATAAAAAGAACACAGACGATTGAACTAGACAAGACACCTCATGCTTAGGTAGCTACCGTTAAATGACATGAATCCCACATGAATGACAAAATCAAACAGCAAAAAAAGCAACATTTATTATAGAGAACCATCTGTGGAGGCAATAATGCTTCCAGCTCATCTGTCAAAGGACCCTCTCCTATTATCACTGGAGTCTAAACCTCTTGCTGCACTCTACTAGAGAGTACAGTACTGCCCTGTTTGGTATCGAGATCACCATTTCACTGCATTAAAAGCGGTAGATCAGTGCAGTGCACAATTTTTAAGAACAAGTCAAGCATTGATTCCAAGGGAGCAGCTTTGCTTAAAAATTGATGGTGCTGTGTGACCCACTTTATTCCAAGGGCAGAGGGAGTCCAGTGTTCTTTCTGTCATCCGTGCTATCAGAAAGCACTTGGAGCCAGGATCAGTTAATAAAGAAGACAGGGCTCATCTGTTCTTTCACTTTTGAGGTCATCTGGGAGTCCCATCTTCCTAAGTCTCCTGTTCAGGATGTTCCTGTTCATATATTTGGGACGGATGAAAATTTATCTCGGTCTAGAAATGCAAGGCTGGTTCTGTGGCATTCCCCATCTTTTCTACCTCCCTCCCATCATTTAAAAACAGGTTGATTTCTGAACATGATATTGTTCATCATAGAGGAGACAAAACCTATTGGAATACAGTACCATGTGTTGGCCTATTAACAGAGGGGAGTTAAATTATTTAAAGTAGTCATCCCCAATGTTTGCTGTCCCTTGGGAAACAGTACTTGGGTAATAACATGGTATTGGCAACATGTTTTCCTCCACAGGGTTTAGGGACTGCATTCAGAGTAACGTCTGTTCATCCAGTAGAACTTCACCCTACGCCTTCTCCCAGTATCTCCAAATGCCATGGCAAAGGGGCAAAGTGGGAATCTGATTTGTATGGCCAGTCAGGTCCCTTAAAAAGAAGGTAGTGACAGATTTTGCCTCCCATGTTTATATGTACTCTATGCACAGTGAAACTGATTTCAGTGGGTATATTTGGGAGAACTCCAACTCAGCAAGAGTCACGATGAAAAAAACCCACCCTTTGGAAACTGTGGGAAACCTCTGACCTGTGCTTTTCGGGTGGCAGCAGTATCTGTTGTCACTGACATAGCAGCAACACGTACTATTCAAGGGACTGTACCCAGGGATGCCAGTTTGTATCTTAGTGGCTCCACCATTGAATTCCTGTTTGACCTCCAACACCAAGTACTTCCTCTTATATAACCATTTTAATATTTATCTTCCTCTGTGCCCTTGTTGAGACATCTTACGTATATTTTATCTTTTCTTTACTACTAGTGACTGCTTATTCAGTGCAATGAGATTAGGAGGGTTGGGGCAGATTCCTAGGACTCCCTTAAGGAGAGTTGTGTGTGCTCTTCACACTTTTCCAGACAGCTGAAACACAGAGCACTCCAGACTGAATTCTTTAGCTCTGGGATTTCTACAAGCCTGTTGGATTTCTTACCAAATTAGCCAAGTTTAAGAGAACGTAGACAGCTTTGGATGGGTAGACATCAACCCAGTGCAACTGGCCGAATGTGTATGCCCTGCAAGCAGTTCTTGGGGAAGCAAAAAGGCCAGGTGCCTACCGCCTGGTTTGGTTATGCCAAAGCCCACCAAAGCCTGACAGTGGAAGGTGGGATGGCATGTTGTGCAGGTGGAGCCTGTCTCCACGTGGGAGTGAGGGGGTCCCTCCTGGGAGGGCAGTGCTCTCCTCCTTGGTGGCCTTGACCTTCTCTTTGGGGCTGTGCTTTTGTGTCTCCATTGCAGTTCCGCTTCAGTCCCTTACTTCCCCTTTGCAGAGGCAGCCTGGCCCTTACCCAGCCTGACTGCTCAGCCCAGAGACAGCAAAATTCAATTTATCAGTTCAATTAATTCAATTAATAAGCAAAATTCAACAGATCAGAGAACTAGCATTGCAATCAACCCTGCAATCCATGTTGCTAAATGGAGTTACTTCAGCTAAGGGTATAGCCCCTGTTATTTCCACTTTAATATTTTATGAATTTGGAAGAAACTGTTATGGGTATTATTAAATTGGAATCTCATATAATGGCAAGTGTTCTGGAAAGATGTTGGCAAGCCTTGCAAACTTTTGTTAATTTTGCTCAAAGCTTTCACAGCTTTCAGTGTGGCTTTTTCACAAAGCTAAACTTAGAGGATTAACACCACTCTCCTCATGGTACTCTGTTTACCGAGGAAATGTTGGTCAAAGGGAGAAAAGTGGACAACTTCAGACTTTTCATGTCAGTGCTACTTACAGAACAAATATCCATTGGCAGGGTAAGAGCCTGAAGAAGAAGAAAAGAAGCTTTCTACCTATTGTGCATTAAATCAAAAGGTTCCAGTGAATTTCTTTGAGTGTTAGCAAAACTGCTTAATCTAGGATTTCAAAGGGTGATCAAAACTATTTTCAATTATTCCTGACTTGCACTTGTATCATTCCAGACTGAGCAGAGTCTTTTTCCCTAGTACATTGCTTTATTTAAAGGCAATAGAAAGAAGAGAAAGAAGTGAATTTCAATGATCAGAATCCCAATGTGTGGGAAATATGACTTCAGTTCTTCTCTGGAAAGTCTGAATAAGACCAAATAATTACAAGTTCTTCACTAATAAAAAGCAAAGGAAGAAAGAAACAATAACAGAACATTTTCAGAAATTGGATTGTCGTTATCTGTAATAATACAGGAAGCTTATCTATTGTGAAAAGAGCAAGCCTGGTTCTAATGTGGCATAAATATTTGCATGATAATAAGGTTATATGTTTTAGATGAAGACAATGTATTGCTCACAAAGAAGAAGAAACAGCTGTGGCCACTCTTGGGAAAACGTGACTTTCTAAATGTGACTTTGTGCATGTCCCAAGACTCTATGGCTAGTTTTCGTTGAAAGTACATTTACTGTTACAGTGAAGTTGCCATTGATTACAGACTCACATCCAAACTCTGAGGGTGGCAGAATGGGTATGCAAGAGTTGTTAAGTAGCTTTGCTCTTTCACAGTAAGTAAGGAGTCCCAAATGGAGAACACAAAAATATGCCTTTCTGTCTCACTACTTTGTATTACTAACTGTAAAACTTAAGAACTAAAAGGATTTGTAAAGCACCAAAAGTATAAATGTATCAACCAAAGAATTTTATTGCACAAATTATTCATTTGCATCCCAAAATGAACTAGGTAGTGAACTTTCAAAGATTTCTTTTTTTTAAATGTGACTAAAAATTCCAGAACAGCAGCAAATTGTATTGATTCTAAAGCAGTGAAATTAAAGTGAACAACATACCGTGTTGCTTATAGTGCTGATCTATTATCGGTACAAATGTTGATTGCTTAGGTTAAGATGTCGACAAAACAAAGTGGCTGCATCCTCAGCTACTATAAACCATTACAGGGATGTTTATGGAGGTAACCACTATTTACAGCAGCTGAGGATCTGGATACCCTTACTTAAATAATAACCTCTGTTATTCTTAGGATAGAAAAGTTAACATTTAAAATCTCTAAGATGAACACATTAAAAGGATCACTGAATGTTTACATTCCTTGATCTAGATTTTTCCCAGAACTTAAAGAGAACAAGTCTTTTGAAGGACTATTTGAAGTACTGCTTTTGATGTACTTCTGTTGGCCCAGGACAGATGATTAACACTGCACTGCTAGAAATATTTTGTGGTTACCATGTATCTTACTTTCTATATAAATAGCCTCTAAACAACTGGCAATTATCTACAAGGATAAAATTGTGCATGGGATCAGAGAGAGCACTTACGACATCCAGCCAAAAAACCCCCATGTCATTTACAGTCTAGAGACCAGGAACAATTGTTCATTTGTCCCATTTTATGAATCAGCAAGGAAAGTGAAAGCATCAGTCTTAGCTGTCTCAAAATGTAGATGGGTTCAAAATCGAAACCTAAACCAGAATAACATGCCTAGCCAGTGAATGAATTTTAGTTGGTTAATCAAAAGCCAATTTAAAAGTGGAGGTGAAATTGTGGCTCGGTTGCATTGAATGGATATGCTGCCACAGATTCTTGTAGCATGTAGTCCGACATTTACAAATCAGCTCTCTGTTGCATGGAAGCATCCTCAGATTGCTCGGCATGACTTGTCCACATACTTTCTGGAAGACTGTCTGTGGAAAATGGTGGGCTTTCCAACACAAATAGTTGGATTTTACAGCATGTAGCTGGGCTGTAATATGCCCACACTCTGCATTCAATAGGCAAAAGAATTATTACACTAACTATGGAGCAGAAAAAAGGAGAGTGTACAGAGTACAGGGAAGAGATAGAATAGGAAAGTTGAATTAATTTCTTTCTCTCCCCAGAGTGCCAGGTTCTTATTTCAGCACCTGTCTGCCACTCAGAGCCTCTTTCTGCTCACTTGCTAGCATAAAAGCTGTCTGCAATAGCCAAACTGACTTCATGCAGAAAAAAGGTGAATAAAAAATACCTGGCATGCTAAGAACTATTGCTGGAAGGATTCTATAGGGCAGAAACAGACAAGATGATTCAACTCAGCCAGGGAGGGAAAATTTAGGAGATGGGATACTGTGCATTTTCCACAGTTTAAAAACAAACTGTAGCTTCCCCCTCCCCCCACCCTGTTTCATTCCATGTATGTCATGTCCTTTTACAAGGAGATAGTATTTTTTCCCTGTACAAGGTGATCTTCATGGTCTGTTTTTAACTGTAAAAACAGAAAACCAAACTAAATCTGCAATGTATGTATGTACCACATTCTTACATCAGAATAACATAACACTAGGGAAAGAAGCACTAGTCTATTGCTGTATTTGGATGAAGCTATAAAGCCATAAGCACTGGCTTTGAAAAACAATTATACTTAACATTTCTCATCAGTAAATCTCACTAGACTAAGGCAGAAGGTATCATCCTCCTCATTTAATGATGCAGAAATTAAAGCATGGGGACACAGATATGCCTTGTGCAAGGTCACTGGCAGAACTAAAAAGAGAACACTAATTTCTCAAGTCCGAGCAAATGAGCTCTTAGCTAGGCCCACTGCCTCCCTATCAAGAGCAAATAAATAAATACTGTAGTATAAACAAAGTCCTTGATAGTTCAATTTTAGGCATTCACTGTGAATTATCCATTAGGACTCTACAGCTAGGAATTATTCCCACGCATTATTTGGAGAACAACGAGAAGCCATGGAAAACATAAGCCACAAGCAAACAAATTTGTAAACACTGCATTACGGAAAAGAAGGCCACACTTAAATAAGAATTATCCACTCAGTTCTGGTAAGTAGCTTATGAGTTAGATGGGATAGTAAATATGGTCTCAGAAAACACAAGCTAAAAACTACACCGCTAATTAAAGTGTGAACTGTAGCATTAAGCATTTTCCCCACTATCATTGTCTTTTCACGAGCTGTGCTTATGTCTGAATTGCAGTAAATCTGGCATAACTTTAAGGCTGGGATTTCTCAACTGTCCAAGAGAATTGCCTGTCCAGTTCCCTTAGTCATTAGGAAAGCAGTCTGTGTGCCATTTCCCTTTAGAAGTTCCACAAAAAATAGGCATTTGTGTAAGCTCTTTGAATTATGAGCGCTGAAGTCCTTAGCTTTCTGATAGTTCCTTTTTAACATCTTGACAGTTAAGACAACTATAATCTACCCCCCCCCCCCTTTTTTTTCCCCACTATGTTGCATAAAAAGGCAAAAACCCTCACACAACAGTGTGGCTAGATTTCCTTTTGATTCACTAATAATCATAATAAGCCCCTCTGAAACCTTCAGAAAAAAAGCCCAGAAAATTTGAAAGACTTTTCCCAACCTCTAACCCCCTCTCTTTTTTCTATTGTAAGTAAGCATGTAAGCTGAATATTATAAGGTTTTCCACAGATACTTATTAGTGTGTATGTGTTTCAAGTTGGAATACATATGAATAGAAGCAATAGCTCAGCAGAACACAGCAGACGCGATGGGAGCAGTAAAGCTCTGCTCACTTGAGTGGATCACTGAGTTTCTGAAACTCTTCTGAGTGGTTCAACTCTCAGCTGCCCTGGTACTTGGGGAATGTGGCTACTTGTGAAAGAAGATAAAGGAAAAACGAAGACTTAGCTAACATATTCCATTTGCCCTCCATAGCAAGAATACAGTTAGGAATAATCAGGAATTAAAATTTAGCAGAGATATAAGAAACTTGAGATTCCAAGCAAAACCTCACCCTCTTGGGAGCAGGGATGTGATAGCAGTTAAGATTTTGGCCACACTTTAAGCCAAAAGGTCAGATCATGGAGTACTCAAACATTACTGAAAATCTGATACTTAGTGACTCAGGCATAAACTTGGAGTATGCTGACTTCAGATTTATGTGAATGAGCGTTCAGTCTGGAAAACTCCCAAATGGCATTTTAAGTGATGGTAAGAGGACATAACCCTTTTTCTCTCTTCTCTGCCATTCACATTTCGGTGAGTTCAGTGGCTGCCCGTATTTGGTGAGATTCTTGTCACTGGTGCCAATCCCAGGGGACTGCGCTGAAGCCACTCAGGTGTAAAGCTTACAAAGGTAGTCTGCATCTACACCTCAGTCGGTCAGATTTGACTGTACCCTGAAACCTTTAAAAGCCTCTGTGTCAGCTTTGCTTCGGTATTATGTTGTTTGTTCTTTTGTGATTAGAAGAGAATTTAGGTAGTCATTACATTTTCACAGTTCTCTCACAATTTTCTGTTCATTTTAGCTGTCCAGCTAAGATCCTGGCATGTACCAAGTTAGTAACAAATCCCTGGGGAGAAGGAAAAAAGTTTATAGCATGGGAAAAAACTGTCTCAACTCCAATTCCTCTGCCTCTCCAATGAGAGGCTCTCAAAACAAAAATCAAGATGTCTTAAAATAGACTCTGTCATATTATCAGTGATCTCAAGGGGATTTTTTTCCAGGCTTTTGTATGGAAATAGGTCTTATCTCGAGAGGAGGTAACTGCAACAGGTCTGTATACATTAGCTGTGCCTTTTCCAGTGCAGACAGCATTCTTAAAATGGCTGTACTGCCTCCTGCTTAGAAGATAACTGGTGCCTAACACTTCTGGCTCTGGGGAGCAATGCACGCGCAGGGCGAGAAAAGAAGATACAAGGAATCTGTGTTGCTAAGACGCAAATCTCTACTTGTTCTGTTGCCATAAAGAACCCTGACGTCGTATTGCAGACACTTCATAATGTCGGTGTAATTTCTGTTATACTGCAAACAGGGATTTACATTATCTCGTTTTCAAAATGGTAGTGCCACCTTCCTTTTTAAGACCAGCAACATTTTGCGTTGCTCTTGTTTTGTAATTAGCTACATATATTGATCTGAACAGTTTGCTGAAAAGTTAGTTTTTACAAAGGACCTTAGAAGGTAAAAGACTATGGCACTAATTACACAAATGGTTAATTCATTGTATTTTTAAAAGTAGAGATAAAAAAGATTTGGAAATACTGTCACTAGCTCTACTCTTCCAAATTTCACCTTGATTACTTTTTCAAGCATAGTGCATTACCAGTGGTAATACAGATGCATGGACAAATAGGGTAACAATCAGAGATGAGAACCAAATTCTGAACACTTTGGTTACCTGAACATCCTGAAAGATAATGGAGGTGCTTCTGGCCTCTAAATTCATCCCTGCAAAAGTTTAACAGCATGTAACAAAAGCTGCTGCTGTACTCAGATGGGGGCCCTCTGAGTTTATGATCTCAGGAAGAAAAACAGTTTTATGATGTCTTGTTTTTCAAACTTCACTCATACTCTTGAGTCCATTCGGTCTTTAGAATGACTGCATCTCAGATTGCAGCTCCAACATTTCTTTCATTCAAAATGATCTATTCATCTGTATTCATAAACATGTCAATCTACTGGTTCAAAAAATCCAACCAACCCTCCAATAACAAAAAAACAACTAAAAGCTTCTCATTAATCCACCTCCCTCATTAGCTAGGATTAAAAACCTTAGTCAAAATGATTGGCCTTGTGCCCAGAAAAGCTATGAGATCAATAATCCAAACAGACTTAATGATCCTCTTACAAAAGAATAACTTTTGTACTTCTCCTACAGAACACTTTGAAAAAGTGAAGGGAAAAATACAAGAAATGTCACATCATCTGCCTAAGTTAATTTATCTGATGGTTTGGAGTGGTACAGTTGGGGGAGGGACTTTGGGAAATAGGGTTTTTTTTTCTTCTCTGTTAAATGACATTTACTGTCTGCAAAAACAGTAATGTGAAAAATCACAAACTGTATCAGTGATTAGCCTGTAAGAGCCTAAGAAGTTTCATTAACATTTCCAGTATCTCATTTCACTCATGAGCAGTTTAAAATTATGGCATTTGTATTCCTATACAAGATCAGTATTCTTTAAGACTTTTATTTAGGCAATTCAACTTGTTGGTATCCTTATTTCGACACTACTAATTACAGCTTCTAACTTCTAAAAGTTTGATTTTTGTTTTACAAACTCAAGTGTTGATGGGAAGAAAAAGAAAACCAAACTAAAACCTACTGTATAGTTCTCTATCAGCACAAGAAGGTGTTATAAAAAGGCAGTGCCTTTGACTGAAGCAGGCTATAAACTCCACGGCGAACATTTGTCTGTGGATAGAATGGAAATGTCTTGGGGTAGAGACTGGCAGATACTCAGCAGAGCATATATGTTGCATGTCGGTGTGCTAGAAAATGGTCAGGCTGGGCTAACTGCAGCTATGGGGGAATTAGCTATCTAATCAGCGCTCATCATCTACAGTTACTGGAAAAAAGCAGGCATATCTGTAGCCCAATTCATGCCATATATTTTGGGAGGGAATAAACCACTTTTGAATGGCCTGGGCTTTGCTATTTACTCTAGAAACCCTACACAACCAGTCTGAGTCTTAAATTTGTTCTTACTCAGAAATGCTGCTTGCATAGCCAGGGTTGGCACACGGGAAATCCTGCGTGGAAGCTGAAAAGCTGTTTGATCTTGCGCTTCTCTCCTCTGCTCAATGAGTGGAAGAGGGGACAGCTATGCAGACCTTCCTCCAGGAATACCACCGGGATCAGGTGGCTCATTTCACATGGGGCTACTCAGCGATGTCGCAGGAGGAGGTGAGGGCTGAGCTCTCAGTGGAGCAGGGATGTCAATTCCCTTCAAGGCTGGACCAGGTCCTCCAGAGCCAGCGAGGGAAGAAAAGGCAAGCCCAGGGGGACAGCCGCGAGGGGAAAGGTTGGGGCACTACACGGCGAGGGCTTGGGAAGCAGATAGTGGAGGTGAGGTAGGAGCTGAGCAAATGCTGGAACCCAAAAGGGTGCAATCTGATGGAAGAGAGGCTGCAGAAAGGAGGACTACCAACGGGCATTTGGAGCGGCTATGCAGCAGGCTTGAGAACCCAGATAGGAAGTACGGACCCTTTTGCAAAAAGCAGCATTTGTTTTGTGGGGAGAAAAAGGGAAGGCAATTAACCTGTCATCCTCTGGGTGTGTTCTGTTCCTACAAAGCCACAGCATCGTCCCGGGAGATAGATGTCTGCCTAGGAAACATAGGGCAATCTGGGCACAGCAGTGTAAGGCTAGCATCTCTCTCCATTTTGCCACTGAAGTTACTTACTGAAATCCAGTTTCTAAGATCAGTGATAATTACTTCATGCTTACACAGAAAGATGTCTTAAAAAATGTATTCATGCATTGGAAGTGTACTGCCCCTCACTTTGACTGGAGATAACTGCATAGTTTTAACAGTGCTTCAGTCTGCACCATTACTGCTTCTGTAAAGGTCATTATGTCCACTTTCACAAAAGAAAACTTATTAAGAAAGAAAACTATTTACATCCCATTTTTCGGAGGAAAAAAAATACTTTGCTAACTCCGTTACATAATTTTCACAGTTCAGCTTTTCAAACTATGAAGGAAAATTTTTTCAGACTCATTATCAAGCCACTACTCAGGCAAGCAGCTCTCCCCTAATAAGCAGCAGCTTCCAGGGCTGCACAGCTGAGGAAATGCAGAGACCTTCTACACAGCAGCTGCCGACACACTTTCCCTGTTAAACAAATCTCTTTAAGCGTAACTGAAAAAAATCTCCTTCTCTCTCACCTAGACACACTATGAAAAGAATTGCTTAATAGATGTCAGCTGAAGGGTATAAAAACAAACCTGAAAGATCTACAGCAGTAATGATTTTTAAGTTGGTATTGGTGATGCAAAATAAAATCTAGTCCCCAAGTAAGTTCCACTAGGAAAGCTAAGGAAACGTAAAGCAACAGCAACCTTTGTAAAATACGGCTGTGCTACCAAAGCAAACATGCTAAGACAGTCTGAGACTGAAACAGTAAAAATAAACAAGATAAAGTTACTAAAAGAATCAATTCCCTATCTCTGTTGTTTGCAAACACGAGAAAACGGAAAACATTTCCGTAGGAATAATTTTTCTGAGCAAAAGCCCTGTAATTGGTTCTGGTTCACTAGAGATTAATAAATAATAATATCCTAGCTGCTAGAGTACCAGATGTAACATGGCACTTGTTCTGCAGGCAATACTAAAATCATACGTGGAAAGAGTTAATAACTTCACTTTAAAATAATACTTATACTTTTCTTATGGTTTCAGTAATAAATGCTTTTAATTACCCAGGCAAAGGAGCCATAATAAGACAATCACTACTGGAAGCCTTCAAACAAGTACCTCACTCAAAGATGGATGCTATTCCAGTCAAATGTTCCAAGTTCAACTAATGTGATACCATTTCGCCTCCTTCTTGAAGCGAGACCATTTTGAAGACTGATTCTTCCGTATTCATTGTAGCACTTCAGTTTTAAACCTGATCTAATGAACAGCCATAGATGCTATGGACTCTAAACATAAAGAATTGACATGTTAGCATATTAATGTACTCAGATGTCACATAAATCATTAGAAGACAGTTTACTGAATGACTCATATCTGGCAATACACATGCAAAGCCTCTTCAGCTCTTAAATATAAAGCAACCTCCTTTTGGCAAGTCCTGATTAGAGCAACATTGATTGTAGTTATTTATAGCTCAAATGCTATTGCTGAAAATTTCTCAAAGTTGTAGATACTGTATTATTAACTATAGTAAAGCTCTAAAAATCAGTCAGCAGAGGCCACTTCAATCTCCGCATGATAATAAAGGATTATTATGTGCAGTAACCTATTTATGAAAAGGAAACAGTGTGCTTCTTTCAGACTCCATCAATTGCTTTAATAAGGAATTGAAAAGCCTGGCCTACTTTATATGCAGATCACCATCCCAGTTGCATAAGGATTTACAATAGACAAAACAAAACTGTTTTTGTTGTAAATAAGGGCTGTTTGTTTAAATCGCACAATAATGTTTGCATCTCAAAATTATTTGGAAGCTAATAAGGCTTAATAAAGTTTGACTGTATACTTGTTAATAAAAATGGTTTCAATATTCTCCAGGAAGGAAATGTAAATTGAAGGTGATAACGTAAAGCTTGAAGTAAAACAGGCCTGAGTTAATGGGAAAGGAGAAGACTTAGTGCATTTGTTCACTGATGGGCTTAAGAAAACCAACGTTGAGAATGGAATTCGGTTAACTTAAAACATTTTCTAAAATTTAAGATAACGAACTTAATAGTATTCTCCAGTAGATTAGAATTATTGCAACATTACTTTTGCTTTAGAGACTGAAAACTTGGCATGGTTCAGACTACTGAAAGTTAGTGTGATGCACATACCGATTGCTGCTACCTTGCTTTGGAGGACTCGAGAGACCCAGGTTCAAATTTTACCTTTGGCATTGGTTCATTTGCCTGTATGTTAATAAATTTAATGAGGTGTGGGATGACCCCTGCTGGTGTCCCTGCTTATAAAAAAAATTATGTATCTGGCAGGAAAAGGACATGTTAATTCAGTCCAAAAAAGTTACAAATATAAACTCTGTCGTAAAATGTATAAAAATACCTAATTTAATGCATAAAATATTATAAGTAATGTTCTTTTAAGTATGAAGATAATCTTAGACCAGTGAACATTACTGTGTTAGAGCTGCAATGCAACGTATTAAGAAGGACATTAATTGTTCAGTTCACTATGACATTGTGTTAAACGTCTTTTATTAATGAGCTGTTACTCCCAGCTGAGGCATTTGATAACCTCTAGTCCATTGCAAAATCCTCTCAGTTGATTTCAGTGGATCACTCTAAACAAACCTAGAGGGAAAAAATACCCCAATAATTTACATTTGAGTCCGTAAGGTCCTAGAACTAGATTCATTTAAAGGAGGGCAGCTTTCCTATAAATCGAACCTTCTGATTTAATGCAGCTGACATATAGATCTATTTTACAATTTTTTTTTAATTTCAAAAATACAACACATTAAAATAGGTTCAATTTATCAAAGCTAAGAGCAACAATTAAGTAATAATGTACTTAAAGTGCAAAGGCACTTTAACACAAAAAAGTGACGCCCAGTGGCTATACTTGGTAATTGAAACAGCAGTACTGTATATTATTATTTACAAAAGAAAGTCATAGTCCAGGAAAAAAGATCTTTGGAGATCTTCTATATAATACATTAAGTTTCCACTTTGAAATGAAAAGAAAAAAAACAACAGAAAACCCAAAGACCCCCTTCCTCATTTCCTTCCAAATCAAAAAGAATTATGCAAGATCTATTACAGAAACATACATTTGCAGTGACAGCTCCTACAGAAGGGTCAAAAGGAGAGAGATATAGAAATAATTTAAAGGGAACGTTGCAAAAGCAACACCATATCCCTGCTATGCTGTAAGGGTTCCATTTCTCTCTCACTCCCTCTCTAATTTTAAAAAGTGGAAATGTTGGGAATGCGACAGATGAATGACATCGGCACTGAGTTCAGACTCAATCAAATGTGATGCTGAGCTCATTTAAAAATTTTCCTTTGTCTCCCACCTCCCCCCCTCACAGCTGACTGATTGCAGTTTGTTTTTCCAGAACTTCGAGGTAGTCTGGTTCTGTTTGTAGCTTTCCTTGGAGTAAAGGATGCTCGGGTTTAGACTGTTCTGCAAAATATTTCCTGGGAGTTCCATATAAAACAGTTTTATTTATCCTGTCCTGGTTTTGGCGTCTTGATTCATATGAAGGGGCAAACTGCCTTTTGGGTAAGGTGCAAAAGTTATAATGAACTAATCCTCCGGTGGGGAGTTCCTTGACCCTTTCTGCAATATTTTGATACAGAAGCTCTGGTTCCCTTGGCGAGGACTGCTTTTCCAGTAATTCAGCTGCACTGATTGTAAATGCGAGACTGGCAGGGTCTTCCTTTTTGTGGTCAAGATTGCTATAGCTAAACTCATGGAGATTCCTGTAATAGGCAACCGGATCCCCTTCCTTTTGCATGTAGATTGGGTTTTGGCACATCTGTCCGACCGGAGGGGGAATGTAGTTATAAACATGTCCTTCAGTTTTATCGTGGGTCTCAGTGTTGTAAGACCCGTACTGGAGCTGGAACGAACTTATATCTAAGTTGTTTGCGCTGCTGGGCATGCTTTGCACCCCCTTCCGGCGCTTAAGGACAAAGACAAACAGGCCTGCCCCAAAACAGACGGACAAAATAAACACAACCAGCAAGCCTAAAATTAAGACAGACAGCGGAACTTCAGTGTGGATTTCTGGGTAGGAGCTGGGCGAGGCACCGAGGAGATGGGGTGTATCTGTGTTCTGGTTCATGGAGAGGAGAGAAGAATCTGACAAGTTGGGGTTCTCTGGGCAGATGGCTTCTTTGCTCAGGAATTTCAGGTGCTCTCCAGAGTGCTTGGTGGGAGACTCGCATATGACTTCGTTGATAACTACGGGGGGATTTGACTGCTGGTTGTTCTGGTCGGTGACTTGCTCTATCCAGTTCCTCAGCCCCAGGATGTCACACGTGCAGTCCCAAGGGTTCTCCTGGAGGTCTATCTGAATCAGAGCCGAGAGCTGGTCCAAGACTCCTCTCACGGGCAGGTGTGAGAAATGGTTGTTTCTCAGGTTGAGTCTGGTGAGGGAAGTGCCGCCAAAGACGTTGTCGGGCAAGGATCTGAGCAGGTTGTTATTGAGAAATAAGAGATGAAGATTACTCAGAGCATCAAAGGTGCGTGGCAGGATCTCCTTGATGACATTGTACTCTAGGTAGAGATACTGCAGGCTGTGCAGCCCGGCGAACATAGACGGGTACAGAATCTCAAGGTAGTTGCCGTTAAGGTAAAGTCTGCGTAAACTTGTGAGGTTTGTAAAGGCACCTTCTTGTATCACTGCAATTCTGTTATTTCCTAGATGTAACAAATCCAGAGAGCTGTACTCTGCGAGATCGGTTCTATAAATGACTTGCAGATAGTTACTGGTAAGGTAAAGTTTCTTTGGACTGGTCGGCCTAGGGTGGAGTTCGGAGATGTTACTTATCTTTTTCTCTTGGCAGTTCACATTTAAGCCGTTGTCTGAGCTCTGCGAAGTACAGATGCAGCCAGCTGGGCAGGTGATGGGCACGGGAGACTTTGTCTGGTAAACCATGATAGGTCCGAATATCTGTCTGTCTTTCGACACAGTGACACGGGGTGTGGGGCGGTTCCTAGTTTTGGGTGGCCGGCTGGCTTTTGGGGCTCTGGTGGGATTGATGGCAGAGTTGGCTGTGGGCGATAGCCTCGAGATGTGCGGGTCTGAGAGGACAGGGTGTTTTTCCCTCTGGTTGGAATCACTGGAGCTTTTCCTAGGGCAGAGATCTTGCCTGGTGAGCTGGGTCACATCTTTCCCGTGAAGCCTGAAGGGTGTTTCGCAGACTATCTCACCCACGAACACGGTGATGGTGTCGAGCCAGGCCTTGAGGGGCAGCAAGTCGCACGTGCAGTTCCAAGGGTTCTCCTCCAGCTGGATTTCCATGATGCCTCCGATGTGCTCCAGCACACCAGCAAAAGGCATCATCTTCAGCCGGTTCCCCCGCAGGTCCAGGTGGGTGAGGAGCACGAAGCGGAAGACATTGCTGGGCAGGGACAGGAGGAGGTTGTCGTTGAGAATCAGCACCTTGAGCTTGTTTAGCTTGCTGAAGGCTCCCGCCTCAATGGCACTGATGTAGTTGTAATCAGCCTGCAGGTACTCCAGACTCTCCAAGCCCAGGAACGTGTCCTCCTTCAGCACTTCCAGCTTGTTGTTATTGAGGTGCAGCCTCTTGAGGGTGCGGAGGCCGCTGAAGGCCCCCGTGCGGATCTCCTGCATGTCGTTGTTGCCCAAGTGGAGGGTCACGGCGTTGGAGTAGTTGACGAACTCATTGGGGAACAGGCGGGTCAGCGCGTTCCCGTTGAGAAACAGCTGGTAGATCTTGGACGGTGGCGGCAGGAGGAGGCTGACGGTTGTAAATCCTTTGTTTTCACAATTAATGTTCAGCACGTTCTCCTTCTCCTCACAAGGGCAGCGGCTCTTGCTGCAAATGTCTTTGGCAGGTTTGCGACTCTCCGTCTGCGAGATCCCAGCCACTGTTAACAAACTGAGCAACCAAACACCCTTCAGCATCTTTATGCGCCGTCGATCGCCGCTTCGGTACCTACAGTCAAACCTTTCGAGACAGGTAAGGAGAGAAAGAAGAAGTCCCCAGTGAAAACGCCCAGGAGCAGAGGCTGCGAGGGGAGGGCACAGCAGGTGGCAAGGCTGGAGGGGGGCAAGGGGGCACCGGCGAGGCAGCGACTCGCAGAACTCCTCCGAAATCCCCCTCCTCCGCCCCTCCTTTGCCTCTCGGGGAGCGCCCGCGGAGCCGCCGTGGGGGAAGCCCCGTCGGGGAGCTCTCCGAAACCCGGCGTCCCCGGCGCTGCCCTCCCCGCCCG
>NW_010972698.1:1914851-1959942 GCF_000737465.1 Haliaeetus leucocephalus | reverse complement strand
CCGGCTCCGCTCCCGGCTCGGCTGCGCATCGCGGGAGCGCTCTGCCAGCACCTGCAGCCGCGCCGCGGCCAGGACAGCGCGGGGACTGGGGAGCCGGGGAGTGGAAGCAGGTAACAAGCGGATTTACCTGGGTCCGGAGAATTTTTTTTTGGCCCCGAAGTCCCTAAATCCGTGCCCTCAAAACCGAGAGCGAGTCAAGCGGCTTCTCCGGCACAAGCCAGCCGGCGAGCGCGCACGCACCGCACACACACACACACACACACATACACACACAAACAAACACCCCCCCCACACACACACACGTACACACCCCACACACACGCACCCCACGCGCACGATCTGGCTCTGGGAGCAGGGGGTGCTGCAAAACCCGGACCCGGCATCAGCATCTCTTCACCCCCCCCGTTGCGGCTGCAGCGGCTCCTCTTTCCCAAATTGCCGTGGCGAGCTCTCGTCCGGCGCCGTTGGCGATTTCCACACACGCGTGGAGAAGTTGGAGGCTTTCTGCCGAAGTGGGCTGGCAGGTCACGGCAGCCGTGTGCCTCAGCCCCTACACGCTCTGGAAAGCCGCCCCGAGCGCTGAGCAGCTAAGGCCACAGCTAAGGTGATCATTCACACTGGCTAGACTGGTCCCGCTGCCAAATCGCGATGTTATGGTAGAGCGTTTGGCTGCCTTTAAAAAGGCAAGATGTTGGATGCGCGTTATTGTGACTTCGCCTAAGCGCCGTGCGCTGGGCGCACATCTGTTTGATGGGAAAGGATGGCTGCTCACGATCTCTGTCTCGGAAGGTAAAACTTTGGGTTCACACTGGGCAAACAAAAAAAAGAGACGCTCCACAATGATTTTTTAAAGTGCTAATATGGCAGGGTGCGTTACTACCAGATCCTTATAGGGAACTATTCACACTTCACTTAGTCCTTAGAACGTAGAGGTTTGCTGCCAAAAGAGTGCTGGGCTTGGCAAAAGTGGTACTGTCATCTCGTGTTATTCGTCGGCCATTAAGTATCAGAGCCCACATTTTAGGAGCAGCCAAAATGTATTGTCTGTTCTTATGGGGGGCTTGAGATCCGAAAATGTAGCTTCCTGCAGCTGCCGGCACAGATGCCTTTGTGGTGCTACTGGGCAGGAATAGTGCTGGAGTTTGCATTCGGGACTGGAGTAGCTGCAACTTCCCTATCTAAAATTTGGAGAGGTTGTGGAAAAAGCAAGAGCGTGCCACATTGGAGCATGTTTTTGATGTGGTGCTGCATGAATTTCAACTAGGTTGGGATTCTGAAATGCACTCAGAGCTGCTCCATTTCTAACTCTCTTTATCCAGCTAAACTCTGGAGCAAAAATTGCCAAGATCAGGAAAGATGTGTGTAGCAGATCTGGGGTTTTACAACACTAATACACCAGCAGCCAGATTATTATTCTGCAAAATTTTTTTGCTTGTTTTCTGCTTTAAACGTTAGAGTATGGTGTTTGGGGAGCAAAATTGGACTCGTTACAGAACATAGCAAATCTTATTTTCAGAGCTTTCTAGCACAGTCTAGGGGCATGAGCCTAAAAAGAGAAGGTAAAAGTAGACCCAGCTTGATTTTTTTGTTTTGTTTTTCTGAAGGGAGCATATTCATACACACACCTGCCCACACTGACACACGCACAAAGACACACACACGTTCCTGTAACCTACCTTCAACGCCTCTCACCTGAGCAGCCCCGCACAGCGTTGCCAGCACTCACAGGGCTCGCTCCAACACACAGCAAAAGCTGAAGGCAGAAGTAAGTCCAATGCGTTTTTCTCTCATCTCACAGCACACATTTGTTTCATGTCCGTGAGTTTCAGTGACGTGCAGCTTTCTGGTGAGCAGGCATCATGTCCTGGAATTGGCTCATGGGGCAGCATATACTGTCCCACTTGCCTGTGTTTACTAGTACAGAGGAAATGTGTTTGTGGTAACTGCTGATGCTGCCTTGGAAGGGAAAGTGTACGCACGGCATGCCTCAGCAGTAATTACCAGATTCATGTGGGATGGAAGGAACAGCATGTTAGGGGATTGCAACAGTAATAAGACACAGAGATGATACTGATTCTATTACACTGCAAATGCATGCATATAATAACCACTGTTGTAGGAGGAGGAACAAGGATTTAAAAAAAAATAGCTACAGCTTTTTATTTAGGAACAAAGTCATGATTTCTCAGCATGCCTGAAGTGTTTTATAATCCCTTCAATTAAAAACATGGAGTATAAAAGAACAGCTTTTTTTCCCCACCTGTTTTACTGCCTTTTTATTTGGCATGTTGAATGCGGGAACATTTTCAGGCTGTGACTACCTGGGAGCCTCCAGGAATGGAAGGCCAGGAGGCAGGTTGATACAGCAGCCTGTGAGGGTTTGGGAAAACTCAAGGTTACGCCTGATTTGTAAGCATTGTCAAGGTTTCTTTTTTTCCCAAATACTTTGCTGTATTCCCTCATCCTCCTTTTTGGAGCAAAGTTATGAAGTCTGAGTACACATTCATAAACTTACAGATTCACAGATTATAAGGCTTAATAGAACCATTGTGGCTTTTGGATCTTGCATAACCCAGGCCATCAGCTAAATTGGAATTAATTCCTGTTTAACCTAGATCATACTTCCTAGGAAAAAGAAAAATAAAAACAAAAAACTGAAAAAACCAGTAACATATCCAGGCATATTTTAGCACTTGCCTGTGATGAAAATCTGCCATAATGTTTGGTAAATTGCTCCAATAGCATTCATCTCCCACAAGTAAAAAATTGTGCTTTCTGTACAACTCTGGATCTGGCTACTTTCAGTTTGAAATTTTTATCCTTGTAATGTCCTTGTCTGCTGGCTTAAGAGCCCTTAATTATCCCATACCTGTTTCCTGTGGGGCCACTCCCAGACTTCTGCAGAGCAAGTATGGACTAAACACTTGCCTGATAGCAGCCTTAACCAACTTCAAATAGTCTGTGTTAGTCCTGTGCTGGTACATCCACCAGAGCAGCTCTTGGCTCCTGCATGGTCCTAAAGCCACCACTTTATCTGGCTGCTGGCAGGGAAAAAAAAGCCAGACCACGGCATGAAGCATGAGCACGTAAATTTTGGCACAGATCATTACCCTTCCTGCCTAGTGCACATCATGCTGTTGTCCTTCTGTGAGAGTAAATATCAAGGAGCAGAATAAGACTGGAAATGTGGAGATCATTTTCTTTTTCCACATTCTATCTGCAAATGGATGCTAAACACTACTTATGCATCTTTACCTACCAGTTTATCTGTTTCTGTTTCTCTGTATATAAATGAAGAAGGAGCAAATATATCCACCAAGTCTCATGAAATAAAGAAAAGAATGCAGCAAGAAACTAAGCAAAAATCTCTATGAATTGGATGGAGGGCAGGATTTAAGTTTTACTGATCATTAGAAACTATCAAGGTAGCCTGGGTGCTGGTGGTGTGTGAGGAGGGATTTATTCCTGTATTATAAACAGATGCCAGTATTGATTTTTGTGAACAAAACATGATGACTAATGTGGTAGAACAATAGGAATTTGCAAATTTACGTATGTAGTGATCTCATGTGTTCCTCATCCTGTGATCCTGAACTGCATAATATGAGATGCCTACTCCATGTCAGCTTTTAGGGTTCTGAGATAATCATCTTTACTATTCAACGAGTACTCTATATTCTTGCTTTCCAAGGGGATATTTCTCTGTATGCCTGTGTGTGTGTATGAGTACCTATTTGTAGCTGGAGACATTCTCCCTCTGTCAGTACGTACATTTTTGGAATCTTTCCTGTACTGTAAGTGGGATATTTTTGTGCCTCACTTAAAAGTAATTATTAAGGAAATAAACAGTTTCCAGATTTAGCAGTGAGCAGTGTGCAAAATAATTGTTACTTGTAATGCAAGGTTTTATCTCATCCAGCAGCCCTGGAAAGTATGCTGTAAAGGAGAGGGTGAAAGAGGAGGCTCCAGCTTTCACTTGCTTTCTTTGGGCAAGGGATGGGTGAAGGAGGGTGAGAGCATGAAAGGGAGGAAGGAGCTGGCAGGCTCTGCCCTCCACGGCCCTGGCGTCCATCCCTGCTCACCCACGCTGCCCAGCAGCAGCGAACTGGTGCAGTGCGTGCCCAAGAGAGGCAGAGGAGGGAGAGGTGTGTGGGGAGGTCTCCGTGGAAGGAGAGCCAGTGGATGCACCAGTCTGTGGGCAGAGGGGCAGTCCTGAGTGACGGGGCCTTCTGAGTGTCTGGTGTCTACTGAGTTGCTTTTTGCTGGCAGTCAGGAATTGCCTCTGCTATTACCTGTAATGAATTTCATTGGTTTCCAGATGCATTTTTTAGCTCCATTTCCCCCAACCATTCAAGCATATGAAGAGCCATGGGCTACTTCAGAATATTGTTTACTGACACTTCATGAAACCTCCTCTATAAATAAAAGAATTTAATGAACTATGACTTAAAATCAACATGCTTTGTAATTCTTCCCTCAGTTGCTGCTTCCTGCAAGGACTCAG
The DNA here is from genome assembly GCF_000737465.1 of Haliaeetus leucocephalus. Classification (NCBI taxonomy): domain Eukaryota; kingdom Metazoa; phylum Chordata; class Aves; order Accipitriformes; family Accipitridae; genus Haliaeetus; species Haliaeetus leucocephalus. Next base: position 1,955,438 of record NW_010972698.1, on the reverse strand, counting down.
ACCCTGGCCAAGGATACACATTTTTGAGACCCGTTACCTAATTACAACATAATTTTCTGCAAAGAGACTTCACCACGATGTGTTTCAGTATATCTGGGGTAACCTGTTTTGTAACAGCACAGCATGACTTTACACTGGTTGTGGAAAACGCAGCAGTGAAACCGTCAGTTTCTGATGATTTGTATCATTAATGTGGAATCCTAACTTTCTTAAAAATAAGAAGCATATTTTGTGAGTTATAATACCAGCAATATTGGGTTTCTGTCAGAAAGCATCCTAGGTAGCCTGTGCACTGGGGAGGCTGACAGACTCACCACTATGTAATTAAGACTGCACTTTATTTTAGCTTTAGCCCAATTTTTTTTCTTTCTTGCACAGAAGAACAAATCTCCCCTCCCCTTGTACACACACACCTTTTAGCATAAGATGCAGCAAAATACTGTAAGACAGTTGATATTTATGGATGTGTTCATCCTATTCAGCAAAGTAGTATGTCTGATCCAAAGCCCTTTGGTGTCAGTGGAAGGACTCCTACTGATTTCAATGGGATTTGGATCAGATCTTTGAACAAATGTTTAACTTAAAAGCACGCACTTAGGTCTTATTGAGTGGGTTAAATATTTTTGAAAGTGCTTTGTTTCATCATGTCAATGGGTCTTTTTTCTGATAAGAACACTGAGATGAATCTTCCTGATGATAGATACTCTGTGATGATATTGCTGAGCATCAAGAACAAAACAAAAAAAGTTTTTTTCTATCCTTAAAACAGCAATGGATTTATCGTTCCTTTCATTTTGAATGGGCGAATGTCTACAGTAATATTTACCACTACCATTTATAAGTGAATTTTTCAGATTTCCTCTGTCATAATCTATGTGTTACATACTGTGAATGTTTTTAACTGGAAATGTCCCATCATGCAAGCACAAGTGCACACAAGTGTTTTTAGTAATTCAGAGTCTTGTTGAAATTATCAGGTCTTCTTGCTCTACTGAATGGACATGCCTTAGTAATGGGGCTTATATTTGCATAATGCAGTTGATGTATGGGTATGATGAATGTTCACTGTTGAAAGTCTGGTGGGTTGATGCAAGAGGTTTCTTCCCTTTATTTATTAGTAGCAAAAGAAACATAATGAAATCTCTCCATGTCATTATTTTTATGGCAGTAAAGTTGAAAGAATCCAAATCCCACTGTGCTCATGACATATCTAGCAATATGTGAGGAGCAGGAGCAATGGGTGAAATTCAGTCCTGGGCAGAGAGCCAGCCCGGAGTGATTCATCATGAAAGCCCCCAGTTAAGACCTCAAAACAGGGCGTAAGTGGCACTCCAGTGCCCTATGCCTTGAGCTCGCTTTCTGCAATGGTGTAGGGGGGAAAGATCCTCCAAATGAATTATTCATCATCAATAATGCATTCTATTAGTTTAGCCTCTTTTTCTTGATTCTTTGAATTTATTTAATTGAAATTACTCACCAAATAATTTCTATGAATAATCATGGCCCGAGGATTATTTTTGAGCAGTTCACAGTGAGCATTTCATATTCCACATTCAGAATGAGAGCCGTGTCATTGAGTTGTCATTATGCACAGAGGTCACATATTTCTGGTTTTGCTCCACAAAAAATGAGATGAGTAGAAGAAAAAACCCCAGTATTTTTTCAGACTCTATGTGTCCCCAAAAATTCCTTCCATTAAGTTCATTCCATGAGATGTTTGTGAAGTTGCCAACTGAAGAAAAATTTGGGCAGTCGTTGGCTTTTGTGTTTTCCACCTGGTTTCTAACAGAAATGTAATTGTGCTTTACGTATGGGCACAATATGTGTATATGTCTGGCTCTCAGTCAAGGTCCCCTTCCTTCACAAATATTTTGAACCAGATTTGATGAAAGGCAGTGGCCATTAAGGTTTTTAGTTTTTCCACTTCTTCAGCAGATGTAAGTGACTGAGAATTGCCCCAACCAGAAGAAAGGTTGCAGCCTGGCCTCATTATATTAGGTCTGGCTGAGATGAAGTTAATTTTCACCCTAGCAGCCCTCGTAGTGCTGTGCTCTGTATTGGTAGCTAGAAAGATATTGCTAACATACCAGTGTTTTGGCTGCTGCTGAGCAGTGCTCCCACAGCATCAAGGCTGTCTCTCCAACATTCCCCCCTCACCAGTAGGCTGAGATTGGGCAAGATCTTGGGAGGGGACATAGCCAGGACAGCTGACCCAAGCTGACCAAAGGGAAATTCCATACCATAGGACATCTGCTCAGCAATGAAAGCTAAGGCAAAGGAGGAGGAGTGGGAGCATTTGTTATTACAATGTTTGTCTTCCAGAGGAACTGCTACACCTATTGAAGCCCTACTTCCTGGGAAGTGGCTGGACATCGCCTGCTGATGGGAAGTAGAGAATAAATCTTTTGTTTTCCTTTGCTTCTATGTGCGGCCTTTGCTTTTGCTTTATTAAACTGCCTTTATCTTGACCCTCAAGTTTTTTTCCATCTTATTTCCTCCACCCCCACCCCACCCCCCATCCTGCTGAGGAGGGCAGCAATAGAGCAGCCTGGTGGGCACCTGGTGTTCAGCCAAGGTCAACCCCCCGCAGTCATCCACTGTTAGCTATCAGAAATGTCCACATCAGACCTTGGCTCAAAACTGAAAATTTGTGTTTTGGCTGCTCACCCAGCTGCCTGTCAGGAGCAGAGAGGGGCACATATTCGCAAGCATTTGCCTTGTTGTTTGCAGGCTTCTGAGATATCAAGTAATAATGGATTGGAATAGCCCTATGGGTTGAAAAGGTTTTCACTTCAGATCAGACACCATTATTTGCAGAGCTGTTTCAAGATCTTGTTTCTGCATAGGCTCAATGCGGGTACTTCACTGTGTGAAGTTATGCAGTTGCAAAAGAGGTTGCTGGACTGAGATGGTGGCTTTTGGTGTCAAAGGAGAAGCTAATTTATGGCTAGTCACTCAAGACAGTGCAGGCCAAGAAGCCACCTTGAGTTGATAGGAAAGAAGAAATTACACTGAAAAAGCAAGCAGTTTATCCTGAAAAGGGGGTATAATAAGTCAGAACAATAACAACAACAACCAAAAGAACAGTGATGTAGCTTTTAGGAAGAAATAGTTTCTGTTCTGATTTTCCAAGGATAGAAAAGTTAAGTCTCTGAGAATTAAGGACTCCTTTTTTTGACTGAAGAAAAATATTCTCTGCTTTCCTGCAGTGTTTTCCACATCACTTTAGCCAGAAACTTTGCTGTCTCTGAGCAGTAATCATTTACCTGAAAAATACCCTATAATATTTCTCTTTGTGGAGGCTGGTCGGTTACAAATAATGACTTTGAAGCGTGATGTATAACTCAAAGTGTCATGAAAAGAAATTGATGAGACAATTAGAACTTATGAGAATGGTGGTTGCATTAATATGTTGGGGAGAATCACTTAGAATAAAGAATTCCAAACTCCAGGGAAACCTTAAAATTTATTTGGCATCTGAAGTAGCTCCCTGAGTTGTTATTGCACAAAGCACAATACAAACATACATAAAATCCTGACCCAGACTTCAGCCGCTGACAAATGTCCCTTTGACTTCATGGGGCCGGGATTTCAGCTGACTTCTACTCTGGGGAGTTACACACAAACACACACAAATCTTGAGTACCTAATATGACATTTTATGGTGACATTTAGGTGCTCAGGTAGAAAACAGGCATACTCAGAATCTCGTCCCCTGTTGACAGTGATCAAATTCTGATGGTGCTTAAAATTGCTTGGTATCTCAATTTTTAATATTACAGTTTGCCTGGGCTTGAAGTTGTTTTCCTGGGCATCCTTAGAGCCACCTCTGTGTTGATTGACTTATTTCAAAGCAAAGCAGGGATGTGCCAAACATGGCACATTAACTGAAAGGACAACAGGAAGGGAAAAAGTTACAATAATACTTCTGCTTTATATTGTAGTCATCGTGGTCCAGGATACTAAAGGTATTTAGTCATCTCCCTTCTAGCCTAAATTCCAGGGGATGCCGAGGAACACCTGAATCAGCTGAATAGTCAGTGGATAGTGTGTGTCCTAACTGCCACACATGGGAGATCTTGTTCCTTGTGTGGTGTCTTTCTAGTCCATTAGATTCCACGTGGTGTGGAACAGCTTTGGCAAGAGGGAGTGAGCATTTGGCCTCGATCTAAAGTGTGTGTATGCATTCCGTAACACTTGTGGCATTTATTTCCATTACAAAGCATATAATTTATGAGTAACTGCCCATCCTTTATATGGCATCTTTTTTTACCATCAATCTGTCTTCTTCCTGTAAAGCAATAACATCCTTTGCACAGCAGGAGATTTTAATATCCACTTCATGACTGAGCAGCAACTGAAGCTGGTAAGAGAAGAGGACAGCTCAGTCAGCTTTGGTAATCAACTCTGGCTTGGAATCTTGAAAACTGCGGGCACAACCAGTATTTGTGCGCATATTTGCTCCAGAGTATTTTTGCTTTGCAGCCACTACACTGGTTAGCATTTGAGCTTTATAACTAGAAATCTTGTTGCTTTTGCAGAGAGAGGTGTTTGGCTTTGTTATTTCAAGCTGGTGATACTGATGTACTTGGAATTACATAGGGATGAGATCATTCCTTTATTGCTATTTGGCTATGAACTGGATAGCGGTCCTGATCATCTCAAGTATAAGCATTGAATTACTTTCTTTTTTTAGAGCTGTTGTGGCTTTCTGAAGCCTCTCTTTCCTTATGACAACTGCTTGTTTATTTTTTATTTTTTATTTTTTTTATTAATACAAATATCTTTTCGTTTGGCAGAATACTTTAACATCAACAGCTAATGGGTCTCATTTTGCAAATCACAGATTATGCTGTATCTGTAGTGGAATTGGGCTTAAAGGCAGATGCATTGCACCTACAAATTTCTCACCCCCCAAAACTTTTTCAGTTGTTATCTTTTTACCCTTTTTGTCATTAACTTTTGTACTCAGTATTATTAGCATTTTGATACTGCAGGAACATCTGATAACAAGTCATGGACCAAGCCCTCATTGTTGTATTGTTAGCTATTGTTTTGCTTATCTCTTTCTTTCTTCTGTAGAGTGCAAGTATACCTGTACGAAAATGTTCGTATCATTTTTGCTCCATACCTTATAAGCTTTTGTAATATGAAGGTTTAGATCTAGAATTATAATTGTGCGGGGTACTGTATGTACAAGCAGAATGATAGCACTTGCCAGGTAGTTTACAATGATGTACTGAGAATTTCACTATTTTTTAAACTGAATGTGGAGGTGAAAGATACACCTGTCTCTGAAAGATAGGTGCAATTAGATTGACAACTTGTATGGCAGGCTTCTTGCTGGTGTCATTTAAAATAGCTGAAATACAGTATTGCTACTCCCTCCCTCCCTCCATCCCCTGAAATGAGGCTTATACTGGAAATGCTGACAAGACCCTTATCTTTTGAGATGACACCATGCACAGCTTTAAATACTGGTTATAAATGTTAATGTGTTATCTGAAAGATGTTTTTTCCATATGTAGGCAGCTCAGGATAGAGTCTCAGTAATAAATTTAACGAGTTCATGGGGAAGACACAGTATGCTTATGTGAGTATTATAATGATTGGCATTTCTGCAAACAGCATATGATAAGTGGTGCAATTTTATTTTCAAAGTTTAATCAATAGAGAGCTCTTTGATATTGCCGCGTACTTTGCAAATAGATGCTTCCTTGGAATGACAGCAAAACAACTTCTCTATCATTGTGTGTTTATGCTTAGGGTTTAATCAATCTGCTTTAGTGATTGTCATAAATTTTGATGTTCCAAAAAATAAGTAGAAGCTATAAAATGATTACGCTTCAGGATGGCATCCTGCTGCTGCTAGCCTGGGTCATCTGGCTTTACAAAGGGTTAAGAGCGTGCAAAGTCCATTACTGTGCTGAGTACAAGAGCATGGGCTATGTACCAGCTTATTCCCATGTAGTGTAAACCCATGCCAACTGTTGCATAGGAAATTGAGGTGGGTCTTTGAGGGCTTAAGAAGGGCTTTATCAGTCTTGTGTTAGCTTTTGGGAGTGAATTTCCTCTCGAAGAGGAGTCAGAAATTACCTTCACCCCCACTACTGGGAGGCCACAGCATTACACTGCAGCCCCCCCCCCCCCAGTAATTTTGATCCCCATGGGTCAGAAGTGGTTGAAGCTCCTTCAGTGTGAGCATAAGCATCCATCTCATCCAAAACGCCTGGGATGGTTCCTTCAGCAGGCCCCAGCGCCAGTACTGGTGCTCTTCAGGGAGGCTGAGAGGAGCAGAGCATCCCTCGCCCTTCGCCGGGGTGTTTCAAGCCACCAGAGAGGACTTTGGGGAGGTGCCCGCTGCTCTGGGTGAGCTGGGCTCTTGCTGAGCAGACTCCGATTGCCCGTGTCTCTTTTGTTCTTGAAAACAACAGTAGCAGTTGAAAGCTGAACTTTGAAAGATCGTTTCACAAACATCTGAAGGCTGGCCCTGTCCACAAAGAGCTGTGGTGCCAGCCCACCTTGTCCTCCACGTAGCAGCAGCCTGCACAAATTCATGCTGGCCTCACAAAACCGGTCCCAGGGAAGCCTGCTTGGAGCAGACGGTGTTAACGATTTATTGGATGTGGCAGAGTAAGGACACACAGTATGAACTTGGAGATAACCTTTGGCAGGGAACTCTCTCTGTCTCTCTCATTCTTTCTGATAAAACTGTAGTAACTGGTAGGCATTTGGGAAACAAGGAAGCTGGAGCATTTCAGGTGACTTGACCTGAATTTAACGGGCTGCCACTAGCAGTGATGCAAAACCTCCAGAGATGTCAGTAGGAGATCTGTGCCTGGCACCACTGCAGGGTATGACCCGGTCGGTGTTGGGCTGGATCCTGATCGCAGCACACGAATTCCTCTAGAGGCATGAGGGGTTACGGCATGCTGACATCAGCGTAAAAGCAGGGTTTATGTGTGCTGCGCATACTAGATGAGTTGTTATAGACACCCATGAAAAAAATGGTCCTTGAAAATGTATTTATTTTTAACACTTTTTACTTGCAGCAAGAAGATGCTGCTTCAACAGCGAGATACTGCAGCTTCAGCTGTAGTTCTGCTTATTTTCATACAGACAAAAGATTCCAGAGAATGACCTAAAGAGAGCAAAGTTTTTTTTCTCCTTTTTCTATGATTTTATTATGTGATATATGTGTGTGTGGGAGCTCTGTATGTGTAAATATGTATGTGTACGTATGTACATCTGTTTGTTTAAATAACATGTGTTTTCCTTTGCTGCCCCTAGCCAACATCAATTTCTGTGCTGCCTTTGTAAATAAGCTGTAATGGCTGATTCTTTTGCATTCTTTGTGCTATCTTTGCTTATGCTGAATAGCAGCCGACACTTTAATTGGGATGACTGAGCTGAGTGCATTTGCCTTTGGAATTGGACACTTTTCAGTGTGAAGAGAGGGTACCACAGACTGACTCTTCTGTCTCTATCCTCAATCGAAACTCCATTAAATCAGACCTATAGTTTGTAGCAAGCGATACTCTCCATTGCATTGAAATGCATGGGAAAGGCTGGAGACTCACAGTTTTTAAGGTTAATTAGATCCTGAAAAGGAGAATTAACTGAAGTTGTTTTCCCTATCTTTTATCCTATTTTTAAGAGCCTTTTTAATTACTTTCATCTCTGTTGGTGCATTCATATACACTTTTCCTTTTATGGGAAAAATACCATGTACTTTTGAGTTTATTAAAAACCTTTTTGATAGACAGATTTTACCAATTCTTATTTTAAACAAAAATGAACTGAACACAGTGCTGGTACATTGTGTTAAAATTTATGCATCAGATCTTCCTCTATATTAATATGAGCCATGCGGTTAATCTTTATTTATGTTTAACTGAGTGCTAACATTATTCACTGCTTAGGCACTAAATGAGAATTTGGTTTTCAGTTGGCTTCATTGTGTTTAGAAAATGAAGGAAGGAATAGTTCAGGGCATGACCATTCAAAAATTCTTTGGTGGGGGTGGCAGTTTCAGCAACCAAGGTTTTTTTCAGGCTTCCATTATGTACCTGCTGTGGACCCTACTGTTGATTCAGAAAGGTAAATCATCTTCTTTTCAACTGTGTTTGGAAGGTTGCCTTTGACTGCATGAAAACATGGTTCCTGTATCAATATAGAAACAATAGTTAAGTGACCTGCCTATGTGCCAGTAGAAAAATCACTTCTATGCCCCCCAAGAGGGCTCTCAAAGCCTGTCTAACACTGCCAGCAGAGCCAGTCCCCTTGTAGGAGACCATGCAAGGTTTGAGGCAGTACAAAACTGTTGACTGGAGTCAGTCTTGTAACTTCTTTCGCATATATCCCCAAACTTCTTTCATCTTTGCGTGGCTGAAAATAGAGCTATTTTTCATGTTTATCCTTCTTATGTCAATACACAGGAAGAATGGAATGGAATGTGGGAGGGAGACATCATCTTGTTCTTTTACTCAATTTTAGTTGAGTTGATTTTGCACGGGGAAAGTTGTATTTGTACTCCTCCTCCCCGTTCCAGGTTTCCTTCTGTTACATTCACTTCCAGCCCTTTCCCCCACAGCACTTTGAAGAGTACGGTGTACTCAGTTCTCTAAACTCTTAGCAATAATCCAGGCATGACATGGCTTGAGCAAGTTCAAGAAAGGCACTGTAATTTCAGCAATCATATAGCTAATCCTTCATTATCCTAATGAAGTTCCTTGCTCCATGTTAGATTAAAGCAGTTGTCTGTGGCTTCTTTACTGTTCTATACAACACACTGCAGTCATGAAAGAGTAGTGTTCTCGATGGATTACAGGGTTTTCTTCTTGATCCTTTTTTTCTGTTCCTATGATCTCTTTCTTCTCATCTCAGCTCTAGGTTTTAGATCTGTTGTATTGAATGTAAAATGCCTGGCAAGAGCAGGACTGAACAGAGGCTGACAAGATAGGCTTCCAATCAATCATGTTACAAAAAAAAAAAAAAAAGTAGTCAAACTGGAAGAGGCACAGAGGAGGGACTGCTGTGGGAATGCAAAAGAAAAATGGGGTGAACTCCATTTTAAGAGCCCAGTTTGGAGATCCCAGGGTTATCAGAAATAGTCAAATGCTGGAACTGGAAGCCATGTCAGTGTAAAACAGTGCTGAAACTAATTGTCCTGGTGTGATGCTGAGGTGAGCTGATACGTCCATGGTGTTTATGAGCTAACACATGCTGCACTTTGCTTTGTTTCTTGGCATAGACTGAGGATCTCTACAGCATACAACAGAAGGGCAGTCACAGGATTGTTCTCTCTCTTGTATATATTGGGCTGTTGAAAACCAGGAGATACCAATGCTTCTTTTGTTGTACTCCTCTGGCCCTAGTGGCAGCGTGACCCAGTCTTCTGCCATTACTAAGCCGCATGTATTCTCCTGTTAAGGACCCGCGAAGCCACAATGTGGTTATTCCCAACTGGGCAAAGGCAAGCAAGCGGAAGCTAATGTAAGAACACACGTCCCTGCATTTTTGTTGATGTTCTAGTGCTCTATTGACATGATCACCCATAGATTTCAGAGCTAATGACCTACTTGAGATGCTGAATGAATACAGACATACAGTCAATCAGGCTTAGCTTCAGAAATTATCTTGACCACTACTAGAGCTGGGAGTTTCACTTTTCCATTCTAGCCTATGTTTTGCAAGCACAGATTTGGTGTGCCAAAGAGGCAGATTGAAAGGCTCATCTGAGCACATGAGACTTCAGTCCCCTATACTGTGTGGTGATCAGCTTTGCTTTGGATATTTAGAGTCAAATGCCAAGTAGCTACAAAGAACTTGCAAACAGGGTCAATAGGTGGTTCTGCTGCAGTGTTTCCTTCACACTTGGGCATTTCTCATCTGATGTCACCGAAGAGTTCTTCAACACAGCCTCACTTGACACATCCTCAGGCATCCAGGAACATCTGGAAAGTTACTGATTTCAGGCAACTTACAGCACACTATCAAATCTTGGCATTCTTGTTTGCATAGCTTTGGGGTTCTGCCATGTCAAAGCAAACAGGCATCTGTTGACACAGACCGATACACACAGATTAAATGGAGGTGCAAAGCAGTGTGGTAGGTGTGTTCACAATTAACTAGTGGCTTTTAATGGAAACTGAGTCATGGATTCCCCCTGTGGCTTTGGAACTGCCAACAAAACAAAGTGCTGGGCTTATTTGACATTTAATGCAGTGCTATAGTTGGTATCAGTGCAGTGCCTAGGAACCTTGACTATGGCTGAGATGCCCCTTGCTCTAGACATGGGAAAACACAGAATAAGATGGCCGTTGCCTCAAGTGTAACTATTGAGTGAGACTATTGAGAGATTCGTTGTTGTCATCAATATCAGAACAGCCTGCAAAAAGCACAAAACCAATCTCCTTTGAAATATATACTTGGTTTTGGTGATGTTGGAAAACAAGTTGTTCAGATTCCATACAGGGCAGTGTTTGATAATTTGTCACTTTTATAGAGAAAAAATCAAGATGGTTTATGTAATTGCTCAGTGTCAGAAGAAAGCTATTTTAACAGAGCTTAGGACATTACAGATCTAAAGCCATCCTTTTCTGGCCTCTCCTGAAAGTAGTATGTTACCTTGCTAACAGGCAAAATGCCATCCAAGCAGATGAGTTGAGGTAGGCAGCCAAAATACCATGGCTAGGTTCATCAAGCTTGTTTGTTGAGGTCAAAGCTCCTGGAAGGCAGAGTAACAGAGGTGCTGTGTCCTGAGCTTCTGAGGCTGCCACTTGCTAATTGGATAGACTGTCTCTGCCTTAGTGCTGATCAGAGTTAATGCCTGAGATCAAAAGTTAGCTCAATGAAGATAAATTTGCAGCATGAGAGAATTCATCATATAATTAAGTTACTGAAATACGGAATAAGCAAAGCATTGATATCATGTAGGTGTGCGTAAGAGTGTAGCGAGGCAAGGTCCTGAGGCACTCACCAAACAGTTTGCCATACAGTTTAAAGCAAATTAAGGGTCCTAATTTCTGTTTGAAGTTATAGGCTATAAAGAGCAGAGGAGGGAAGACTCCTGCAGCTAAATTGCATCCTTGCTAGCAATTCCCAATATCTTAAAATTCCTCCCTCAATTTCTCTAGAGGTGGTCCCACATCCCTAGAACATACCACAGGACTTTCTGATTGCTGCGTGATCTTTTCAGAGATCCTGAGGAAATTAGCACATCACCTTAAGAGCATGTAAAGACTGTTCCTATCCTGAGGCAAAAATGGCTCTGCCTGCCATCTTCTGTGATATAGAGGACTCTGACTGTAACAAAAATATCCTAGTTTTGGCTGGGATAGAGTTAATTTTCTTCCTAGTAGCTGGTATAGTGTTATGTTTTGGATCTAGTATGAGAAGAATGTTGATAACACACTGATGTTTTCACTTGTTGCTAAGCAGTGTTTATACTAAGCCAAGGATTTTTCAGCTTCTCATGCCCAGCCAGCAAGAAGGCTGGAGGGGCACAAGAAGTTGGGAGGGGACACAGCCAGGACAGCTGACCCAACCCAAAGTGGCCAAAGAGATATTCCATACTATGTGATGTCATGACTAGTATGTAAACTGGGGGGAGTTGGCTGGGAGAGGCAGATTGCTGCTCAGGAACTGACTGGGCATTGGTCAGCAAGTGGTAAGCAATTGCATTGTGCATCACTTGATTTATATATTCTAATTCTTTTATTATTATTATTATTGTTATTATTATTATTTTCTTCCTTTCTGTCCTATTAAACTGTCTTTATCTCAACCCACAAGTTTTACTTTTTTTTTTTTCGATTCTTTTCCCCATCCCATTGGAGGTGTGGGAGGGGAAGTGAGCGAGTGGCTGCGTGGTGCTTAGTTGCTGGCTGGGGTTAAACCACAACACAAAATCAGAGACATTCCTGCCACAGAGGTAGGAATGGGGAAGCACAGTTTTGGGTATGATACTACTCTTCTCCATTAAGCTTCAGCCTTGTCTTTCATCACCAGTGAAAATGTACTGTCTTACAGCTGAGTACTGCTTATCTCTATCCTGAAGGCCTCCTTCACTCAATAAGGGTGAGAACTTATGCATCATGTAAGCTACTGAAACACCTATGTTAAGGTAATTTTTCCTTTTTACGGTAGTCAGCAAAGTTCTTCCAATCCCTTTCTATTCAGACACTGGGATATATGTGTATTGGGTTTGCATGGCAAGGCTTTGGTAGCAGGGGGGCTACAGGGGTGGCTTCTGTGAGAAGGTGCTAGAAGCTTCCCCTGTGTCCAACAGAGCCAATGCCAGCCGGCTCCAAGACAGCCCCACCACTGGCCAAGGCCAAGCCCATCAGCAATAGTGGTAACGCCTCTGGGATAACAGATTTAAGAAGGGAAAAAAAGTTGCAGCTGGCACAGAAATGGCAGCTGGAGAGTGGAGTGAAAAGATGTGAGAGAACAACCCTGCAGACCCCGAGGTCAGTGAAGAAGGAGGGGGAGGAGATGCTCCAGGCGTCGGAGCAGAGATTCCCCTGCAGCCCGTGGGGAAGACCATGGTGAGGCAGGCTGTCCCCCTGCAGCCCAGGGAGGTCCACGGGGGAGCAGATCTCCACCTGCAGCCTGGGGAGGACCCCACGCCGGAGCAGGGGGATGCCTGAAGGAGGCAGTGACACCATGGAGAGCCCACACTGGAGAAGGCTCCTGGCAGGACCTGTGACCCCATGGGGGACCCACGCTGGAGCAGTCTGTGCCTGAAGGACTGCAGCCCATGGAAGGGCCCACGTTGGAGCAGTTCATGGCAGACTGTCTCCCATGGGAGGGACCCCACGCTGGAGCAGGGGAAGAGTGAGGAGTCCTCCTCCTGAGGAGGAAGGAGCAGCAGAGATAACGTGTGATGAACTGACCGTAAACCCCATTCCCCATCCCCCTGCGCCACTGGGGGGGGTTGGTAGAGAATCTGGGAGTGAAGTTGTGCCTGGGAAGAAGGGAGGGGTGGAGGGAAGGTGTTCTGAGATTTGGGTTTATTTCTCGTTACCCTACTCTGGTTGATTTGTAATAAATTGAGTTAATTTTCCCCAAGTTGAGTCTGTTTTGCTCATGACAGTAATTGGTGAGTGATCTCTCCTGTCCTTATCTCAACCCATGAGCCCTTTGTTATATTTTCTCTCCCCTGTCCAGCTGAGGAGGGGAGTGATAGAACGGCTTTGGTGGGCACCTGGCATCCAGCCTGGGTCAGCCCACCACAATATGTCAGGTGAAAGCTTTGGAAATAGAGTGTAATCTAACCTGGAAACATGGGGGAGCTTTATTTAAAGCAGGTGTATGCACACACACTTCCTACGCATACAACCTCCTTTTTGCCCATATGAAAAGAAATGCTTTCCCAGAATTTGCAGCCGATGCATCCTGTTTGTATGCATTACACATTCAGGACACCAAACTGTGATCAGCAGGATAAGGCCAGAGAGGCCAGAAACTTGCTTTCTGCTGCAGAACACCCTGGCAGGTTGTAAGACAACAAAGAAACCCTCTTGGAGACTGCTGAGGAGGTCTATGCTATACAGGTAGCACACACCACCCTCTGAAAGACAGCAGAATGCTTATGCAGAGGATGAGAGCCACCTTTTAAGGTAGATAGAGCCAAACTAGGATCTACCAGGAGCATTTCGTGGCACGTGTCTATGTGTTCTGATGCTTCATTAGCAGTACTCGATGTAGCTTCAGTGCTGACCCTTGATGGCCTGTAAGCATGAGGCTTCTTCCACTTTTTTGCATCATCTGCTTCTTCCTGATCAGGTAGCCTGGAGCAGAGACCCACCACAATGTCACCCACCATGGGCTGCCTTCTAATCCCGACCCATAAACTGTCAGCTGGCTCGTCATCTGTCCCAAGGCACAGCTCCGTGCACCCCAGTTGCCCTCTCACATGAAGGGCAGCTCTCCTTCCTTGCTGTCCTGACCTCTCCTTCTCGAAGAGCTGGATCCATCCGTGGCAGCCCTCCGTGGCATCCGACCGTCCCCTGCCGCAGAACTAGGGCACCACATTGCTGTCATCCTAGCGAGATCCCAGCCCAGCCCAGGACCTCCGATACCTCCTGTTTGTCCCCATGCTGCGTGCTGTAGCGTACGGGCACTTACTGGGGACCATTATGAACCAGCACTAAGGCGTTGCACCCTGCCCAGAGACCCCTGCCCCAGCGGCAGAGCTGGTGCAACGCAGGCTTACCAGCCCCATCAGGACTTCTTCACTTTCCAGTCCTAATGAACCATTCGATGTCGCAGAGCAGATATCTCAGAGACACCTGCCCCGGCACCTCGGTTCCAATGTGCTGCGCTTGGAGGGCAACGTGAGCCGAGCTGCGTTTTGGTGTTGTGTTTCACAGGTGTACCACATGCATGGAATTTAGCAAAACCATGACCTGAGCCCTTCGCATAGCACTCATTAGCAGTGGGCTCAGCCTTCGGCGCTGCGTGGTGCATACTAACGACTTGTTTTCATCGTTCCAGGGCATGGGAACTGCCTCTGCACACGCCGGCATCCTCAGCCATTCCTCGTGTGGCATTTGGAGTCTGCACTGCAGCAGCTTTGCCTGGCACGGCGGCTGCCAGCGCTCCGGGCTCTGGGGAAGCCCTCAAGGGACCTGCAGAGGTTTTGGGAGGTTACAGGTGATCGCATTTACAAGGGTAAAAAAAAGGAAACTATCAATTGTTCAGAAGGCTCTGTACAGGATTGGTGATAAGTAAGATTTTTGCATATTTTTTTTCTTAGTGTGCGGACACCTTTTGCCTTGAGGTGAGACAGGCTGCCCACTATGCTGGCAATATGATGCTTTGGAGCTGGCAGCCTTTCTTTTTCACAGCCCGATGCTAAATGCAGGGCAAACAGGCGGAGGGAGGGGAATCTGAAAAGGGAGAAAGTTGTGCCATTCTGTTTTCCTTTTGTCATTTTCTGCCTGCTCTTTTCCTCAGGTCTTTTGCCCTGGTACAAATGCAGGTAGAACCCTCCGAATCTCAACTAGCAACATCAAGAAAGCTGTGGGCTCAGTCAGTACGTATCAACTCCAATTTCTCTTTTATCTATCCATGTAATCCAGACAAGTCTTGCATGTCTTCTGCACCATTCTTTGGGTCAAGAATACACCGGTTAATAGCCAATTATTTCCTACCCTAAGGAAGTTTTGGGAAAGAAGTTCCTGGGAAGAGTCAACTTGTTTCATGAAATGGACTAATAATCGGTAGGTGAGATGTTCCCTTTTGCTCTCCTTCTTAATACCGTCCCATCCCAGCACAAGGCTGAATTTATTGCCATAATAGGTATGGTTCAGATAGAGCATATCCCCGAGTTTGGGATTTTTTTTCTCTTCACAAAAAGTGAGGGTTTAGCCAGGGCATCATGGCAAAATTCCAGTTAGGTAATTAAATTCTGCTTACTGAAAATTCCCCTTTTAAAAATCTGTTCCAGAATACAGTCTGCTTTTCCTGTGAGCACTTTAAAAGGACTGATTCATTTTAACTTCACAGCTATCCAAATTCTGAAGCCTGCTGAAATTATCCTTGAATGCCTGAACCAGAATGTGCAGTTCCACCTGAGGTATCTAAAGGTATATTTTTGCATGCTTAATTGTTGTTGTCTGTATTCTTATTTAGATACAATTCACATATACTCAACCTGTACCAAATAGGTCAGATTCTGCTGACTAGCAGAAGTAAACAAAATTATTTGCACCGGAAAAGCAAGCACTATTTAAAACTATTTTTATTAACATGTAGAGTAGGCCATGAATAAATTTGATTTGTGCTTTGAGGCCCATTTTGCATGTGCAAAAATACAATCGTGGAAAAAAAAAAGCTGAAAGATAATCTAAGGTGTGCAGTCTGGAAAAGCAATCCAGAACAGATGATCCACAGTATAAATTACCGCAGTTTATTTTTTTTAATTTACTTGTGCTACTTTAATTTATTATTGTTTATTCATTTGATAGATGGCATTTAATTTCAGTATGAGAGCTTCAGGATGAGCTTTTGATGCTAATGGTTGGCATTTGTTCCTGGGCAGAAAGCCAATGTGCCACAGCCATGGTCCACTTATGCCCTCCAAGCTGTATTTAAGTGGCCTTCTGCTGCCCTTGGGGTATGTTTTACACAGGAAGCTTAAAGCTGAATGCAGGCCTGCAGCTCACTCGCTAGAGCAGGGGGAAGATGGCTTTCCCTCACTTCTGTTCTCTTCAGCAAGAAAATCAAATAATTGGATTACTGGCCCTTCGATTGTGCTCAGCACAAATGGTTCAAAATCCCATTGTATTGGACCTCTGAGATGAAATGTAAATTGATAAAGAAAGCGAATGTATTGAATTGGTCTAATATGTCAATAGTATGTTATGACCTGATTAAGTGGAATGGCTATGACTGGTCTTCTAAGCAGCTAAATATACATAAGACATCTGCTGCTAGACTGGCCACCACTTGAAAAAACAACAATAAACCAAAAAAAGCCCACCCACAGGAGCCTACTAGAGGCATAAATTAATGCAGTTTTTCCTTCCTTGCATATTTCTATCTCTGGAATAGAAAATCAAAGCAAACTGATCAATCCATTGCAGGGTTAAAATTAAAATTACCCAAGGAACTATGCAGCACATGAAATATTGTGGCTGATAGAGTAGAACCTGACTACTTTGTCCTACTTACACCTTTATATGCATTGACTGAACTTTGAGTTTCCTGCTCTCTGTTGGGTTTTTTTTTTTACTTGCACATATGTTTTATGCATTTATTTAGGGCTAAATTCTATTTGTTACATTGTGTTGTTAAGACATAATATCAGCTGAGACTGGATAAGCATCCTAACAGATTTTAGGCTACTTTATTATTGTCATTATTCTGCATATTCACACATGCATATCATGATCCAAAATACTTTGAGCCAAATCATTCACTTGTGCAAAATAAATAGGTCCACGTGAAAGTGTAGCTGAGGTAAATCTCTGTACTTTACACAGTGGAGAAAACTTCTTTAACAGCCAAGGTTTTGATACTTACATTTTATGTTCGACTGGTTTCTCTACATGTTTCTTGTTAAAATCGTTGTCTTACTGTCTTTTTGTATTTATGTATCTACAGAGCAATAAATAGCTATTGAAATGAGGCTGTCATCATGACTCTGTGTGCATTTATTTCACTCCATGATTTTGATGAATACAGTCTGTATAGGGAGCAGAGGGCTGTAACCTTAGATGATAGAAGGTGGTAGCTCCTGTGTTCAAGTGAATTTTTTGCTGGCCAAATATCTGAGTAGAAATTCTAATGACTTGGGTTTAGAATACAGCCTCCAAAACTGACTAATGAAATACACATTAAATTAGAAGCTGAGATATATTTTTGTAGCTTGTTGAGATTCTAGCACATATTTGTATTAATAAGATAATAAATGCATAAAGGATGCTACACTTACCCACCTGCACATTTTCGAGTTAAAAAAAAGATTGATAGACAACACATTCCATTAGTTCTCTCTTTTACAACTAATAAACTTCCAGTTCATTAAGTTATTACATGCCATTCCTCATCTCACAAATAGAACCCATAATTCATTTTTTCCCAGAGCTGCAGATTCTGCAGACTAAATTACCAGAGCACATTTTGTCAATAAAGCTTCTGTTTGGTGGGGGAAGGAGGGGAGAGTTAAGTAAAGTAATATGAAATGCAAGCCATTTTTTGTGTCAGAGGTCGTTCATTTGCTTCAATATTGCTTTTATTCTATTTATACATTCGCTAAACAATGATTATTATGGAAAGCCCATGGTTAATCACTGCATTACATTTAAAATGTTTTACATTTTGTTGCAGACTCTTACACTTGTGAATCTTTAGAGTTATCTTGAACAGTAAACTGTCCTTTTGCACTGAATCCCTGACAATCTATTAGTTCAGCTGTGCATTTACTGAAAGATAAAGGCTTTCTTTTGTGAGCAGTGGGAAAGCCACAAAGGCGGCAAACAAAAATCATCCATATTCTGCAGTCCTAAACCAAAAGACTTGTTGCTTCCTGAGCCAGAATTGCCCAGCACAGATGCAGGCAGCCAGTGAAACCTTCTGCATGGGAAGTTATATGGGACTAATTTGTGTCCTACACCAAGTTTCCAACACTGCTCTTCTCGCCAGGGCTTGAAGTGGGATTACTGTGCTCTGTGTTCAGTATAATATATAGTATCTATTTGTAAAAAATACAACCTAGTGATAAAATGCTTGCCTAGGGAGTGGGATAGAGTGGTCTGGACTCTTTGCAGCTTGCAGTGATTTACAATCATTTCTGCTGTCCAGAAAAACAGGCAATCATGATAGGGGAAAAAAATACAGTCTACCCTTTGCTCTCCCAGCCCTGACATTTAGGTGGATGCTCAGATAAGGGTCCGACTAGGTTGCAACTAACCTTCCCCATGAGACAGCGCTCCATGAGGGGGGAGAGAGGCTGAGAGCTGGGAAGGGGAGCAGGGCAAAGGGGCCATGCTACAGCACGTTTAGCTCTGTTTTGGGGTTAGAAAGCATTGCAGTGCCTTCCTTGTGGAGAAGTTGCTATAACCCTGGGGAGGCTCAGAGCCTGCCTTCTTCCCTCATTTCCCCCTCCTCTGATTAAAACCTGCCTGCTTTTTTCCTTGCAGTGGAAATTAGCAGCTGTGAGCAGTCCTAATTTTCACCAGCGGGAGAAGAAGTCATTCCCCACCCCAGACTGTCCCAAGGGGGGTATATGGCTCAATTTGCTGCAAGCATGCTAGCAATTAGCATCACCTATATAGGGGAATAGGTGCTAAGTCAGTGTTAGTTTGAGAAAGGAGAGGAATGAAAAAGATTAGCACTGAACAGGAATATTCAAGCCTGGACACTACTGGGAGGGGATGTGAATAAAATTTAACTGGTCCAGATCTGTCCAAAACACTATCACATAGTATTATGGTACTTTAATATCAGCTAGTACTTCTTTTCTTTAAATTCGTAGTTAACAAATACACAGGTGATTGTTGTCAACTGAAGAAATAATAGTGTCATTGAAAAGCACTTTTTTAAAATGAAGAGTTGTAGAATGACAACAATATAATGGGATTACTGTTCATGAGAATTACAGACTGTGAATTATAAATGAGAGAACAATGGAAAATATAATGTGTTTTTAAAAATGGAAAATGTAATAAATGAAAGGGGAGCAAAAAGTTTCTAATTGATCGTTTTCCCAGAGATCACTCAGAGCAGCTCTCACGAAGAACAACCTATCTTTGATGAGGATGCAATTAGTGTATGTTCAGTCTCTGCAACAGTCCCTCACAGCTACAGCAGCGTATACATCTGTAGATCCATGTTATTGCTCACTCTTGGGCTTATCTCCATCCGGACTTGAAACCCCGCTTAGAATATGTCCTCTCTTCACAGTATGGGAATCATGCTGCCTAGGCTATTTTATTGCCTTAAGCTAACCTCTGAAATGATGGGTCTCTAGACCACCGTGGAAGTGACCTGATGATAATACTTTTGCCTTATCAAAGCATTTATAAAATCAGATTTAACTAGATAGCTAGACAGTGAAATATTCAGTATTCTAAGGGAGTTTCTTAATCTACTGTCACTCTTTACTATGATTGAAGCCTATGTAATTTGATTAGCCATTTAAAACTTTAGTACATAATATATAAAAATTACCAGTGAGCTGAAAACACTGGAAATGTTCACAAGAACCAGAAAAGCAGGCTGGGAGCTGTGGGCCTTCTGTCCACAGAAATTAGTAACTGCTGGCAGTTGGAGTCTAGCCTCCAAACTTCTAGCAAAGAGTAACTTCATTTACATGTGCTGATGCCTCCTGAGAGGCCCTTACACTGACCTTATGTAGTGCTTTTGAGCTCTATCTTTATGTTTAAAAAAAAAAAAAAAAGCTATTATCTTTAAGCTTGTTGCTTTTTTATCAGGGAAAGTTTTAATGAGAAAGTTTAACTCTTCAATGTTAAGTTTTCTACTAATGAGGTGAAAGTGCTTTTTCCTCTGCAAGCAGTTTCTGTTATCTGGTACTCCTGCACTAGGGGGTAGGATCCATGCATAGTGCTATCCTGCTTTTGTCTTTTAAAAAAAAAAAAAAATCTAAGAAGTTACTGACTACTATAGCATTTGTATTCTGTGGGCACAGTTAAAATAGACACAAGAGCTATGTGTTGTTTCTGTAATTTCAGAATTGGAATAGATATGCTCAGCCTTTCTGCTATAATGTATGCTGTTTCAGTAAGTGAGACAATTTATGATTCAAAATAATACATTTGACAACATAAGTGAGTAGTCTGGGTCACGTCTAGTAATTTGAGCATGTATTCTTGCTCATTGTTATAAAAAACCCCCAAAGCTAGTTAAGAGATCAGCATATATTCCTGGCATGCTGGCTATTTTTACATGCTGGCTGTTTTTATTTTACAGGCCTATCATGAGCTGATATGGTAGTCACTTTTTTTCCTACTGAGTGAATAAATTACAAGTCCTGAAGCAGTGCATGGTATGCTGTAATTCTTGGCCATAAGACCTATGAGATATGTTTAAACTGAATCATCCACTACTCGGAGGAGTGATGGTTTGTTTTATAGCCGTCTTGTTCTTGTACACAGTAAACCACTGATATAGACTATGAAGACAAGGGCATATGCCCCATATTCTGGTCTTTTTTCTGAGTCTTGCATGTACTTTTGTCTGTGCTGTGGGACTCCTCACACCTCACACATTCAGGACCAACTAGGTCCTGTCATTAATAGTGGTAGTTTTTCTCCATTCTATATTTTGAATATTAGAACTCTGATAATTTCTAGTAATGTTTGTGCCTCTAAAGCAAATTTAAATATGTATTTCATACTCAAACCCATTTTTTAAGATGTTATTGTTCCTCCTAACAGCTCATTCCCTATCTGCCCAGAAACTGTTTTTCTTCTTCCAGACAGACTCTACTCTTCCGACCTCCTATTTACTCAGTCACCTTGTAAATGCAGAGCATTACTGTACAGAGAAAGCACAGCTTTTTCACTGACTCTATGACTTTGACAATTGCACTTACTGTAATTTTTCTTCTCTCCTGTCCATCTTGAAAGATCCAGCAATATTATTTTATCCATTATGTGACCTTCTTACTTGACATTCCTTTGTCTTTGCTCTAAAGCCAGGCATATAGAACTGAACAAGGCTGGGATATATGGGAGACGCGAGGCCAGGATTGTTCCACGTAGATCACAAAGCAGATGTGTCTGGGAAGCTGTGGTCTGTAACACTGCATTAAAGACAATTGCATTGCATGTCTGTCTAAATGCTAAAGAATAACACAAATGCTCATGACTTCTTCATATGTAAAACTATCTTTCATTCATAAAAGCAAGGCGACACATAACATCTTTTTATACTCATGGTGTATATTATGATTGAAAAACCCCCACCCTCAAAACCACTAATCCCCACCCTAGACTTTGCAGGGTTTCTACTAGTGAGTAGTATGCTTTATAATTTTGTGTGACAAACTGTTTTCATGTATTTAAATATAATGTCTGTCTAGGTACTGATTTTATTTTCCTGTTTAATTTATTCTCCAGATTCTCTGGCCTTCAGTCAATGCACTGGTTGATTAAATTATTATCCCAGTAATGAGATTTGACACAATCTATGCCAGTTACCTATGTGACCTGCTAAGTAGGTTAATTGGCAACCCTGAATAATTATCAGCCACCTCATCTTGCTGACTGAGAGTTTGACAAGAAATGAAACATAAAGATGCTGAAAAAGACACAGTTTTTCATTTCAACTTCTGAAGTGTTTCAAAGAAGCCTGTTAACTAGTAGCTTATTAATAAAATGCAGCAGTTAAAAAATATCTTGTGAACATTTTGGTTGTATAAAAATATAGATGTTTGTTCATGTGCATCATCATGTCTTCGTAGGAGAAAAAGAAGTCTGTGGCATATTAGATAAACAGGTCCCTCTATTCTGCAAATTACTTGTCTAAGTGAATTGTTGCATCCTCAGAGAGCAAGCTCAGAAGCAAGGAAAATTCAAGAAGTCCAAGTGATATTTGTGGTGACATTGCAAGAATCATGTTTTAATGCTTTTCTGTGAAACCTTGAGCACTAGAAATTAACTTTATTGTTCAATGAAAGCTGTGATTCTTCTATTCCCATTTCTCAGGAAACAGAGTTAAGAAAAATAAATATTATGGTACCTAGTGACACTGACATGTATATCTATCTATCTTTTCTACCTTGTTCATTTCTGGAAAGCCAAAATTATATTTCTTTCTGCCCTAGAAAATAGAAGATTGGAACTTAGAAAGGAAGCAGAATGGAATCCTAAGGATGAGAAGATGGGGAAAAATATGTAAGATTTAAACTTGTGGCCTTTTCACAAGTTAATCAGCCCAAATTAGTGGTTAGTACCATGGACTTAGTCAGAATTCTCCCAAAGTCATTCCTCTGCCGTGGCCAGAAATCCCACCAAAACTTGTGGTAGAAAGAACAATCAAAGAATCCATTTCTTGTTATCAGCAGTTAATGACTGCAACATGAAGTGCCTTCACAGAGACACTTTGGAGAGCCCCGTTTGTGCTCCTGGGGTGAGAGGAAGAGCGGCTCTGCCCCATCCTTGGGCATCCTTGGGCACAGCTTTCTGCCCTGAGCTGGTCCTTCTCCACTGTGGCCCCGCAGCCTGCAAGCACAGGCACTGCTAATCAAATCACACTAATAAGCATTAAGTGCATAGTAATTTCGGCCAAGTTAAATCTGATTATCATGCGCCACCTCTCACAAAATATTAGTCCAGTTTTCCAGAAATTAAAAGCTTGCAGAGTCCCAATGTCACATCCCTTCCGGCTGCCATCGCCACTCCTCTTCCTTCAACCTCTGCGTGTGCAAAAATGTGTTTCCATTTCTAAGCACGTGCCATAATGGAAAGCAGAGTGTGCACTTTTCTGTGTCCAGAAAAAGGATTCTTCAAGTAGATACCCAATCCAAAGCCATTCAATCTTTCAGTCAGTTGACTTATGGGCTTTGGAGTGGGGCAATATAATTCAAGAGAGGATCCTGGCTACGATGAAATAACTCAAACCTGAGCCTCAGCAAGGGAGCAGAGCTAAGATTCAGAGAGAGCAACTCACATGTTAAAACCGAACATATGCTCAAGTGTTTTTCTGGATCATGGCCATATTGAACTATAATGACCTAAATGGATTTACTCCCCAGACAAATTTACCCATCACTTTCCTCCTACCCACACATACATTTGCACCTCAGCTAATCACTTATGTGTCTTCCTGTTTCCTACATGCTACTTTTACTGAAAACTTTATGGCTTGTTTAATATGTTCTAAGCATGGCTTTATTTACTCTCTTGATTTCCTCTATGATTCATCAACAGGGCTTTTTTACCCCTACCCAAAGGATTTCAATTTTATTGTACAAATTTAATCAAAGCAAAATTGTTGATGCTTATTAAAGAAGCTGTGCTGTTTCTTTGTGATCCTGCATCTTGTCCTCCTCCCCATGAAAAGATGAAGAAGGTGCTGAATATGCACATCAAGTGAAACTACTGTCTACAAATGGCAGAAATAATATCTTTCAGCTCTCTGCCTGTGACTTTTTTTTGCTAGTATGTGGTCCTGATGTCTAAAATTATAGCCATTTAGACGTCAGGCAGCAGGGGAGAAAAAAAAATAGAAAAGCAGAGGTATTATAGTAAAATAGCAAAGAACTGATGTCTTGGTGATAGTTATAAGGTCTTTTATTCCTTAAAAATAGCACAGCTTTATAACATTTTCATCATACCTGATAGAAAATTAAGGGCTGCTGATATTTTGCAACTCATTACTCACTGCTTGTTGATTACATAAGTGTTTTTGACTGAAGGACCACTGTAAGGTCCTGTCAGAAGCTAAGCTGACATGACTTCTGTCTTTCCTTTTTATTGCGATAGTCAATAGCTCAGTTGTAAGGAATAGAATTGCTCTTTGTGACTGTATTAGACATTCTTTTGGGAGAGCTAGCTAAAATTTGAGAGCAGAAAAGCATTTCTGGAAAAAAAACAACAACCCCGCATGCCAGACAAATCAATAATAAGTGGATGGAGCTGAATGTGAGACTTTTGGGTTGGGTTAGAACCTAAATCAAGACAGTATTGACTCTCTAAAGCCTGTATTTTTAGAGGTGGCTTTATCAAAATCAGTATTGTCTTCTCGCTTTATTTGAAATCTTCCATGCATTTGTGTAAGCAAATCCATTCTACAATGATATTTCTTTTCTTCAGCTAAAGTCTTCTATTTGGTATGTGTGACCTGTGTACTGTGGCTCTATGTAAATTAACAAAAGGTGGATTGTATGTGATAACTCTCACCAGTGTTCTCTACTAATGACATTTGCGGAGGAAATGAAATATCTATGTAAATTCTTCAGTGCATAAATTATGCACAACTCATATATAAGTTCTCTACAAGCTGTTCACCATTACCTCAGAAATAATTCTTTTATTTTCTGGAAAAAGGATACAAGCATACACTGATCATCAGAATGTGAAAGCATAAACTGTGGGCATTAATGATCTAATGCTTTGCATTTATGCAATTTCCCATCCAAGATCTTATTGTATCCAATATTACATTCTTTAAATGCACCACACCTTTCTGAAAAGTAGATGTTTGTATACCAGTTTTGCAGATAAAGCTGCAAGGGCAAATGCAGATTTTACCTGTCTGTGCTCTGAGCTAGGAATGAATCTTGTGATCCTGCATTTGGCTAAAACACTTGGGCTGATCCTGACTGTTAGGAAAGCTCAGTGGAGCTTAATAGCTTAGGCACAGTTATATGGTTCCTGTTCAGAACTAGCTTGTGGTGGCCATTTCAGAGTGTGCCTAGGGAAAGCCTGTCTCTTTGTGCACCTGCCTATCTAGACTTGCCTTAAACAAATTTGAAGATGAGACTTCTGTGTCTTTGAATGTTTAGAGTGGAGATGATGCAGTATTAGCTTGCTATAAAGCCACTCAAAAATCTGAACCTAGTCTCCAAAGTTAAACCATCAAGCACACCATTCCCAGGTCCCTGTCTTCTGCAGGTTTTAGGATGAAAAAGCATTGCTAATATTTTGATTAACTGTTTCATAGAGCAAAACCACTGCATTCCCAGTAAGCGCATTATGCTAGAAAAATGCATCTATCACAGGTAACATTTCCTAACTCCCAATGCCTCTGATTTTTGCTTGTGCTACCAGTCTTCCCTTATCTATCTCATAAGTACTCCGTGTGTAGTATTTATGAGATAATATCCAGGTATGATGTTTAATCTCTTATCAGGAAAGAAAAAACACAATGAACCTACTCAGCCATTCCTTCTGAATAGTGCTTTGACGATCCAATTTTCCATCCCTTGATATGACCAAATTATTACTTCAGCAAAACTGGTAGCCTGCAGTGCCAGCACACACACAGCTGAAGTGATAATAATAGTTCGTTTTACACATATATACGCACATCCTCCAAATTGCATTCCTAAGAATAGAGGTTAGAAAACCTATTTGATAATATGAGAGTGAAAGGGGTTTTTTGTATGATCAATATACACATATGGTTTGATGCTTGGTTTTGATTGCATCTGCTTCTACAGGAGATAATGTATATTTAAGTGTGTAGAATAAGTATATTAAATACTAGCCCTGTGTTTCCGATAAAATAAAAGTTCTGAATTAATAGATGTGTTTTCCATTATTTTTTCCATAAATTTTAATGTCTCAGAGTTAACATCAAAATTCTTCCTGAGTTGGAAGAAATAAATTCACCCTTCTGGGTAAAACATTCCCTATAGAACTGGTGAAATTCAAGCTTTAAATTTGTATGCATTGTAAAATACAGTTCACTGCAGCATGATAAAATGTTTAACAGAAGATAGGTAGAATACACGAATGCTTGAGGGACTGGAGACTACCTCAATAAAGTGTGCTTGTAATTGTAGTTTAGGTAAGTTGTAAAGGTAGAAAAAAATTAAATGGTTTATAGATATATAAAAATGAAGTTCAATAATGAAGCATTCATTGCAGGTAGCGGAGGTCAGAAATGTAATGACCGCATCTTTTCCTGATGGAATGCTTTATAAACATTTCTGAGAGTATGTCATATCATGGGATGTTTCCGCCAGGGTACTGAAAGTGCAGAAACTCTCTTCATAAAGAAAAACTGCATAGGCAATCACCCTGGTTTCCCAACAGCTTGCCCTCTAAGACTAAAATTTGCTTAAGGAAAAGTTCGGTAAGAAGGCAGATTTGGTGTCTGAGGCCCACAGAGCAAGGGGCTGGGCAGAAAGAACTCTTCAGCTTTCCATAGCTTCCTCTGCCCCACACTGAATACCAGTTATTGCCCCTGTGCCGTCTCTCCGTTTTGCGGGGCCACTTCTATGAGGCAGATCAATGGATTGATCCCCATTAAGAGTAACCAGTCAGAAAGATCCATTAACAGGCTGAAAGTAAGTAATTTCATAAAATAAATCAATTTGCACCACCAAAGGAACTATTAAAATCTGATGGGGAATCTCACAGTTTGGGCTTGAAAAAAATAGACCCTAAGAGGTCTGATACTGAACAGCAATGATTTCATTAAATAGCAATAAACAATTGTTATCTCTTGTTTGCAGTTTAGGAATCCCTTTGGTTCCTGAGAATACAAAACAAGCCCAATAGCTAGCAAGGTACCTTTGCTATGCTTTACATATACATAAATAATCTGGACTGAATAGGGCACTGTCTAGCTTTATAGAACAACCAATAAGAGTAGAAAATAGCTATAATCCTAATGAATACATTTTGACCACAATCAATTTCTTCTTGTGTGCGTGACAGATGAAGATCAAATTACTGATACACGTGACAACGTGAGAAGCAAATAGTCCCATTAATATATTTTGCCAATGTTCATAAATCAATGCTTCCCAGAACTCCATCCCTGTCAAGTAAATAACTTTTTGCTTCCTATTAAATACAGAGAGTACAGGTTACTATGGTGATCGACAGAACAGAGAATAAACTCTGATTCATCATAATTGCTACATGCTAGAGGAAAAAAATATCTGAACATCATCTTGCAGTTTCAAGCTGGATCTCTGAAAAATACTTCGAGAATATAAAATGATTTGATGATGTCCAAACAACACTGGGTGAAGTATCACAAGAATGGAAGTGTTGCAGCAGTGTGCCCCTTCAAATAGAAGTGTTTCAGGTCTGAAACATTTTAAAACTCATGATCAGAAACCTTAGGGGGTTTGTCCTTTTATTCTAATCAATGAAACAGGTAGAATGGTGACAACTGCAAAGACCTGTAGAGAAATACTATGGGCCACATTGTCATGCATGTACATCTTCGTCTGGGTCATGGACACCCTTGCCTTTGCCTGTCATGTACTTTCAGCGCCCTGTAGTTTTCAATCCTATTTACTCTGCTTTTTATGTTCAAAGGGCTGAATCATTGACATTGGGCAGCCACTGAGCAGGCACTGCTTTGATGCCAGGGTTTTGGAGGTTTCACTCTTTTGATAAGAAGGACACCAATGCTTTTACTTGCACTTATTTGCATTCACTGTTGACTTTGCATTACCAAGGCTTAAGAAAGTAATGAAGTAACATTTACATCTGCTTTCTCAGTAATCTACACTTTAATATATGTAATCAACACTAGTTTTTCAAATACATACAATTTCACAGCGCAAATTAAATGCAATGCTATAGTTATTTCTAGTCATTCCCAGGGCTAGTTTCTAGTAATGAAACACAAGTTTGATTAATGTAGCTTTATCACAGTACAAATCAGATCTTCCTGTTGGTCTTCACAGTGTCATTGAAATGGTTTAGAAGCAAGGAAGGCAGCACTAGAGCTAACACAACTGGGTGGACCTAGGAAAGAGCCACTTGTTGCATAGCTTTAAATTGTGTGCCATTTGTTTTTAAATATTTCAGCTTCTTTTAGCCTCAGTACCACATCGGTTCTACAAAATATCCAAATGAATTAAAACAGAAAGATCACCTAGTAGTTTGTATACTGACCTTAAGAACTCAACTCTGCCAAGTCACCAAAATGTCTATTCACATTCATTAAGACCTGAAGAGCAGCTTTGAGAAGTCTGTTTTTCCTACTGTATCCATTCAGTCTAAGTAATAGTATCTCTTCCTGCTACCCTGATAGATTTCTGAAAGGGATAATAACCTACTTTTTAATCGTAAGTCTGCACAGGGGATTTAGTGAAAGTGATTAAAAAAAATTATGGTCCATGTAAGATGCTTCTAACTAGTGCCCACTCTGGAGGTTTGGAGCCCTACACAGTTATTATATACTGGTCCCTTTCTATCACTGTTATCTCTAGTTCCAAGCATTGTCTCCCCAGACATTCATGGTAGTGAATTTAAGTCACACAAAACTTGTGCAGCATGGAAGTCTTCTACAGTTTTTACAGTTCAAAAGAACATGCCTGTGTGTTCACAAATAGATGAAGACTTTCCCTCAAAAGGATTAAAAGCATGAGATTCAAAGGCTAGTGAAATCCAGAGCCCAAAGCTTTTATCATTTGATGACATTACAGAGGATATTTCCTTCCCAGCTGCATCGTGCTTACCACTAGTATACAAGTTCTGAGCTAGGGTAGCTCCACTTTGATACCTGTGAGAGAATTGCAGGCTCTCTCTGACATGGTGTCTCTTCCATAAATCTAAGGTGGGGGGAGAGGGGAGAGAGAAACAGAGGGAAAGAGATAATATCTTTCACATTTCATGTGATTGGCAGCCTTTCCTGAATTTCTTAAGGGCTTCAGGACAATGTAAGAATATTTGGGTTTTTTTTCCTTAGAAGTCATGCTGTAATTCAAACAAAAATCAATTCAGCAAAACCCTCTGATTTATGCCTTAGATTGGACCTTATAATCTAGCTGTATAATCTATGAACCCGGTAATTCAGAAGGTAACAAGTATCCTTCTTATTCTGCACATGTCCATTACTAAGTAGCTCTTGTTTCATAACCTTTAACTAATTGGTGTCACTCTGGTGTCATTCTCTTAACCCATCACTTCTTCCTACCATGGGTGCCTTTTGTCTTTAAAATGCCATATTAAATATCATCAGCATTTGCAATCTTCTGGACAGAGCATTTAAAATCAAAATAGTAGTGGCAAATATATATAGACACTAAAATGGAACTTATTCAGTGAAAATCTATATGGATGAACAATTAACTGCAGTACCAGCTCTTCTCTAACCCAAATGTCATTCTGCATTATGGCCTGGCTGATATGACTGCACCACAACTGAACCACAACCTCTAAAAGCACCAGCCATTTCAATTATACCTTTATTAAAAAAAAAAAAAAAATCCAGCAAACTCCTCAAAACTTAGTTGCCCACTAACAGCTTTTAATAAAGTGCTCTGAATTTTATGTGTATGACTAATACCTGTGTGTGACTAATAACTTCTGTTGCAACAGTATAATCATTCCTGCTAAGTGTGTTTTTTGAATTGAAGAAACATCTGGATAATGGGGACCTGAAGAACTACTGAGGCTAAATCTCTTGTGGCTCATGAGCCTCAGCTTTTTATGGGATGAATATGCCCCAAACTCGTGTAGATACAAATGCCTGTGTAATACTCTGGCAGTGCCTCCCTAAACTCTATTCTACATAAATATTTATGCCTTCCTATTTTTATGTGGCATGACTGTGGAAAGCAAATGTAGTAAGAATATGAACATGCCCACAAATGACTCAGTTTTCATCTCAGAAAGTAATCTAGTAATTCCCATGTTACTCCAACATTAGTAAAAGTTCAGACAATCAACAACTGTCACTTGTACCAAACTGTAGACAGAATATATACTTAAACCCCTGGATTAAATTTTAAATCCAGTTCTTAGTTTTGCTACTAAGTTTTGTTCTCTGTGAATTTGATCAAGAGATTTGTTCTTCCAACTCTGCCGCTCTAAACAAATACAGATTTCCCAGTTATACAAGCAGCAGAGGCTACACACATAAATGAAGGGAAGGCAATCAGGCACGATGGGAAGTCAGATGCAAGGTCTGTTAACAAAAATCTGGATCAGTTTGACCACACTATCTTCAGGGGCTGCTCTTATTAATTTTTGTTCTGTATTACATTCTCCAGTAGAAATTATAGGGGAAGAAAATCATAAAGAATTCTAATAAAGAACATTTGATGAGGCAAGTTGGTGCCCTAGTGAGAGATTTCAATGACAGTGATTTCTTACCAGGGATAAGCTTCAAAGCAAGGGCTGTGCACACTGTTTCAGGTGTAGAAACTGACACTTTTTGGAAGGAACAAAAATCTGTCAGCTGCTGAAACTTGAGCTCAAGATGGGTTTGCTATGAATGGAGATAAAGGTAGACAGACCAAAGTTTTTAAGCAGACCTGCTCCTTTGTAGCTTTCTATGTCAAAGCAGGCATGCAGATCCAGGACAAAAATGTTTTAACAATGACTTTCCATGCAAGGAACTTCAGCTTAAAAGTCACACGGCCCCCAGATAACTGTGAGGATAAACCGCAGATGCTGGTGCATCGGACCATGGGGTTTAGCTGTTCTACCTAGAACACTGGCTGCGTTCAGCGTCACACTTCCCTGGGGTGAGGATGAGCAGCACCAACCTCTTGCCAGCAGCCTGAGAGAGCGTTTGCTTCTGCTGCCACACTGTCAGCCTTTCTGTCCAGCCTCCTCCCTTTTACTAGCTCAGAGATCACCGGCTGCAGTTCTGTCAGTACTTCACTGGCTCAGGAAAGCCTGTAGCACCGAGGCAAAAAGAATGGCTTTTTGTTTCCCTGGTTGTTCAGTGTTGCTTCCTTGGTGCACTTGGAAGGGGCGTTAGTCTAAAAGGCAACTTTGCTCTCTGGCTGTGTGCTGGTGGGACTTCAGGAATCAGTTAGGGACAGCTGTTTCACTACTGTCAGTCTCTTGAGGAGACACATTTTTAATTTGAATGGCAGGAATGCCTTTTTTGCTCTGCCTTGTTTGTAAGTCCCTGGAAACTTTTCTCGCACATGACTTTTATTCCTTATTTCCAGCATGATCTCCTTCAATGAGCACTTGAACTTTTGCCTACCTGATGAATCCAAAATCATGCCCCAGGTTATTGTTAAGGCTCAGTATGGCCTGAAGCTGGGGGTGTTGCACCAGTCGGCATCGGCAGTATCCTGAATCTTGTAGCTCAGGTTCAGAGGAACACCTCAGATTCAGAGGAACACCCTCCCCCCACCGGCTTACATCTATCCTTCCTTTTGCCTTTGATTGTTGTGGACTAAACATGTTCTTAGGTAGCAAAGGAACATTTTTTTCTTTCCTTTCACCATTCCTAAGGTGCCTGAGCCTCCATTCATCAGGAACTCAGTAGATGCTATCAAGATTCTACACTGCATATACATACGTAAGCCACCAGTTTCCTAGAACCCAAGAGACCTGAAGCACAGATGGTTCAGGGATGTCTGCTCGAGCCCACTCTTCTTACCTATTAGTGCCCATACATTAATATTATAACAAAGTGCCTTTCCTAGTATATGGGGTAGCTGAGATATGGCCACATAGCACGCTTGCTACCTTGCAGCCGCCATCCCAGAGTAAACCCAAAGAGTTCACTTCTCTCTCACACCTTCTGCACAGTGTACGTACCACAGAGCACACCAAAGGGGCATCTTCACGGAGCAGTTGATATGCTTTAAGCTTACTCCTTATCAACTCCTTAGCACTGTAGCAGAATGAATGCGCTTAGGCCAGTTATCTCTTGAGTGTCCTGCAGCCTAATTTTTTGTGCTTTGCAAATGCATGGAGTGTTTAACCAAGTAAAGCAGAAAAGTGTCCACTTTGATTTTTTTTCAGAGCAACTCTCTTGACAGCGAAACACCTGTAGTAAATTGGCTCGAAATACCTAGATGGTTTGAAACTAGCCCTTTCATCCCACTACTAACGTTTGCAAAATAATCATCCTCTTTTCTCTTCTGACACACAAATAACTGTTGTTGTATTTCACATTGTCTTGATCAAGAATGAATGTTAATTTTCTAAAATGTAATTTAAATGCAATTAGAGAGAAATGCTATTAAAAATCCTATTAAAAATGACAGAAGTTCCAATTTTACATTACCAATTTTAGAATACTTAAATTAAAAAAACCATGCAAGTTCAAAAACTGTACCCAAATAAATTACATTTTAACAGTGAAACTAATAATATTTCTATTTAGTTGTTAATATTAATTCACTAAGGATGAATTTCACCATGAGTGAAAAATTCTGCAATCATGTTGCTTTGTATTAAACTCCAGTGAATACCTTCTTCCTGCTTTGTAACAACTGATGTTGATGCAGGAGGAGAAAAAAAGGAACAGTTAGTTTCTGGAGTGATCTGTCTATATGGAGAGCTGCATTTAATTAATGAGAAGCTCATTTATTACTGAGCTCCTAGAACACTTTTGATAGGATTATAAGGAACATTCCAATAAATACTCTATTGCGCTTCAAGCAGGAAATAATGAGCTTTCAGTTTTCTTCAGTTTTTACTAAAATAAAGAAAAACAGTCCTGGTAGAAGGAGAATCTGAATGTCTACTTCAAAACACCATTATATGCTTAGCAAAAACTGAAAAAAAAAGAGAGGTGGGTGGACTCTGAACTTGAGACCTCCTCAAACTGTTCATGAACAGACTTTTGTGGTTGATTCATTGCAACTTCTTAACCTGATGGTCTAAAGAGGATGTCTGGAGCTCAGCTGTGTATGCTTACAAGGTGCTAAGCAGCTCCTGTGCTGTCCTGAATAGGTGGACCTCAGTGCTGGAGCCCCTGGGGTCAGGGAAGCAGCCATTCCAACCTCCTCTCCTGTCCTGGCTGGCAAGGACTGAACGATATTTTCACTCCATTTCCCTAAATTCCTTGGCAAACAGCTGAGAAGTCATCAATGAGCAGGGATCTACCCACAAAAGTGCCAGTTCTGTTCCTCCTGCCTGGTACTAAAGGCAAGCCTCAGAGTGTGAGTCTCAGACTAGTTCCAGCCTTGTTCTGCTTCTCTCTTAGGAAAGATGGTAGAATAATATCCAGGATTATTTTTAATGAAGACCGGGCAGGAGATGATTAATCCACCACAAAGTCTATGATTTATGTGATATCAAGGAAAGTAATCTGTA
The DNA here is from genome assembly GCF_000737465.1 of Haliaeetus leucocephalus. Classification (NCBI taxonomy): domain Eukaryota; kingdom Metazoa; phylum Chordata; class Aves; order Accipitriformes; family Accipitridae; genus Haliaeetus; species Haliaeetus leucocephalus. The sequence continues at coordinate 1,922,256 of NW_010972698.1, read as the reverse complement.
TGAAGATGTCCATTTTATATTCCATTGTCTCATATCTGTCATTTATTTATTCAGGTCCTGTAAGACAGACAAAAGCCTAAATAAAAGTATAGATCCATACAAAAGTAGAGATTGCCAATAACTGTCTTTAATCAGAAAAATGGTAATTTTTGAAATTGCTACTTATTTCTTCTCTAGTTTTGACATACTTTCCATTTGGTAAGGAAGTAAAGAAGTTCCCCCCCCCAAAATCCTGTACATATTTCCTAAGAGTAGCTTTTATTCAGTACCTGTCTTGGTTTTATTATGCGTTCTATCATTTCAGCACAGCTGGGCTGCGGCAGAGCAACTCCACAGCCCTGTGCCAGCCCAGCCCGGTCTGTGTCACACACTTGGCTGTCGCTCACGGCTGTGACGTTCTGACGCAGCCCCGCAGGATTTAGTGTTTCGAGGACCCTGTCAGAGAAGGGATATTTATGCCCAGAGGAGAGGGAAGGTTGTAGATGAGAAGGTTTCTAATGCATGGCTTTCACTCACAACCCCAATCTGCTTGTGTTTAATGTCCCTGAGTGGAAATGTTCCGGCGAAGGCACCTTCTTTCACCTGAGGGCGAATGAATGTGTTATAACAATGCTAGAATTCTTCTGAGCAGCCAGGAGGTCAGAAGGGAGGTCTTCATTTCAGAAAGGGAAATATGATTATACTGCTCATTGGACGACTCCTTTGACTCCTTTGATTTCTTTGCAGGAGCTATGGGAGGTCCCCTGCTGCCAGGATCCTTCAGAGGCCTTGGTCTCAGTAATGTCACTTAGATGACAAGACAGCTTGGAAGCAACAATTGCTCCTTTGAACTGAGCATTCAACCACACATTCAGGATTTTGCAGGGTGTTCTGCTTAGAAGAAATATGTGATGAAGGCCAGTGGCTCTTTGAGGCAGACCTATGATTTTTTTTCAGAGAACACAGACCTGTTTCCCTGAATGCTGGAGGAATCAAACAAGAAGCAGCAGCATCTTTGCTCACAGCTTCTGCCTTTATATGCTGGTCTGCCAGGCTGAAAAGTCCTCTCACGTGCTATTTCTCTCCAGCTTTTCTCAAGTCTGCACTACAGATAAGTAGAGGTGTGGGCTCCCTCTGTCTCAGGCACGTATGGGTACACAAGCACATTGTTTCCAGAAAAACAATATCCTCTGCCTCTATCTAGAGTGACTCTCATGTGGCTTTGTTTTGGGCAGGAAATGTGCTGACAGCTTATTCCAGCACCTTTCATCACTAATGGTTGTTATGCTCTCCAGTTTTAACTCAAAGCTGTTGTAATAATTATTACAGGAACTGCCCTGGGCCACCGTTTGCAAACATGCTGAAAGTAAGTCCCCAAACTGTGGAATTGTGAAGGTCCAGCCTTTTTGACCATTACATGCATGCACGTTTTCCAGACTGACCATTTCCTTCAGCTGGCAGGATTTTCTTTGAGGACATTCAATTTCTTCCCACAGAATTTGGTTCTCTGCCCCTTTGGCCTTTCAACAGAAAATTTCCAGTTAAAACAGGATTTATCAACTGGTTCATACTCCAACGATTTTGTTCAAAATCCAAACAACAATAGATAAAATGAATTCAATCTATTTCTGCTGGTTTTTGGGCTTTGTGACCGTGTGCTTGCATGTACCAATAAAAGGATTCAGCAAACATCTAAATATGTAGCAGCATTTCATTATGAAAAAAAATGGAAAAGCCAGCTCGGTCATATCCCTCACATTGAACCCCCTTATCTGTTTTGATTAGCAAAGTGTGAGATAATGTTTGTTTTGTTTTTAATGAAAAACTAATAAAGGTTCTGCACATTCTGATCTGACTGGTACAGTAATGAAGGTATGTGGCTACTTGAGGCTTCACTGGATCACTGAAATAATTTTGAAGGCAAATGTATTTTTATTAATATAGGGGGTTTTGTTTGTACAGTATTTCTGTGCTGTAAAATGTTATTAATATAGCATGCCTGGCTTCACACATTGAAGCAGCATATCTTCCATAGTTTTATCTAGTGATGTAGTATGATTTTTATTTCTAAATCTGTGTTTGAAGGAAACACTGGCAAGAAGTGTTTCTGTTCATGGCAGGTCATGGGTGGTTTTGTTAGAAACAAAGACTACTTACACTTGCAGTTTCTGAGCTGTTATACAGAAGTCTGAATCCATTATACAAAAATCCCCTCAATCCTACTTTCTAACTTATCTAAATTTTTATATGCAGCTGTGCTAGAAATGGGTTCTTTTTGGTGAAAGAGAAAGAGGAGGAACTTATTTATATCACTGCTGCCGTCCCTACAGATTGTACCAGTCCATGGGACAGCTATTTATATGTTCTCCTCTGAGGAAAACACTGAAAGAAACTATAACTTCTGGCGGTAATCTCAACTCATCTGCTTACCGAGTTTTCTCTAAGGCAGTGGAGTTCTGCTGGGATCACAGCTCCAGGTCCACCTCCTGTGTAAACAGGATTTCAACAGACGCCATTTGTTAAAGTATAACTCAGCACCCCCAGGCACACTTTTCATCTGATATTGAATGGACAAGATAGAATCCCTATTTGAAGGAGGAAATGTTGACTTTTTGTTCAGGTGTTAATCAAGAAGTATCTGATTTGGCAATAAATCTGCTAACTAGTCTCTTTACTCCACAAGCACTTCAACTAAATTTAATCACTCCGACACCAGAGTATCCTGAATGTGTGATTGGTAGTACTGAAGGAATTGATCTGACACAAGTTGGTGGTTAAGATTTTGTTTTTCATCAAGAAACCTCATTTTTTGCAGAGGCATGCCTCTTGCCAGACTGGACAAGTGCTAGGCATACTCAAAAGCAGCCTGGCTTTAGTTTGTCCTAAGAGGTCTATTGGACCCCCATCTGATGAGATGTCAGCAGAAACTGAACAGCAGCACCAAGGGTTGGCTGTAAATAGCTGCAGAAATTTTTACACCTGGCAGAGGCACTTGGCTGGAAATGCCGCCTTCCAAATTTTTTCCAGTTTTCACTTAATTTCCCCTGAAAACTCAGCGCAGATGTACTTAACCTAGTTTATAGTGCTGAGATTGTGAAATTCATTTGAATTCATGCATTCTGGATAAAAGAAAGTTGTGCATTAACACCTCTCATGCTAACCATTTTTTAAGGTCTTTCCCCATCCTTCCCTGCCCCAGGAATTTCCAGGCATCCTACCATGGCTACAGGCCTGCAGCTCCTCTTCCTCAGGCTGCCAATCAGCTGACAAGGCTTGGACATGTCCAGTGCTCCTCTGAGAGGGCTGGTCTCTGTATTGGTCCTTCCAGCTTGGGGCAGTACTCCCTCTGCTCTGCCCTTTCTTTTCCTCTGGACTTCCAGGGAAGGAGTTGTAGTGGTGACAATCATTTCTTCCATAGCTCATCCATACATGGGAAATGCAAGGAGCCTGATGCCACATTTTCTGTGTGATTTAGTCTATATGTGCAAGGAGTATTTTTCTTCGTAGCATTACTACTGGCAAAGTGGAATAGCGAGGTAGGATTAGTATTCTTGGCCTGCACTTGAGTAGAGATGGAATAATTCTTCATAAAATATAAGGGATGGGATTTAGTGGACGGTTGAGGGTATATCTTAATTAATCTCTCTGCCAATTAAAAGATGGAAGTTCTAATTAAGATGACCCCAAAGCAATTATTCAGACTTGTGTATTTACATTAATTAGACTACCAAAGCATTAAGAGTGAGATTATGACTTTGCAGAAGGCACAAAGTCCATCTTCCATGTTGAAGTACCTCACTACCTAATTTGTAATGAGGGAATGTGTCACAATTCTTGCACCATTTCCACCACACCATTTAGTTTGTTCCTTAGGACTTCAGCTCTAAAAGAGAATTAAGAGGAAGATGTTTGTGTTGAAGTGATGGGTCACAACCTTCTCCTTGATGTTGGGGAGGATTGATGTAGAAATCTTTATTTGTCATGTGAAGTGGAAGTCCTCTCCCAGGAAGCAACTGCTTCTTTTCACTCCCACTTTAGTATTCACCAAACTAACACCTAATCAAGTATGATATCACTACTGCTATTTAGCATATGCATTTGTGGTTCATTCTTTTCTAGAGCAAATCTAATCTACTTGTAAAACACTTAATTACCTTGGTGATTAAGCAGTGGATGTTAACACCATAAATACTGTTTTAAAAAAAAACAATCCATGGGCCATGATTCAGCAAGATATTTAAGCACATGCTCTCAGCAGAACAGCTTGGGTGATTCAAGAAAGGCAAATGGTTCAGTAGATGGGCTTCCCGCAGCAGACGCTTTGTTAAACTAGGGTCTCAACAGCCCTAAATGGATGAAATACAGTTCCAGTTGTCCCTGTTGCCAATGGGTGATTTAGACTGCTTAAAGAACCACTGTCAAATGTATTAGCAAAAGTGGTTTTATTGGAATATGGTGTCGTAAAAGTGCGACTTAACAAAGTGTGATGTCAAGGTTCAGTCTATTACTGTACTGCACAATCATTTGAACAGTGGTTCAAAACTACCAAGGCAGAGTCTAAGTTACCGAGACAAAAATCAAAGGTTATATGTGATATCGGTTGCTTACCAAACATCTGTCGTTGGTAAAAGCTCTCTCTGCCTTGAGCAGCAACCTTGAGAGGTGTCCCAGCTCAAGGGGAGACCACCACCATGAGCCAGGCTGCTTAGCAGGGAGAGCTCAAAGAAGGCTCACTTAGGCTGTCATCTTTATGGAATAAAGTGGTTGGCTTGTAGTCAAATTACCTGCAATGGAAAGGTATGCATGAGACTCCTTGTATCCACAACTTTGTTTCTTGACAAATGAGTCTTGGAAAAGCCACCCACTATTGATGTGTTAATTGCATGATTGGTGTTCCAAGCTCATATGCACCAATGCTCACTGTGTCACTGTGCTCCTTTGTGGGTTTTCAGGAAACAGATTGGAACTAGAGAAGTTCTTGGCCTGGTTACAGCTTAGGCTTTTACCTCCTTTAGAGCCCGTACCAAACTACTGCTGGTTTGGGTAGAGTCGAGTACATCCATCACACTCCACCCCGTGACTACAGTCAATCCACTTTATTGACTCATAGAGTTGTAATATGGTTACCTCTTGCCTCTATGTAACAAATATGTGGCGTATTGCAGGTCAGCAGTAAGGGTACAATTATTTAATAAGTTGTTTAGTTTAAGTGTCACAATTAATGCTAATTATATACCATTTCACATACAGTATAAGTTGATTGTATATGTTTTATAAGTTGGATTGACATAATTTGTTTCACGTTTTGCCAAACTTTGGTATACAGAATGATTATAAGCAATAAACATAAGGTCAAAACTAACAAAACTACAATTGCATACAGCATCGAGTTCAAAATTCCAGTTGCTGTTGGTGACCATCCAAAAAGTTTCCCACCAGTGATGTTCTCCATCTGTCTTCACTCTTTCTAGGATGTGGTGTATCTCCTCTGCTTCATGGATAGTTATCAGGATTCTTTGCCCATTGATCCAAATTCATTTTAGCAATTGACTCAGGTCATCACGTTGCAACAGTTTTCTTACCAATGTGAGATTCATTGCAATGGGGGTAGGCAATAAATCTTGATACAATGTATAGGTAGATTGTAGCAATTAGTGGGATGTGACAGGAGCTGAATAGTTAAAGTCGCATCCCATAGTTACGATAAAATTACAAAAACAGATATTTGAGTGATTATGTGTCTCTACAGTGATGTTGTCTATAAATATAAAATCACAAAGCATTCTCACACAAGCACATCGATTTCTAACATATATAAGTACAGTTTCAGGGGTTTCATCAGGATGTATTTCAAAACGACATACATTTTGCTCAATGTCAGGACAAACATCATGGGCCTCAATGGTATTACCTTCACAAATAAATCCCCGTTGTTTCTGTACAACACATGCATCAACATCAGTACTTTGCCATTTGTTCCCATTTTGTTGGGCCCATACTCTGTGTTCTAATGGATAGAGGACAGTTCCATTTTGATTTAATCCCAGCACAATGATTGGGTATATGGTGTATGCCAAAGCATTGTGTATTGTCAAAACAAAAGCCATGTCATTACTGTCAGTGGGGTCATAAGTAAAATCAACTAGATGCCACCAAGATTGGAAATCCCTTTTGAATTGAGTTGCATTATCCCGAATTACCTTTCGAATCTCAGTGGGCAAGGTGCCCTCATCTCCTTCCCTTATAATTGCTGTTGCAGTAGAGTGCACACATAACTGAGAAACATGGTGCAGAATATATGATAGTTACTGTATTGATTAGCATAAATAAAAGAAGTGTGTTTCTCCACCCTGTGGGTTGGGCTTGTTGATGTGTGAACTGAATTTGATTGGTGCTGGCAATGATTGCTCCTGCAAGAAGGATAAGCAATCCTCCACTGGTTAACCTGATCTCCAGTGGAGGTGTGCTGGTATCATTCCTGGTATCGTTCCTGGAAAGGGAAAACAATACAAGTCTCAGCAGCGTTCTTCCAGATGGATGACCTTTTAGTGGCTCAGGTTATTTAACTGCTTGGACAAAAGGCCCTCTCCCACCTGGAATATTTCTGTTACGTCTCTTTAAATGCAGTCGAGCCAAACATTAAAGGCCTTTTTAGCCTGGTTTGGAGCAGATTGCCATAAGTACCATGTTCTGCAAAACTTCATTCTGCTATAATAGGGTTGCAGGTGTGTACTGGCCCCAGTGACCGATAAGTCTTTAATTCCGGTATTAGTGTTTTGACTGCCTCTTCATGTTCTAGCTTCCATTTCCATGGTTTTCCTTTTTGTAAAAGTGAGTACAGTGGGTGTCCCGATCCAATGTCGGGAAAGGTTTCTATATGATCCCAAGAGCGAGATTAAGACATAAACGAGGTCAAATGCCGTATACCCAGAAGAGCTTTTATTATCAAAAGTATCAAAAGTGGAAAATAATGGTTAGGATAGAATGGAAGAAAAGGTAGAAATTAAGCAAGCAGTTGGGATAGGATTGCTAGGATAGTGTTGTGGTTTAACCCCAGCCAGCAACTAAGCACCACGCAGCCACTCACTCACTCCCCCCCATCCAGTGGGATGGGGGAGAAAATCAGGAAAAGAAGTAAAACTCCTGGGTTGAGATAAGAACGATTTAATAGAACAGAAAAGAAGAAACTAATAATGATAATGATAACACTAATAAAATGACAACAGTAGTAATAAAAGGATTGAAATGTACAAATGATGCGCGGGGCAATTGCCCCCCCCCCGCCGCCCGCCCCCCAGCCAGTCCCCAAGCGGCGAATCCCTGCCCCCCCCCCACTTCCCAGTTCCTAAACTAGATGGGACGTCCCATGGTATGGAATACACTGTTGGCCAGTTTGTGTCAGGTGCCCTGGCTGGGCATGAGAAGC
>NW_010972698.1:1645630-1914733 GCF_000737465.1 Haliaeetus leucocephalus | reverse complement strand
CAAATCCCTCCCCCCCCCTCCCAGTTCCTAAACTAGATGGGACGTCCCATGGTATGGAATACACTGTTGGCCAGTTTGGGTCAGGTGCCCTGGCTGGGCATGAGAAGCTGAAAAATCCTTGACTGTAGTCTAAACACTACTGAGCAACAACTGAAAACATCAGTGTTATCAACATTCTTCACATACTGAACTCAAAACATAGCACTGTACCAGCTACTAGGAAGACAGTTAACTCTATCCCAGCTGAAACCAGGACAGATAGTCACCACCACAGATCCAGCAGCGTCCTGTTGGTCCTCAGGCAAGCAGTCAGTGGTGGGAGTTGCAAGGATGGTCACCACCACAGATCCAGCGGTGTCCTGTTGGTCCTTGACCTTCAATTCTTTAGTGGTGGGGAAAAGCCCCCTGGCTTGTCTCTACGGGTTTTTATAGGGCATATTTTGATGATGTCATGCGCTGCAGGTTTTGTCTATCACACGACCTTCCCGTGATAGACATTAGAAACCAGTATCTTATCAGCTCCAGCCCCATTTCTTCCCCTGGATGCCTCAATGGCCTGGTAATTGTCCTTATGGACAGAGGAGTGTCCTGCTTAATCAGGCCATCTCAGAGGCAAAGGGCTCGAGATAAACAGTTCACAGTTCCTTGAGATGACAGTCCAGTCCCTCACACCTAACAATCTTTGAGACAAACGGTTTGAGATAACAATTCCATCTCTTACAGTGGGCGAGCAATGATAGAAAATCCAGGTAAGTTTCCTCCAGTATCCTAAAGTACCCATAACCTATTGTAATTCTTTCCTAGATTGGGGCATCTGCAATTGTTCCATTTTATTTAGGATGTCTGGTGGAATTGCTGCACTACCCGCAATCCTCCAGGTACCTAAAAATTTTACTTCTCTACTTGATCCCTGACATTTTTCAGGTGGAATGTCAACTTCTGCTTTATATAAAGCTTGCCACACTGCTGCTGCTTCTTCTCCCACTTTTTCAGGGGAGGTCCCTCCAATCAGAATATCATCTGTATATTGGTACAGTTTCACATTCTAAGGGAGACTGTCTGTAAAAGTTCAGCAAGTGCAGCACAAGCAATTGTAGGTGAATGTTTATATCCCTGTGGGAGTCTGTTAAAAGTATATTGTAACCTTCCCAAGTAAAAGCAATTTCTCTTTATCCTCCTACTGCAAGGGGACCATAAAGAACAATACTCTGACATCTAGCACTGCCATTCATGGATGTGTTGCTGCTTGTACCATGGCTGTTAAAGTTGTAGTATTAGGTACTGCAGTTGTCAGCAGAGCTGTGTTGGTATTTAGGTGCTGAGAACCAATTATCAGGTGCCGTCTCCCATCTGGCTTTCAGACTGGCCAGACAGGTTAATAGTATGGGGAGCGTGTTCTGGAAATAATGTGATGTTTTTCCAAGTCTGCTATTACATCAGAAATTCCATTTTGTGCCACAGCAGAAATCAAATACTGCATGACATAGTTAATTTTTGAGTCAGGGAGTGCAGGGACTGAGTGGAGTACATGTACTGTAGTCACCCAATTTCTACCGGGGCTGGGGTTGGTTCTTGTACTGAAGAACCACATGCTGCTGTGTGGCAATCACCAGTTTTGTCTGGTCAAGACAGCAACCCCCCAAATATTTTCATTGTGCTTTTTTATCACAAAGCCAATAGGCAACATGTGCTTCTTGCCCTTGTCGTGGTTTAAGCCCAGCCGGCAAGAAAGCACATGCGGCCGCTTGTTCACTCCTCTCCCCTCTCTCCCACTGGTGGGATGGGGAGGAGAAAATACAATGAAAGGCTCATGGGTTGAGACAAGGACTTGGAGGGATCACTCACCACTTATGTGTAGCGTTCGCCACATATCAAGGTGCCGCGATTAGACCACTGGTTGACCTGGACCAGGGAAAGAGACAGATAACACACACAGTGTGAGCGCCAACTTCCCCTTTTATTGTGCAGTTAATGCCTTTTATACTAACAAGGGTAGGCGGGATCACAGATACATCAGAAGGCTGCGACTAACCCTCTGTCTTTCCGTGACATCGCGAGATCTTCCGAACGCCGAACCCTACACTTATGGTCACAGGCAAAATAGACATGACCTGGGGAAAAAAAAAACAAATCAATTTAATTTGTTACCAATCAGATTAGAATAATGAGAAATAAAACCAAATCATAAAACACTTTCCCCCCCACCCCTCCCTCCTTCCCAGCTCAGCTCCACTCCTGATTTTCTCTACCTCCTGCCCCCAGTGGCGCAGGGGGATGGGGAATGGGCGTTGGGGTCAGTTCATCACACCTTGTCTCTGCTGCTCCTTCGTCCTCAGGGGCAGGACTCCTCACTCTTCCCCTGCTCCAGCGTGGGGTCCCTCCCATGGGAGACAGTCCTCCATGAACTGCTCCAACATGGGCCCTTCCCACAGGCTGCAGTCCTTCAGGCACAGCCTGCTCCAGTGGGGGCTTTTCCCATGGAGTCCCGGCCATCCTGGGGGGCATCCACCCCCCTGCTCCGGCGTGGGGTCCTCCCCAGGCTGCAGGTGGAGATCTGCTCCCCCGTGGACCTCCCTGGGCTGCAGGGGGACAGCCTGCCTCACCATGGGCTTCCCCACGGGCTACAGGGGAATCAGGAGCACCTCCTCCCCCTCCTTCTTCACTGACCTGGGGGTCTGCAGGGTTGTTTCTCTTACATGTTCTCACTCCTCTCTCCAGCTTCTGTTTTCTGTCCCAGCAACTTTTTTCCTTCTTAAAAATGTTATCACAGAGGTGTTACCACTATCGCTGATGGGCTCGGCCTTGGCCGGCGGCGGGTCCGTCTTAGAGCTGGCTGGTATTGGCTCTGTCAGACACAGGGGAAGCTTCCAGCAGCTTCTTACAGAAGCCACCCCTGTAACCCGCCCTGCTACCAAAACCTTGCCACACAAAGCCAATACACTTACCAAAGATCTGCCATTGGTGAAAGCTCTCTGTCTTGAGGAGCAACCTTGAGAGGTGTCCCAGCTCAAGGGGAGACCACCACCATGAGCCAGGCTGCTTAGCAGGGAGAGCTCAAAGAAGGCTCACTTAGGCTGTCATCTTTATGGAATAACGTCAAATTACCTGCAATGGAAAGGTATGCATGAGACTCCTTGTATCCACAACTTTGTTTCTTGACAAATGAGTCTTGGAAAAGCCACCCACTATTGATGTGTTAATTGCATGATTGGTGTTCCAAGCTCATATGCACCAATGCTCACTGTGTCACTGTGCTCCTTTGTGGGTTTTCAGGAAACAGATTGGAACTAGAGAAGTTCTTGGCCTGGTTACAGCTTAGGCTTTTACCTCCTTTAGAGCCTGTACTGAACTACCGCTAGTTTGGTTAAGGAGTTGAGTGCATCCATCTCAGTCCCAAAGTTCATTGGCAAAAATAATCAGGACCAGGTATTTCCATATCAGTCTGAATCAGTCATTTCAAAAAATTATGCTACTTTTATGTGGATGAACATTTCTAAACCATCAAATTCCTTAAAAACCTTTCACAGTGTTTGGAGTTGGTGTTTATAATTGCTAACAACGTTGTGTGATACAGCAGAGGCGAACTGTATTCTTTTAGAAGGTTTTTGCCTGTCAAACTTATATTTTACCTGCTATAATGCACTCGGTATTTTAGCAGAAAGACAGTCAAAACAATCTGTAACTGAATTATTGAGGGAATGAAAAAATACTGTAGATATTAAAATGATTTTCTACAGAACCACCTGAGACAGCATCATCTGACATTTAAAAATTTTTAAAGTATATATTATTGCTCTTGAAAAAGAACAGGATGAAAATCAGAAAGGACTTGGAGCTCTGGATACATCCGCTGGCATTTTTGCACTCAAGAGTGCCCAACTGACATCCAGGGGAAGGTGGGGAAGGAATCATATAGATATTTCACCTCAAAAAAGTGGAATCTACCTTAGCTGCAGGCTCCACACAAATACCAATCTTTCACACATCTCTTAAAGGCTCTGCTATTTAACTTTTCTTCTGCAAAATTTCATCAACCCATACAAAACCATGCCCGCTTTTCATCTTCCAGTCCCTCTAAGCACTAACATACATTCACTTTGCTCTTTATCCCATGTTCTGGCCTAAAAAGTTGGTTTGAAATAAGGTAAAATAAAAGTAGCTGGAGATAGGAGCAGCCTTACTGATTAATCTCTGTGTGGTTCACTGTAAAGTGTTTTGAAAACCAGAATCTAAATCTGTTCACATTTAAAATGTCAGAATTGGACTATGTTCAAGATATTATTAGACTATGGGTATTATATCAACAGCAGAGCAGGAGAAGAAGATACTATTTTAGCTAGAGAATGCCCGGAACGATATGAGCTGTAGTATCGCTTTTGACCCAAGCGTCAGAATCAATATTTAATGTTTTTGGGAGCATTCTGGTTAAGCAGGAAAAAAATAGTGGAAGTGTTGCATTTCTGTTTATTTATAAAAATGTACAAAATCCCACCTTCTTGAGCATACAGAGAAACAAGTGATGCTGGTTTTTGTTTACAGCTCCAAACTTTGTTCAGCTGCCACGTTACCTCAAAAGCCTACTTCTTTAATCTGTTGTCAAGGTCAAACCCAGGTGTTGCTCAGGCTGTACAAAAACATCTGCTGCCTCACTCTTCCATGTGACCAGCCTGTCATTTGCACAGACACGTTCACACACACGCCTTCCCAAAACAGTACAATACACAGAAGAGTTCCTGAAGCAAAGAGTATTGAAATTTTTGTGATATCCTACAGTTGCCTTTGGCTGTGGAAAGGACCACATATCTCCTATAAATGTCTTAAATGAAAATTAAACCCAAACATTTTGAAAGTTTTAATCCATCCCGTAAACAGAGAACAAGCAAGAGAAGGAGGAGGAAATTTCTTCTGCAAGCCAGTAAGTTATTTACCAAAATCAAAGCCAGAATTAAATTTTCTTCTACAGAGTTAGGTTGTCAAAGTTGGATACCAAATTCAGTCACTGAAATGTGAAGAAAAGGGATTTTAGTGCTGCTTTAACTGTACATTTTAACCAGCCATCTTTAACTGTGACATCACTTCTGACATCTCCATAATATGTGAGCATGTGTGTAAGTGTATATGCAAACTAGATTTCTTACTGAGTCTAGACAGTGGAAAAAAATTCTCTGCTGGCATGAAATGCTCAGTTGCATAATGGAAAATTCTACAAACAGCTGGGATTTGCTCTTCAAAAATATCCCACACTCTATTCAAAGACACTTCATCAGTTTTCAAAGATCATTTTTCAGTTTTCTTATTTTGCACTTTCCTAACCTCTTTTTTTTTTTTCCCTCCTCCATCCCATTTTAAAGTTCTGGTGGCACATTCAACTTCCTACCTTCTTTTCCTAGAGGTGATGCTTCCACCTTGAGCATCTGCGAGTAATGCCAAACAGAGGATTATCAAGGTTGCATAATACAGGGACAAGCTATTTCACAGTTGAATAGATCTAAACTCTCCAGGCAAGAAGATAATAGAAGTCATGGCCATGAAGTGACTGGGTTCCTCCTTGGGGGAAAAAAATCCGTCTTTACCCAGAGGTGAAGCAAAATACAGCAGAACACAATTGTATATATATTCTTCTCATGAGACTTTTACTCCTAGTGATGAAGGGAAGAGGTGGCAGGGCTGAGAGAGAGAGAGAAGAAATGTTTTTTACCGGATCATATATTATTTGATCTGCTATGGTGATCTTCTGAGAAAGAAGTGAAAAATCAGGTTTGCAATAATTCACTACAGAAAAGAAAATTGCCTTTACCCCATAGCCAATTTACTTACGAAAATTAATGCACAGGCACTCTAATTTTATAACATGGGTTATAAAGTTCACATTGAAATCTAGTAAGCTTTACCCGTATTTTTCTTTCACAGTTGGGATACAAAGGCTGTCAACAGACTTATGAAAAAAGTACATTGAAACACTGCATTCTGTACAGAAAACCATGCAGATGTATAGCAAGAGTGCAAAATATATTCACCCAGATTTTCTTTCTAGTAAATTAATGCAAGTCTTTGATTTTAATCCAGTTATGTTGTAATATATCAGATGAATCTGTCTAAGTTATGGTAAAGAGGTCCAGGACTGGTAACTCAGCCTCTGGAAGGGCAGTTCCCCATGTGTTAGCACCCAGAGACAGGAGACTAAAAGCAAGTCAAGGGTCAGATGAAAGGCTTAGCACAACAGTCAGAGACTTCAGTTTTATAGAAGCTAGTGAGCCACTATGAACGTTGTCTTGAATAGAGCTAGTTGCCTTAACCAGAGTTTGTACTTCTTTCAATAAGGCAACCGCATGCCCGGCACTGCAATCCCCTGGAAAGAACTTACTTGTTCGGTGGTGGCTGGGAGGACCCAGGAGCTCTGCCATGTTCTGTACAAACACACCAGCGATGGGGTCTAACCCAAGCAACTTGCTTTCTCAGATGACTTCTCATGTTGTGGTATCTTCAGCTTTAAAGGAAAACAAAAGAAGGAAATATGAGACACCCTTCTGCTCCCCCCCTCACCCTCCCATAATGTCATGAGTATTTTCAACAAGCAAAAAATATCCAAACTGACCTGCATGTTCCACTCATAGCTAATCACCATAATGGGAACTACAGCGCATTTGTCATTTTTCTCGAAGATTGCAGCATGTAAGTATCACTTATATCTATGCTCTTTCATATACCAGCTCTCAAACAACCACTCACCACTGAGATATTCCATTAGTGTCATGCTGGGAATGGAATATGTTTCTGGGTTTTATAACTTGACTTTGAACCAGAGCCTCGTAGCTAGTCTCGCTCTCAAGTTTACAGTTCATCTCACAGTCAGAAGGAAAAGCGTATGTGACGCATTTCACGGTTTCCCCTGCCTATGCAGTTAAGCCAGCTGCCGGCTGACACCCGGCTGCCCTGATCCCGCGTGTGCGGTGAAATAGTCCATACAGTCAGACCAGGGTACAACTTGTGACTCAGTCAGGGTTTTTTCCCTGCTCCTTGCTTGCATAAGGAGTGAGTAACTTCACACCTGCTTGTTAAATAGCTTGCTGCCTGTCATAGATACAAAGAAGGAATTATCCAACTATCTGCTGCTTTGACCTGCCTCCTGTCTGAGCCCCTGTATGTCTGATGGGCTCGGCGACAGCACGGCTGAGCAGCAGCCTAAGGAAAGGCACTTTCTCTCCCATAAACACCTCTTTGTTCTGCCAAATGGGTTATAACAACAAAATCCAAAATTAATATCAGGTGGCTGTAATAATTATTATCTGAATGTTTACCTCTTCTTATTTGGGGGGTGAAGATACTATTTTCAAATACTTCCCTTTTAGAGCTCATCTGGCACTTCCAGAGACTTTACTGAAGTGTAGGACTGCTACTAATCTCTCATCAAAAGGGTGAGAATCAAATCAGAGTCTGGATTTCAGTCTTATTTCTTCATTTTTACACGTGGAAGATGTTGCATTTGTTATTCATTGCTCTGTGGTCAATCTTAGAGGAGAATGATGACCTTACATCATTTGATTAATGCTCTGGTTGCTAAATGTTTACAGATCAGCATTTATCTCTATTCCCTTTGACCACTGAGTCATACAGCTTATATTTTTTGAACTTTGTACCTTTTTTTTTCCCATTTTCAGTAGAACCTTCTTTCAGGAGTGGTGTAATTAACTTCAAAGGGACTGACTTGGAGAGCAGTGGTTGGCTGTGCTGGGTGCGGAGGTTGTAGCTGGCACGGAGACAGGGAGAGCAGCAGGGCCATGGGGCTGTGATGTGATGCAGGCAGGAAAGCTGATCTGACTGCTGATAACAGCAAGGAGGGACCACTTAGTAAATCTGTGCTGATGACCTGAGTAAGATGAGTAAAGCGCAATGCCTTTATTGACATTTTTCTTTTTTTAATATGCACCCATTTGCTCTTATTCACACAACCATATAATGGATCACAGTGCCAGGACCGAAAAGAAAAGCAGTAGCACTACAGGCTGTCATTAGCTGCCATTGTTTCCAAAGACTTTGTGTATATTCTGGTAAGCAACAGAGTGAGCTGCCTGACCTCAGACATGTCTTCCTGAAAAGGAGACAATTCAGAAATCCTCAGTCATATCAGATAACACTCTGCAATGAGCTTCACTGACTTTATGTGAGAGGAAGGTGTTATTCAATATGGTTAATGTTAGCAGAATGTTGCCCACAGTAAATCAGAAGGGAGGCTACTCTTGTTAATAATGAGGAGTAAAGACATGTCTAGAGTTTGTGTCAAGTTTATCTGGTCCATCAATGACAGATCTAGCAGTGAGGGTAAGACACACTACAATACAGCATTCCTTCCGTCTTACTGCAGAGGACTCCTCTTGGTCACCACTGAGACTTACCTCCCATCCCCTTCACTTGTCGTGTACGTGCCTACTGATGTGGGAGTAAAAAGCTATGAAATCCAAAATGCAGCACTATGTAGCCTCTTTGCATTACTGTAAATCATTATACAGAATAACAGCAAGGTTGAGTTGGGTCCAAATTAACTCAGAAAACATTGTCAAAACATATTCTGCAGTAATAAGGACAGACAAAGAAAAAAGGACTTTTTGTTAGTTCCCATTTATTTAATGATGATATAAACTCCAAGCTAGTTATTTTGTGTGTCAGAAAGTAATCGTGCACGACCAATTTTTGCTCTTGGAAGAATTTTACCTTGTGGCTACATTCTGTTTGAGATGATTTCAAGGAATACTTTTATCACCCACAGGCTTTTCAATGGTTTGTTCATTTATTGAACAAGTGGGGGAAAAGAGACAAGAGACTTTGTTAATATATAAAGTAACCTTCCAAGAAAGTCAGGATCCATATAGGACATTTAAAGGCTGTGCAGGCCTTTTCAGTGAGTATGATGGTATCCCATGCTTCCCAGTAATCTGCTGAAGAGCTCCCAAACTCCTGAAAGATACTTCTATCCCACAGACACTTCCATTATTAGTTTTCAAATCAACTCATGCAGCCAAGTGAAGATACAGCCTGCTAACTTTCACATATCCCAGAGAAATGCACTGGAATGTCCTAGCTCTTGTTACAAGGATTATCAAATACAAAAGCATGAAAAATCTAGACTTAAGACAGTTCTTTGGAATCATCCTCAACTCAAACAGACTAAGTTAAGACCAAATAGCCCTATATTTAAGGTGGTTTCTAGCCATTTCTGCTGAACTAGTACTTTTATTTTTTATGCATCTGTTGGAAATTGTATTTGCTCCTCAATTCTTCAAAGATGTTCATATTTGCTTTGCACTGTGCTAATTACTGAAGTTCATGAGACTTAAAGTATGTACAACTAAACACTTGCTTAAAAGTTTTACAAGCTTAGATTACCTCTAATTGCACAGGCTGTTCAGGCCTGAATAACAGAGGTGAGGCACTAGTCTATTTTCAACTGCAGAGACCTTTTCTAGGGAAGAATTGTACAACTGATGTAGTATTTTTATGCATACTTGAGACTCTGCTTTTATTAATAATCAGTGTAGAAATTCATGACATATATAACACTCACTGTGAACTATGGAATTAATTGTGGTTCCTAGTAATAACCAAGATCAAGATTCATTTAAGTATCTTGAAAACTAGCCCAGGTTTCCTACAATGGCCTAACCTGTACGGGCGGGGGGCGGGGGGGAAATCCCAATAGTATGCATTTGCATCTTTACCTGCACAGACCAAATTAAGGCAGAGTGGGAATCTGTAATATATTATTTGTGGGGCATTGAAGCCCAAGGTGTTGCTTTAAAAATTTATTTGTAAGATATACAATTTGTTAAAGCTCAACTTTTTCATTATACATTTTAATATCATTCAGGTAATACAATGTGCTACCTCTTGTGCTTTGCAGCACTGACTGTAATACTTAGAATGTGAAAACCATGTCAGAGTGAAAACCATGCTGATCAAAATTACAGAAAGATGACCCAGGATTTTAAATAATATGGCAAGTATCTAGCAGTCTTGCAATTACTGAAGATAATTACCAGGCTAGTTCTAAGGAAATACTTTCAGTTCAAGACAGATAACAATAAGGTAATTTTATCTTTTCTTTTCACTCCTGCCACTCAAAAATATCCTAATATTGGAAATATCTCAAGAACTAAATAAAAATGTAATATTTCAACTGTGTTGTACTGAATTGACAGCAATTTTAAATATTTAGCAAAACCAATAGGCCCAGGTACTACCACTCTATGTTATATACTATGACTACTATTACTAACACATATGTCCAAACAGTTGGTCGAGACTCTTTGTATTTAGCCGTTCTAAAAGATCACTTGAAAGCTCAACCTCTTACTAAACCTGAAGTTTCCATTAAAACTGTTGGAAAATAAGCCTTTAAAATGCATATCGTTCCCTGCCTTGCTCCCATTCCTTTTCCAGAGATAAATCAGAAGAGAGAAGGAGCAGACACACAAAGGGAAAGGTGATAAAACTGAAAATAAATGAAAAATATAAATTTCTATTTTCTTTTCACCAAAATTACTTGTATATTTTGCAAACCACTTATAAAGGCTAAAAAAGGGAGTTCACATGAAAATGTAAGAAAGGAATAACTCTTTTTATAATAGGTTCTACTTTTTTTTTTTTTGTATTTGTAAGTGGGGAGGAAAAGAAATGAGAAACAATAAAGGAAGGAAGGGATGCTGTGGGTTTCCATGAGTCCTGCTGCTAGCTGTAGCACCAGTTCTTGCCTTTGCCTTGTCTCTAGCCACATGTCCATGAGCTCCGAGGACTCTGCAAGCTGCCATTTATTTCTTTTAAACCAGAAGAACTGACCACAGTTTCTATTTCAGCTCATATTCAGCCTCTGCCAAAGGAATAAAAACAGGAATAAAACAAATCCTGTCCATACTAATGTAAAATTCTTTATATATATATATGTTTTTAAAAAGGAACGATAAACATCTCAAAATCCCTGCTCTGCCAACACATTCACATATCTTGTACTGACTGACATCCCCTCTGACAAAAGCCAGTTAGTAGGAAAGGCTTTAGAAACCCTTCTGAATAATATTCCTCACAAAACTTCAGTAAGATGATGCAAAATGAACCAAAACAGAGTTCAGGTGAACAGGGCACATACCTCAGTATAATTTTTTTTCATGTGGCTATAGAAATCCTGTGGAATTGGCCACTGGGGGACGCTTCTCTCAGCAATTTGGAGCATTTCTCAGGGGAAATATCATTCTGCCTTTTTTCCTGCTATTTTGCTATGAGACCCAAGAAATTGCTCTGAGGTATTTCCTTTCCCACAGGCAAATGCAAAGTTAATATTTTATATGAAGATGAGCACAGTCCTCTGATGCAGCTTAATGTATTTTGTACAATTTAAATGTCATTGTATTACTAGCACAATGGGTCAAATTTGCCCAAGGGGAGTTGATGGTGACAGAGTGATAGGAGGGCTGGGACAGGCTCAGAGCACAATAAATAGGTTGGACAAATGGGAACTAAGGGAATGGCTTCTCCAGAGGCAGTAAACACATCTCAGAGCCTCCTTTAATATTTTAATGTTTTATCTGGGTAGGCAAATGGTAATATCAGCTATGAATTGTATGACACATTTAATGTAGGGACAATGACAAGCAAAGCTTGAAGAATCTGAGCCTTGCTGACTACACGAGCAACCCTCTTTCACATTCTCGCCCATGCCTGCCAGTATAGTCAGCTGCATTCCTTTTCCCTTTTATGTTTGCAACCAGTTCAATCCGGGGGCAGCAAGCAAATGAGAAGCAACCAGGAAAGTGCACTGAGAAAATTAAAATACAAAGGAGAAACACATATTCTTTTCTTTCTTCCAGAACCAAACTTCAAAACTCCCTGAGGCTTTCTGGAAGTGAGTAGACGTATGTAGGTGGTGACAAGGAGTTTCAAGGCCAAAGTTGCCATGGAAAATGGAGGTGAACTCTTGGCCCTTCATGTGCTTAAGGGCTGTTAGAGATGGGAAAGGCTTAGATTAGCCAATGGTTTCAACCAGATGATTCTAGACCTATGTATCCAAGAGGCCTGAGGAATAAAGTCTTAGGTATAATTCAGGCTGGCCAAATCTGGACATAACTTTTCTTCAGTATCTAAAACACATTGGTTTCTTTTGCTGTCAAGAGACTGCTTTTGTCTTTTCTTCTGCTACAGTAAAATGGTCTTCAGCCTCACTCTATAGACCAGGCATGCACATTTTCCAGGTGAGAAAGGGGTGAAAGAAGTAGCTGCTATTTGCTCTGTTTGGTTATTAGAAGATAACGTTATGTGCTGAAGTGCTGGATTTTAAACTGCTTTCTGATACATGTTGTCAGTCAGCCCAGGAGAATGCAAAGCAAATGTAAAATACCATCTCATTCAGATGGGATAGTGTAAACTGTATACTCATATGCTTTGCTGAATGTACGTGAATATGCAAGGTGCTAAGCAACAGTAAATTCTTCCTGAAATCTTTAATCTGCACAGATATAGTGTTTAGGGTATATAGAAGTCAAGTTAGATCTGAGTAGAGATTCCAGTTGACAATCTCCCCAAATTCTGATTTCTGTTCCGCTGATTCTTTCCAGCCTGTCCCCTATGAGATGATAGTATCATATTTTGACTTTAAAGACTGACTTTTTCTATAGGGCTATGTGTTTTAAATAAGAATTTATTTCATGTCAGGGAATTCAATGATTTGATAGCCATTGCAAAGAAAGTGTAAGAACTGTTTCTGGGCTGAAAGGAGGTGAATTTAAAGCAAACACCGCTCATTTTTCCTCAGGAATGTAATTGTAGAGGTGTGGATTTGTAGAAACATACAGTTGAGTTGTGGAGGTGGGAGAGAGTGTGTTCTTGCCTAGGGGAATAGATGTGGTATAAACATGTTTCTCATGAATACATCTATTCCTGTACCATTGTGTCATATTTATCCTTTTAAATGTATGCATTTTTTGGAAACTGAAGTAAATGGTGCACCTCAATTTCCTGAGGGAAATATTAACTTCTTAGTATTCTATTTGTATTTTGAAGTTTGGAGATAAGAGAGTGCTGTGTTAGTACATTGGTGTTCTAAAACATTTTGCAATCAGCTCTTCATTCAATCTAAGCAATAATAATGCTGCACATTATTAATCTAAATTTTCTTCACAAAATGAAGTAAAAATTTTTATTTCAGTTTTATACCTTATATTCAGTTGGAGATGCAGGGGGAGGAAGAATAAAATTTCTTGGCTGGACAATGACATGTCTGAGGAGCCCTGGACATTTGCAGTCAAGGGCCAGTTCTGTGAATTATTGCAAATGCTGGTGATTTCATGGCAGGCATGGTCCTGCTCCCATGGCCTTGTGAGTGGTGGTACTGGTCTACCAGTTATATGGTGGGGGTAAGCATCCAACCTCTCCCCCATAAACTGCCCAAACAACGAGGACAAGACATTCTGTTTGTCTAAATCAGTTCTTCCTCTGTGAAAGTGGGAATAAGGCTGCTCAGCCATAGAGGAGCTCTGAGGCAGGAGGGGTACTCGGAGGACTGTCTATGTACTTAGCTAGATGAATAGTGAGTCAGTGGGGCATGGGAAAACGGCTGTCACATTTATCTTCTTCACGCTAGCAGCTGGGAGTCATTACCAGTATCCTAATACACCAAAGGATATGTTGAACAGCGATGATCCTCTTTTATTTGTCTACACATACTTAAAGTGTTGCTTTGTGGTGTAAGTTACTGGCACGGAAGGAAGAGTTTGGGCTTAAATTATTTTAGGGACGATTTAAGTGCAAGAACTTAAAGCTGATTTGTTCATTTCCAGTATCCTCTTTCTCATTGTGCCGTAGGGAACCTGTTTTTGTGAGCCAATCATCATTTTTCTTAAACATATAGAGAAATTATAAAGGATAATTATATCTCAGGGGCACCTTAATTGTCCCAATTACTTGGCCAGTTTTGACAGTCAGATCCGATGAAGAGAGGGAGGAAGGGAGATCTGTAGACATAAGACAACATTTCATGTGGTACTTGGACAATACTCATGGTACAGCTATAATAATCAAAGTATCTGCGTTTAAAAGTATACTATATGCAGTATAAAACTGGAGTAGAAAAAGAGCTTTGGTGAATTTTAAGAAATCCTTTACCCAGTCAGCCTTCTGCATGAGATATACCGCATTAGCACTAAATTAATTATAATTAAGCTGCACGTAACCAAAATTGGCAAATTCAATTTCCCCCACATTTCATTATAGCTTAGCTGCTATAATGATAGATTGAATTAAGCCACCTTCCACAATATCATCCAGGTATAGTCATTATCAAATATAATTTTACTTTTCACTTCTTTTGGATTAAAATTAAACAATATATAATTGTCCTAGACCACTGATGAGGTTACTTGTTCTGATACAATAGGCAATATAAAATCTTTGTCATCATACTAGGGTGCACAGATGTTAAAGAGCCATTTTTGGTTTTTTTTGAGGCATAATGAACATTCTTTGGCTTTAAAAGATGAAAGTCAAATATTTGAACTTACAGTACTAACGCTAGCTTGAATAAAAAAAAAAATTATGAAAGTGCAGAAACTTCCACTCCCTGCAACTTCTGAAAATGAAGCAATTAGCCTCTTCTTTTGGAAGGCTTTGGTGTTAGTATGATTTCAATAATGTGGTTAATGTTGAGCACATCCTTATATTCTGTGTTGTAGAGGTGCTTTCTTGAACTGAGGTCATGGTTAAGTGTATAAATATAAATAAAGGCCTTCCACTTTTTCTGTCTGAAATGCTGTTACACCTGTAACAAGGTTTTAACATCTTGCCCAAATCAGTAAAATGTTATTCTCATCATTAAACTAGCAGCTGCATAAAAGTAATTAGATCAGATATAAAATTGACACTCTTTCACAGGTTATTCTTCATGGTAATCAGGGAGGAGGCAACCATAATTTAAAGCAAAACTTTAATCAAATTCCCTGGTCCGTAAACCTCCAGATGAGTTATTTAAAAAATTCACCTTTTTACAAGAAAGGTAGATGAGGAGCTAGTCAAAATATATATGTGTAAAATGCATGTATTTTGAATAGCTTTGTAAGATAGAAGTACCCAGCTTCTTCAGCCCAGAGTTCTCAGTAAAAAGTAACCAGAAAAAAACCCAGGTTGCATTTGATAAAAATAAGAAGCAGTATTCAATGTCTCTGAAATCATCAGGGACATATCTATGCCCATATTGAAAAGCAGCACAAAACACATCTCCATGATGAACTACCAGTACTAAGCATAATCTATAGCCCCTGTTCCTAATAAAAATTTATTCATCACGTGAAATAAATGTGGTAATACAGTCAAAGGCTTGCTACTGAGCCATTCTTGCCAGTGCACATATCTATCACACTGAGACCCACTGGCAGATTAGCTCTTGAAGAAAAGATCATCTTCATGCAAACCCTTACATTATTATAAGCCACTCTAGGCAAGCAGTGGGGTGCCTGTCCAATCCTTTTCTAACAGATTTGTTTTACTGGAAAACAAAACTTATTAAAAGCAAGGAATATAACAATCAGGTTCAAGGTCCAGCTCACCTCTGTCTTCTGCTCTGATTCCAGAGATTAGCCTCTTTATTTTCTACAGAGAGATTAGCAATCAAAACTAAATTATATTTTCATTGGATAAATCATTTAAAAGTTGTTTAGGTCTTTGGTCTTAAAGCTTCTGTGTGACTGAACAAAACTCATCTCCCATTTCAGGGCCATTCAAGTGGAATCTGTGTGTAAGCTGGTCCTATCACCTAGAAATTCCAGTCCATTAGAAACTATCACAGACAGATGTAAAAACTGTTATCAGCCAGAGAACTGTGTGTTGCATATAATTCTTAGGGAGGATGACATATTTTACAGTTTTTTTGGACTCAGGCTACATGGCTACTACATGGGAGACAGCATCACAAAAATTACAGGGCCAAAGTACTTAGTTAATGCAAAGATGTCCAATAATCTTGACACTGCAGACTGCATGCTTGATATAGCTAAAAATGACTGGATATATATCACATACCCGAAGGATGAGTGAACGCCTGGAAAATTCACAGGCAAAGTTTGAGAGCCACAATTCATCTATTTGTGAGTGATATGTGCTCCAAGAGCCACAAGTTAGTCATTATTCTGCAAATAAAAAGAAAATCAGGTCCTCATACCTACTTTATTCAAGCACCTTTTATAGTTTTTGCTAACCTAGCCTTAGTATCAAGGCTGTTGTTACTCAGTGTCGTGGTTTAACCCCAGCCAGCAACTAAGCACCACGCAGCCGCTCACTCACTCCCCCCCATCCAGTGGGATGGGGGAGAAAATCAGGAAAAGAAGTAAAACTCCTGGGTTGAGATAAGAACGATTTAATAGAACAGAAAAGAAGAAACTAATAATGATAATGATAACACTAATAATATGACAACAGTAGTAATAAAAGGATTGAAATGTACAAATGATGCGCAGGGCAATTGCTCACCACCCGCCGACTGACACCCAGCCAGTCCCCAAGTAGCAATTCCCTGCCCCCCCTTCCCAGTTCCTAAACTAGATGGGACGTCCCATGGTATGGAATACACTGTTGGCCAGTTTGGGTCAGGTGCCCTGGCTGGGCATGAGAAGCTGAAAAGTCCTTGACTGTAGTCTAAACACTACTGAGCAACAACTGAAAACATCAGTGTTATCAACATTCTTCACATACTGAACTCAAAACATAGCACTGTACCAGCTACTAGGAAGACAGTTAACTACATCCCAGCTGAAACCAGGACACTCAGAACTGCAAACATTGCATTCCATCCAAAAAAACCTTATAATCACTTAGCAGCATTGATCTTATTTCATGCGGGTCATTAGGATTCATGTCCATCATACTCTTGGTGGAGGACAATGGGTCAGAGGGAGAACAGATGCACTTCTGCCAGGACGCAAATCCATCCATTTTAATTTTTTACCAAAGATTGAAACCTGCACTATTTAAATCCTGTAGATGTCAGCCAAGCATAGATCTTCTAGAGGATGAAATAGTAGTGCCCAGATACTAATTCTGCTCTCCTAGTTGCTCAGTTTGCTTCCTTCTTGGCATTTTAAAATCTCCAAGTACAATATTTTTCCAGCATAAAGAAAATCATTCAAACAAATATAAATAACAAATGCCCATGGACTCCACTACAACTATGAAAGTAGTAGAAAGGATGTAGGCTCCTTCTTCTTCATTCGTGCCCCTTCTCACAAACATACAGCTCTTCATGTTGCTAGAGCTCATTCCATCAGAAGTGATTCATGGGGCTCTGCAGAGCTCACTCTGGTACCTAACTGGGTAATACAACTGAAAGCACACGTGGATGATATTGATATTCACAGCCATGGATGTCTCCTCCAGAAAGTCTATTTGAAATGGACAGTTCATGCTAATGAGCTCTTCTCTGCTGTCCCTTAAGGGAACTTTAAGTCTGATTTAAGTGTGCTGTACATTTCAGAGATAGAACAGATAGCACATATCCTCACCTCAAGTGCTCAGCTACCTTTGGCCATCAGTTTTCTAATTCACATTAGTTAGCACTTAATGCCAATGACAGTGATGTTTTAAGTATTGATTCACATACAAATACAGTATTTAATTTTCTGTGGTACCCAGGATGTCTCAGATAGTAGGTGGTATAGTTTAGTACTCTATCAAATTGATGAGAACGTTGTTGCTTTCATAGATATGTAGTAGACTACAATTGATCAAGTATCCTTATCACATTCTGCTAGCAGGACTGAAAATCCCAAAGATAATTTCACTGTAATGCTTGCCTTGCATTGGCAAAGTACACACGGAAATTTCATAGCCTTGCTGATTTTTAATCATGAGCAGAATTCATCCATCTTCAGGGAACCTAACAAAAATTTATCGGCCAGTCAGGTTAAAAAAGGACTTAAAGAGGGCTGATCAATAAGGTTGAATTTCACCCCAGGTTGCTGTGGTTTCAGTGGACACCTTGTAGAAGTCAAATAAGCCATATAAATGTCAGGTTGTTAGTTTTTGGTGTATATTTTAGCGTGTGCTGTGGGTGTTTCTGAATAGATTATTGCAGATCCCTGGAAGCAAAGGTAGACCATGCTGAATCCAGCAAAAAAAGTACTTTTAAAATAAGGCCGGTTTATTAAGGAAAACTTAAACACTGTGATTGTTAAATATGTTTTTTACGTCTCCATCCCTTTTATAGAATCCACTTCATGTATTAAGTATATTTTAACTGTACTTTTCTTGCCCCTTCCTTTTTGTTTCCTTTTCCCTACTCACTCATCCCCTTAGGTATCAGTAAAGATAAGCTATACTTTTTACTCAAGATTACATGTGGAAATAGTGCAAATGTACTGATCATACTGTAATATTACAGTAATCCAAGCTCACAGTCTCTGCTTCACAATCTCCCACTTTCCTGTTTTGTCTGTATGTCTGTGAGCAACAACTGAAGACACACACTTGCAAGGACTATGATGAAAAGTGGCTGGCTCTACCACATTTTTGTCTTCGGCCAGTTCATATGGATTTTTCTAAGTGAGTAGGGGTAAGGTGACCTCCCATTGCCCTGGTGGCAGGTTATATTCACGTAAAATACAAGGAGAGGGAGAAATGTTGCAGGAAAACCAGGGAAGTACATGGGGGCAGGCTAACAAAGAAAATGGCAAAGCAAAGCTTCTGAAAAGGCCAGTGCCTCTTCCCAGACTGGGACCTGTAGGAGTAATAGGAGCTGTTTCCTCTCTCCCATGAATTAGAATAATGAAGACTTGCTCCTGTTTCTAAGGTCCTCTACAAATAAAATTTTATAGCTTGTTGTAATAAGACTTTAGAAATAATTACTTACGTTTATATTCAGTAGAACCTGTATTAAACACACAAGCATGTACAAGACAGCAGATAGGGCAGGTAAAACTACTTATTTACAAAAACTCTGGCAAATAAATGTTGGTATTTTGGAAAATTTACCTTTTAAACATCAGCTTTATCACTGCTACCACTATTAATTTGCTCTCTGAAAGCAGGTAGGTGTACTGGGCACTTCATGCTAGACATTGGATGAACACATACCGAAGAAACTTAGTTTCAGCCTTTATCCTGCAACATGAGAGAAAATAGATAAGTACAGTGCAGAAAGCAGAAAAACATACTAAGGGCAAGGTAAAAAATGATCTGCCAGAAATATTCTCAAAGGAAAGCTAAGATTTCTAAAAGCTGTTTTTTTTAAATGAAGAATACATTTTTATTAGAAAACAATTAAATTTGAAATTGGCCTAAAATTAAAAAGAGTCAGAAACAGGCTTAGCTACAATGTCCATGAAGCATCATCTGAAAGCAGACAAAACGTACCTTGCTTTTGTCAATCTTTTGATAGCTTTGCCACAGTGATGTTCCTAAAATATGGATCAGAAAAAAACTTGTGTGGTAGCTATAAGGTTTTATGAGCCATTTCCTTGCTTATGAGGCAACTCATCCAAATGTAGCTGTAGGAAAATTGACCAGCTTACATCAGTGACCAAACAATGCTGCAAAACTAATTGATTTTAAGCAAATGAGTCAGCTCAGAGAATCACAGGATGGCCTGATGTGAGAAGGCACTTCTGGAGACCACCCAGTCGAAGCCCTGCTCAGAGCAGGAGCAGCTAGAACAGGCTGCCCAGGGACACATGCCCAGTTGGATTACGAACGTCTCCGAGAATGGAAACTCCATGGCCTCTCTGGGCATCCTGTTCCAGTCTGTGAGTATCCTCACAGTGAGAAAGTGTTTTCTTATGTTTAAATGGAATTTCCTGAATTTCAGTTTGTGCCCATTGCTTCTTGTCCTCTCACTGAGCAACACCGAAAAGTGTCTGGCTCCATCTTCTTTTCTCCCTCCATCAGGTATTTATGCAAATGGAGAAGATCCCTGTGAGCCTCCTCTTCCTCAGGCTGAACAGTCCCACCTCTCTCAGCCTCTCCTTCTGTGACAGATGCTCCAATCCCTTAATCATCTTAATGGCTCTTTGTTACTCTGTGGCATCCACTGTTAAATTCAAAATCAATCCAATTTCTCTATCATGTTTATCATGTTTTTATTGTTCAGTTATTCCCAAGGGTGAACTAAGGCTGTCCCTATTGGCACTTTCTAACCTCATTGCCATCATTTACTGTTTTGATTCTTTTTAATCATGCATTCCCAATTGCACAGTTTTGATTGCATCACATTCTCTGGTTCCAGGGTCACTAATGAACAAGGCTGAGAACTGTTTCAGCTACCTGAAAAAATAATGGTGGAAGGACATTTTCCTCCCTTTATTTTAACAGCAATCAAACTTAGACTGCACTTTGTAATATTTGGGGGAGATTAAGTGTGACCGAGCTGCTATCTTAGAGTGATTGCTCATGGTGTGCTTGATCACGTGAAGATGTTATCTTTCACTTTTTTTAAGCAGACAGTCTCAGAACATGAATCCCATGGAGCATAATGGTAGGACTGCACAGCCTGAAAAATATGCAACCAATTAGGCTAAAATATTGAAGGAAAAGAATTCATTAATAAGTCTCTTGAGATTTAATGCCCATATGGGCCTGTAGACTTCTTTCAGAATAAATACTTTGATGAGCTGGTCATGCCTGTTCTTTATTTTAATATCTTTATATTTAATCTTATCATTGAAATTCAATTGCTTTCTCCTGGGTTTGCAGGAGTTCTGATACCCTGCGAATTATACAATCCACTGGGAACTTCCTTTAGTTATACTTTTGCATATGGGTAGCTTGAGGGAGGATGTCTTCCCTTCTAAGTCATTACCTCAAGTTTTGAGATCTATTCATTCAGCTGGGTGTACCTTTTGGTCTCTCCCTCAGGAGTATTACTACTGTCTATCTGTCTTTGTCTTCTGATCTTCACTTGAGCAAAGAAGGCTACTCCAGAAATGTCTTTAGTTCCATATATTTGGGGAATAGACTACTGGTGACTGAGTAGTGTTGGGTAAATGAGGAAAAGCATGTCTCTGCCTTGTATCACAGCAAAATATTTTACTGTGTGCAGTATAATATCACAACAATTCTAGTCACAGATTAGAAATCCACTGTGGGGAATATACTTCAACCAGAGAACAAAACCTGCTTCATGCCCCAGTAGAGCTTACGATACTAGTATATGGAAAGAAACTACAGATGGGTATAGATTGAAGGGAGCACAGGAGTCATCTGTGACTTATTATGATGAATTGCAGTTCTCACCTCAAAGACACTGTTGAAGTAATTTGACCTGCTCTTCATCTTTCAAAGGTAAGCTGGACAAAGTGCTGAGACACAGAGCTGAAAGATTTGCGTGTTTGAATATTTTTTTAGTAAAAGAAATTTTATCATTCAGTTTCTGATTTCTGTTTCCCCAAGGAAGTGCTTCTGGTGCATGTTGCTTTAACTTGCTTGATAAAAGAGCACACATTTGCACTCTTTTGTACATAGGTGGATGTTATGCACACAAAATGGGCATATACACACATTAGAATGTGTGCTTTGATATATTAATTTTAGTTCCTAATAACACTTATTTAATCTTAGAGGAAATGAATACAGACAGTTTAATGTTAAACAATTTACTTTGCTACAAGAAAGAGGGTTAAACTACTGAAGAAATAAGAACTAGATCTTTTGCTTTCCTTTACCTCCCCAAACCATCTGCAGTTGTTTTACGTCTTACTGTACCCAAGTTTCTTCCACGAAATGTCTCTAATGTGCTGAAGCAGTAGATTACCTGAGAATGATTTGGTAACCCAAATTCCATCTCATCAGACAGAATACAGAAAGATGAAATGAAATGAACTGCAGGTTGCAAAACAGAAGCAAGAAAAAAGAACAATAAATAGAAAAAAATTATATGCAAATTATATGTAAATTTTCTGACACATTAGATCTTTCTATTGCCAGTCACTGTTCTGCTTTCTTGCAGATTAGGAAAAATACATGGCCATGCAATAAAGGTCAGCCTTTTCCAATCAAATGTAAACATTCATTTTAAAAATGTGTATTTTCTGGTTGGCTCTTTACCCTGTTCTGTGCAGGGAATATGCTCTTGTCTGTCTTGCTTCTATCTCTTTTTTTCTCTTGCCTCGAAGACAAATGAGAATGGCATCTACCTTGTTGCTGAGATATGAAAGTCAACACAAACTGATACAAAATGGTGATGGTAATGAAAGAGCAGATGACATTTCAGTCTAACATTTTAGTGACATTTATTAGCATTTTAGCTTAAAAATGTGTTGAATAAAGATTTTTCAGACTTGGGCCCAAATCTGAGTTCATTTATACTGGATTTAACCAAGTATAACTTACCTTAGTTTCTGGAGTAAATGACCAGAGTCGCGTTCCTAGACATTTCTCAAACTGTGGCTTACAGCTCTTTAGTGGTCATAAATAAGCCACAAAAATCACACTAGCTTACACTTGCTGGGCACATCTCTGGCCTCCTACAACTGACCTCAGTAATTTTAACCAGTTCTCATCCCTCTGCCCTAGATGAGCAGAACTGCTGCCAGGAATAAAAGGTGCAGGTGCTACAAGAGTTTTCAGAGCAGGAAAGAGGGAGAGAAAAGGAGAGTTATGAGAAGAGACTGGAGCCCATAAATGGGTCATGCTCACAGCAGTTCAAGAAATACTGTTGAAAAGAAAATAAAATGCTTAATTTTCTGCTGCATTAATGCAAACATTAATGGAAAGGCTCCCAGTTACAGCATCTGTACTGCAAGAAAGCAAAATAATACTAGGACCTGAGACCAGAAATTATACAGAACAACATCTGGCATCACCCTCCATTCACCCAACCATTGCAGTGCACCAACAGTCATGGAACAAACCTGGCCAACCTGCTTTAGCTCTAGAGAAATACTGTCCAATGTCATACTTTGTAAGTAGGGGGAGAAGCAGAGTAAAGCTTTGATACAAGAACAGAATCTATGTGTGGCTGCATGCAGATAAAGATCCTGCAACTGAAACAAATCGATAGGCACTGAAGAATGACACTCTTACCTGAAAGTACAGGAGGCAGAAATTGAGTGTTAATGCTTACTTTGCACAGATCTTCAACTGAGTACAAGGTCTTGGTCCTAATCTTTGTGGGCTCCATCACCTTCCCAGATCCTGGACTCCTTTGCAGAATGGCATGGTGTTACAACAAGGAAAGTACAGCCATGCCAAAAGAAGTTGTATGGGAGCAGAAATAAAGCTGCAGTGTGAAATTGTCCCCAGAACTCAGTTCCTCACAAATCTTCCCATCTTTTGCTTGAACTGTTATGTGCATTTCATTGATGTGGCCTTCTCTAAAATATATACATTATAGCAGCTAAATGAATAGCTGCTCAATCACTGCTACCCCTCCACAAAATGACAAGGAGAGTGAGTAAACAAGGTATGATAGATTTCATTAATGATAAGTATTTCAAGATGGAACTCCAATTTTATTGTAATGATTGGGGCGTAACAACTCACATGGAACAGAAACTGTATTTTCCAGCTGACTCTAGAATATAACTTGTCCTGCCTGAGAACACAATATTTACCTATCTAGGTCTTCGTTGTTCATATAAGAGATATAAAATTACCTCTGCCTGCAGCCACTAGCACTTCTTATATCAGCCCTAGAAAATTAAATTTCATATGCAATATAAATGAAGTATGAATGTTCTGCAGAGCTTGTTATACTACCCAAGGTATTCTATGGTCTCATCCAAAGCCTTTGGAGACAAAGATCCAGCTAGACAAACATAGCTTCTATCCCAGAAAGACATATACCTGAGGTTATTTAGATGTACCCAAACCACAGAAATGAGGACAGCAACTAGGGGCAGCAAAGCTCAGTATAAATCTAAATCCAAACAAAAATCTTTCCAGCATCAGAGCTCAGGAAAATGCTGAGGATAACTATAAAGAGAATACATGAATAATCTTTTATAGTTAGCTGTATTTTTATTTTCCTTCCCACTCTATCTCAAAACTAACTCTCTGTAGGCTCCAGATAGCAGAAGCCCGCAGAGAAAGCAATCCCAATGCCACCCCCAGACTCTCTAATCTACTTTTATTATAATTAAAGTATAAATCATACAAATTATATTTTCACAAAAGCCTCTATTGTTTTACATTTACTACCATTTTTATTCTGACATTGCAGATATGTTGTTTCCTTATTCATCATCAGAGTCACTGTTAAAAAGTGGGAAATGACATGATGGGGCAGATGTATGAAAGAAGAAAAGAAAAATCTTTTGGCTGTCTCATATTAGTGACTATCATATGATATTCTTCCTGTAAAAAGTACAGGGAAGAGAAGGCACAGTTTAGAAAAGTGTTAAATATCCTGCACCATGCCGCTTACAAAAAACTTGATGACAATTATGGTTAAAGCAATAATAGCCATGGAGAGGGTGCCATTGGATAATTGCAATCACTTGATGTTAATATGTTATAAATAGAGCATTTCAACCCTCAATTTTAGAACTGTTTCAATTAGAAAATGAAAATATTTTAATTACAAATTGAGTTAAAAACCACCCCAAACAGAAGAAATAAAAAAATTAATTTATTTTTGAGCAAAATGTTTTTGGAGGAGACACTTCCAAAGGATTGTTCCCATAATTTTTTGGAACAGCCGCTGAACTGAAAAGTCCATGAAGAGCACAACAGTGTTCTTTAACCACAAAAATTGTGCTGTTACTTCACACTCAAGTGTGTTACCGTTTCTTGTGCTTTTATAACTAGAAGTTATTTAAGACAATGTTTTTCTTTTACATGTTTTCAGAAGACTGGAGACCTGATCCCCGCCCATGCATCTCCATGATTACATTATAGAAATAATTAATCTAATAGGAAGAAAAGGGGTCTCAAGTTCCTAACTGCTGTTCATAGCTATTGAAAAGATTCTCTGAGACATACCATTAAACCGTTAAACCGTAGAAGGAAATATTTACCTGCTAGAATGGCCATTTCCAAACTACAAACCACTCCCTTTTGCACATTCTCTGTAAAAGAGGAGTAAGAACAAATACTGAGAGTTTGCACCACGGGGTGTTGATGTCTGTTAGGGTTTGTCAGAAGACTCCTTCTGAATTAGCTAATAAATAGGTGCAAGCCCCACTCCTGCACTCTGTTGGTATTACAACATTTCAAGCCACACCTCACAGTTACAGCTTAGTTTGTTCATTTTGTGAACTTTCTAATTTCCCTTCTCTCAGACATAATTTCAACATACATGAAACAGCAGAGGTGGTTTTGTCAGGGTTATTATAGTAGTAAAATAAGAGATCCTTAGAAGTTACTTTTCCTGCTCAGATGTATAAATGTTACAGAATGATTGAGGTTGGAAAGGACCTCTGAAGGTCATCTCGCCCAATCCCCTTTTTGCAACAGGTAAAAATAACTGTTTCATTTACAGGAAACAGATTCTTTCTGTGCTCTGATCTAAGCTGCTATGAAAGTTTATATATTGCCAGAATTATATTCAGGAGACAAAAAGTATTTTTTTTTTAAATCTAACCACAGAACTTGGGTCTTCTGAGACTCAATTCAAAGTTCCTAATTAGCTCTTTTACCTATATATCCACTTTCTGCATATTACCATGAAATAGAAATTGGCCATGAGGGAGAAGGCTGCTGATAAAGAACAGAAAATTCAAAGATATATGCTGAGATACCGGCTGACAACTAGGCAAAAGGCGGAAACACATAAACTAGAAGAAGGTAGAGAAGGGCAAAGAGCAACACGGGCTAGTGGTTGTGCATGAAGTGATAGAGTGGCATGAGGACCCTTGGGCTGAAGAAACCAAGGTGCAGAGTCTGAAGACCAGGACAAGTGGCTGCTTCTAGAAGGTGGCATTTGTGTAGAAGTAGCTCTTCAACACGTGTTGATTTGCACATATGCACTTGGCCACTGAGCCATGACTTGGGATGTGCTATCAAACCTCAGCTGTTTGTTTTCCTTTTCTGTTTGACAGCCTTTGTGTTTGCCTTTAAACAAGTATTTTTGCTGCCCAGTGAGACAGAAGCAAACAGAGAAGGTTGTTAATAGGCTATCTGCACTACCATGGCAATCTCCTTGGGAGATAGCATGGAGGTTCAGCCAGCATGGCTTTGTCTTGCAGCCAAATCCCTTTTCAAACAGCTTGTCCAGACCCAGAAGCTTTTCCAGCAGCCTGCCTGCTGCAGAACTCCACGTGATTATTCTGCTAGAGAGTGGGAACCTGCCGAGCCAGAACTCTGTCACTCCATTAAGAGTTTTTGAGGAAACCGCGTGAATTAATCAGGGAGCCAGGCAGCAACTTGACTAAATCACTGAGGAAGATTCCTACAGTAGTAATGAGCTACTGTGTCTCCTGCTCTAGGGGAAAAGGAACACATGTGTCAGGAGCTATGTTGACTATATAAAATGACCTGGACAAATTACTTGGGGATCTTTTGCAGAACGGGAAAAAGAAGTGTGTGTATCGCTTTTTCCTCAGAGAGCAATTGTCACAGAGTAGTGCCTGGATGTTTATTTTCTCCTCAGCTGAAAATGCAAGCACAAAACTAGGATATTTCAATTGCTTCTATCCATTACACAGAGAGCAACAGAATTAGGTAAAAAGGAGAATATTCCCTTTTAAAAATAGCTGCGCTCATAGAGAAATCTGATTTGCAACTGTGAAAGGTTCAGGCTGGTTTATTCTGCAAGTGGCAAGCTTGTCTGCCAAAGGAGATTGCACAAAGCCTTCCTGGAGTTTCTGGCGTGTAACTGGGCAAATAGAAAAATGGATGTACTCAAGCTTGAGTACTTAATGGTTATTAATGGAGAATCTATGGTACAGCATGTTGATTGTTAACATATATGCCATATTCTCACATAGCACATCCATAACAGTACTTCACCCAACAACCTAACATGCAGGAAGGCCACAGTAAGATATTTAAAAGTGTAATATTCACAAAATCACCCAAGGAGGCCTTATAAAAGAGACATCAGCAAAAATAGTTGGGAAATTTGAGTCAAAACCTTCAGAGGATTTGCCTAATTACTTACACTTTTTCATTTTTAGGTAGCTAAATGCTTGTATAGGTTTGTCTTAAGATAATTAGCACTGTGCAGACCACCCGAGAGAAAAAGTTGGTAGCGGGGAGGAGTGAGATAAGGACTATCACAACATAAACCACATTCATGTAACACACATTAGTTTTCACATTCATGTAAACAACGAAGCCTCCCCACCTTTCACTTAGACTGAGGCTGCATCTGTCAGTGCTGTGAAGCATGAGATGCACTACTAGAGATGTCACCAATTTATGGGGTTGAAAAAACAGGGGAAATGTTGCATGACCTGTAATAAAATGAGAAGGCTCATTTTGCAAAATGTAGATATATACAAACTCTGATACAAGTCAAGCATATTCTAATCTACCACTTTTGAGTATTTACAAGGAAGAAGCTGTTATAAGACTTCTCCCTAAAATAAACAGTATACAGATTGCAATCTCCAACACAAACACCTAAATCTGCATTTGCCAAGAACAAAATACTCCGGGGGAAAAAAATCTCTATTTTAAAAGATGCTCAAGAGTATTTGCTTCTTCATTGTTTCACAGAATCTCATATTTATCTTCAATTATCACACAACTACCAGTGGCTCTAAGGGTGAATCATTGTCTCTATAAAACCTAAGAAATTTGAGAATACTGCTGCATTCTCTATCCATCAGATATGGGGAGCTAGAGCTATAGTTTTAACTTACAAGAACTTCAGGGAAAACTGAAGCTTTATTTTTGTTTTGTTATTGATGTTACCACATAAGCAACTCCAGAGGAGAACTTTCCAGTAATCTTCCTAAGAGAATTAGAAAGTTTATGAAAACTGTAATCTTATGCTTCTTTATCAATGATACAACTGAGTATAGGGTTGGTTTTTTTGTTTGGTTGGTTTTTTTAATCTGATATTTCTTCCTTGTTTGTTTGATCTGCAATATGTTCCCCACAACATATCAGAGGATATTCCTGTGAAAGAGATGGTTTTAACCCTATCTGGCAAACGTGGCACTGAGACACAGTGACAATTGCCTGTGTTTCATAGCAACTGCCCAGAATGCTTGATCTGTTGAGAGTTAAAAAGAGAGCCTGTGGCAGGGAGCGGGGCTGGCTCGTTCTCCTTCCTTCTAAAACTCCCAAGGGAGGTATAACCAAGGGCACTAGAGCCAGGCAGACACCTGGGAGAACATAAAGTAATTCCAGTGACTATTTCTACAAGAGGAGGACAGTTACTATTAGGCTAGTTTAATCTCTCTGGCTCTGGTTCAAGACCCTGGTGCACAAAGTATCCAGCTGTGCTCCCAAGATAGTCTGTATTTCACATCGAATGTAGTATGTTAGTTCATCACGCTGAATTAGGTCCTGCTACATTCTCTAGTGCATTAACTTCCTTTAAACCTTATTCTGTATTAGCTGACTCATTGCAGCATACAGCTTAAGCTAAAGGACATACCTTGTGTAAATTTATAGTTAAAATAGCATTGTTATCTTCATTTGCGTGTGGTAGCAGTTCTCTCCCTTAGCACAGGAGATAAACTGCTGCTTGAGAAATGTGGCAGCGTTTAACACTTATTTGCCTTTCTAGACTTCCAGCAAAATTTCAAGAAAGAAACAACAGTCACCCATCACCAATCACTTTTTCCCACCAAAATCTCTTCCCTCAGAACTTATCAAATGCAAAAAACCACTCAACTCTCATTAGGGGGTTATTGTCTGTACTTGAGGATGTAAAGAGGAAAATACAAACCCCTATTGCTAGGCTAAGAAAGTATTCCCTTACTGAATGTATAAATGTTAATCGGATAAAATAAAAGGCAGTGCTAATGGCTGATTTAAACCCAAAAGCCCAGAGACATTTACATTCAGTGCATTCACCCAAGTAAGCTTCTCTACTGAAGTAGGGTAGATGATGCAGTTTTCAGCAACAAACATGATGCCTAACATCTACTGGGAAAGTCAAGTCAAGTACAAAAAGTGAGTCTAGCTTTCTTTCCTGATTTTTACTAACCCTTTAATTTTACTTAATGATACTCTTTGTTATTTAATTTCATCTTCCTTGGAATGGCTGTGGTTTCTATAACAGAGATGTAACAACACACAGGGAGCTCTCTCCTAAGAATCAGTCTGATCTGAGTGGAAGTGAGAAAGCTTACTGGGCTGTAATAATACTGTAATAATCTTTGTTATGCTATAATTTTTTCACATGGAAATCAAGGTTCATCTGTCAGTGCTGGCACTGCATATCACACCTTCTCAATCCTGGTCTCAGAGAATTCTCCAGCTACTTAGTATTAGATATGATTCATGAGCAAGGCTTTGCAGAGTCTGTACCCAGTTTCTTTGATCATTACCGGTTTTCTGATTAATCCCCCATCTCCCAGTGAGTAGCATGCTTGCAAGGGTCAGGCAAGCAGGACAGACAGAAGGCTGCAGCTGAGTTCAGAGTTCTGTTTTTGGCATACCACCTTGATAGCTGGTGTATTTCTTCATTACTGCTCTATATGTAACCTCCAAGTGATAAATGCATGAAATACCCAAAATAAGACATAATCTGAGTAACAGAAAACCAGAAGTTTCCTTTGCAGACAGTGATTAAAAAATGTCTAATTTCCATTCCAGCTGGCATGCAGACAGCCCATGTCAGGTTTATCTGACAGTGCACCTAAGCTAAGGTCTTCCACATCATTTGCCATTGTGAATTTTAACCAGGAAAAGTGTGTTGGCAAGGGTTAAGAGCTTTTCTTTATCTCTTCTATGCTATTGCCACATCTTCAACTTCATTGAAAACAATAGGCTGAATAGCAAACCCAAATAATATCAGTTACCTTTGTTTCCATATGCTCTGAGCCATGGCTTCCCAGACGCTCCCAGAGGTCACACACAACCTGCAAAGAATTTGTAGAAGGCTTGCAAAGGAAGTCCTTGTTTGAGACTTTACATTTAATTTAGGCACTGCATTGAAGATGAATTTTGTTATATAGCACTCCTAACCTGATTTCTCATGTTTAAGCATTTATTTGTGAACAAAACTTGGAGATTTTCTAAACCACAGCTCCGTTATTTTAAAATTACCAATGCTCATTTCTGTTAAAAGGTAACATTTTGGGGAAAGTTTGAGCAAAACATCCTCAGGTCTCTGATTTATGAAAGAATGTAAAAAATACATATTCTGGTGTTCATTTCAATACATGACTGCCTCTTACTATTTAGAAACCAGCATTACCATGACAGTGCTCTTCAGGATTACAAAGATAAAAATTCCTGTCCGATAGCGTTAGTGAGACGGT
Source organism: Haliaeetus leucocephalus (assembly GCF_000737465.1). Taxonomy (NCBI): domain Eukaryota; kingdom Metazoa; phylum Chordata; class Aves; order Accipitriformes; family Accipitridae; genus Haliaeetus; species Haliaeetus leucocephalus. The sequence continues at coordinate 1,884,392 of NW_010972698.1, read as the reverse complement.
AAGGCTGATGGAACCTGGGGTCAGGTTTTAAAGCTAAGAAGGAGTGCTCTCTGTGAATATTTATGAGAAAGAACTAGACAGAATTGTTATTGGAAAGGACTCCAGTAGTGTGCAAGCTGTGTGAATTAAAGCGATACGTTCCAAGACATTTTCCCTTGCGCAAACTACTCACTTTTTAATCAAAACTCACAACATTAGTAGTACCATATTGAAACATAGAAAACAAAAGAAAATAACACACGTGCTTAAATTTGTAACTGGGGAAAGAGAGAGTTGCTAGGAATAGACAGCAACAAGCAAAGCGTATCCAAATCCTTGTTTTAATCCTTGTATAATCCTGAGCCCAGGTGGTGAACTGCATGTTGAGAGCATAAATTTAGAAGGATTATCACTGCACGAATATTTTTGGTAATTGCTCCATCTTGGAGGAAGTGGACCCTGGCAGGATCACTAAACTTTAAAATTGTGACAGTGTGGTAGAAAATTTTAAAATACAAAGCCACCATCAAACCTGGGCACAAGCTGCACCTTCAGTTGCAGGTATTCCTTTAAAAAGAACTCATGGCTTGGTCAAATCAGATAAGATCAAACAGGACACTGAAAATACAAAAATCCAAAAGCTGGTCTACTAACTGCCTATTTGTTTCCTTGTATATTAGAAAGAACCATTTTTGCTCCTTTTTTTTTTTTTTTCCCCAAGGTTCCCAGCTTAGTTTGCTAACTTATCCATCCTATTGCTTCTTTCTCTGGTTATCATGAAGGAATTGCATCTTTGCAGCATGAAACCAGCCCAGCTTGTTCCTCCTCACAGCACCTGTCAAGAAGAGTGCTTTGACTTTGCAGGAGAGAAAATGGATTTCTTAGATGCACCACTGATATTCCTCAGCACGCTGCAGCCCAATGCGTACAGCCTGGGGAAGTCTTATAGATCCTCCACAAAGCACTGACTCAAGGGATGGAGAACAGCAGCAGAATTTCTATACAAAGCTGATACCGATGATCAGGCCCATGCTGTGTGGAGGAGTTTTATTATCCTTTTAGTTGACATAGGCACTCCAAATGCTTTTATATCATCTTTGAATACTGAGTTTGAATAACTTGAGTGTAACCACCAGGAGCTTTTACTCTGAGAGATTAAATATGTAATATTTTATAACCCAGTTTAAACATGTGCCATGCAAAATTCAGGATTGGTTTTCAATACGTAATTTTCTTTTAATTTTTAAACAAGTTCTTGCAATGATTTTCATTTTATTATCTGTGTCTATGGAATGATGAACAAATCAAAATACAAAAATCTACAGATAATTTGATATTTAATCATTAATCTATTCTTGTAAAATGAAATTTTAACCAATCATAAATTTAGATGTAATCAGAACTATATCTCTCACTATATAATTATATTGCTGATTTGTCAAATAACAGAAATCCATTACCCTTACCTAAACTTCTAGTTTCCAAGGCAATTTAATCTCTAAGCTCTGAAGAGCTGGCAGTTAAATAACTGTGGTTTTCTTTTAAGTTTAACATAGAGAAAACTAAAATTCAAAATTAAGAACAAAAAAAGAATTATGGTTAACAGTAACAAAATGAAATTAAATAAAAGTTTTTTTTAAAATATAAACATAAATTCTGGAAAAAAAATTGAAAAAAGAATGTTTGGAAGAAATCTTGAATATTATTAGGAAACTCCACTGATGTAAGAGTCTTAATCCGATGCTTTGTATCATTAATGAATGGGCTCCATTAATGGAGTCTCCAGATACTTTATTTCACTTTTTGCAAATCTACTCACAGCAAGGTTTAGAAATAATGCAAAAAGAAGCTTACATGAAAAAGAAATTAAAATAATAACTGATTTGGGAGGAAGGGAAATGGACAACACTCATTTGCTCTTAAAGGAAATCTATTCCATTGATCTAGCTTTTAGAGCCAGACAAAAAGTAAAAATATATAGATTATAGATCAGCAAATGGAGGGTTCATTTTGAGCTGCATTGATTTTCAATTTGTGGAATAGGTTGTCATTAAAAAACAAACAAACAAACACCCCCCCCCCCCCAAATTAAGTTATGTATCACTCTAATTTACTGAGTTTTTTTTGCTCCATGTTAAAAAAAAAAAAGAAAACCAAACCCAAATAAAACCTCAAAAAAAAAAAAAAAAAGGAAAAAGTGGTGTATCTTTGCAACACAGGTAAAGATCCCACTTTCCCTTTTCTCATTCCTATGCAAGGTAAACTACCATCTACTTACTGTTACTTTTTCGCTGTACTTTTCCAAGTTTTCAATTTTTAGAATCTGTATTCCCTCCACAACCTTGGTTTCCTTTTGTGCTCTCCAACCTCTTTTCTTGCTTTGAATCTGAATCTGGGATGCTTTACATGATGGTTGATTATTAGAGAATACTATAAGAAATATGAAACAAATTTTTTGTGTGTGTATATGTAAACTCAGCTGACTATACAGCAGTCTCAGAAAACTGCAGCTTACTGGGGTTCTTCCCTCAAACGGTCAATACTGACCATCCTGTGGTTCAAGACAGCTTAAGAAGAGAGAGGTGTGCAGAGACAAAATTAGAGATGTAGTTCATTTGAAACATTTTGTCATGAAAATTTGTCTCTTCAATACCAGATCTCCTTAATGTCAATGTTTCTTGTCAATGAGTTTCTTAATCAATCATCATCATTATTATTATTTAATAATAATAATACTATCCTCAAAAGTCTGTGTGGCAATACCTTAGGTCACCATGAAAACCAGTTTTCACAATGGGTGAATACTGTACAACTATCAATCCAGAAGCTTTAGAAAAGAGTGTCAAACCTAATTTCCTCTAGACCAACCTGTATCCCAGAAACCTGAGGGCCAGAAGCTCTGAGCTTGGTCATAGTAAGTCCAACTGTACATGTGGTTCTGGCACATGAATGACAACACTCGTGAAAAAATTAGGCTATTTTCCCAGATACTCTGCAGCTGGGTATTTATAAACTGCACAGATGGGGGAGGGAGGGAAAATAATTTTCCTGTTTTGTTTAAAAAGCTCTCTTCATTGTCACTGAACTAGGAGAGGGGGAGGACAGATGGACCATATTGTTAGTCTTAATGGCATTCTCATATAGCTTTTTATTACCACACCAAACCCTCCCTGTCATCCTATACTACTTTTGCAGAGATTCTTCCCACTCCTCCACTAACAATATCAATGAACTGTTTATTTCCCCTTGATACAACTTACTTTTTTGATTTTACAAGAGATTTTTAAAAAAAATACTGTGGGTCTATAATCTAAAATGAGGATGTCATCTGGTTCCGTAACAACATATAATAACCTTATATTCTTCTCTCTCATCCCCTTATGCAGTCTTTGTTTTTTTGACTGCAGAAGTCTATTAAAATGTTGCCTTAATTGCTTGCTGTTTGGTTTTGGGTTTTCTGAAGGGGGAGCAAGGCATGTATTACTTTGGCTCAGACTGCTATGCTACTGCTGTGCCTCTTGATTATTCTGTTCATCCCATTCACAGTTCAGACAGCTGAAATTCAGAAAAGATCCAATGTTAGAGAACTGAAGTCAGGAGGTGGCTGTGTCATGCAGACACTGATGTGAGCACTGATGTGCAAATATCTGTGAGCGCGGCTGCTGCACATCACCTTCTTCCCCAAACTGAAGTAATTGGCAAGCAGGATTCTAGTAGGCTGTTATTTGGCATGTAGTATCCTTCCCCTTCTGTGTCATAGGCTTTCAGACAGACTAAGACTTATTCATGTGGCAAACATCTGGATTTACATAGCAGCCAATAGAGCTAATCTGTTCTGGCACGGAGGAGGGACATGTGCAGAATAGACCTAACAACCCTAAATCAGAACCTGGTGAGGGGCAGGCCAGTACAACTACACTGTCCATCCAGCTGGAAAAGTAGAATTTAGGGAGAGGATTACAAAGAATTACAAAGATTTTAGAGGAAGGATTATATTGGCTGCTCAGCAGCACATGGACAGTATCTAGCACCTTCACAGAAGCTTATGTCTATAACCATAATAAACTGTGTTTCGTTGCTAGGACTGATTTATCAGGAAGGCAATAAAATGAAGCAAAATAAACTCCAAAACAAAAGAGCAACATCTGATAGGGCTTACAAGAAAGTAAACAAGAGGCTTGCAACAGTGCTAATGCATGCTATTAACACTTACATATGGTCCAGCTTTTGGCCTAGCAGAATGTGTCTGCCACCATCCAGAGGCAGTAGCAGCAAATTGTACTCAAGCCTGTGGGAAACCATAGTTAGAATTCATCTAACGCAAGCAATGGATAGACCAAAGAAACTTTTAATCTAGGAATAAAAGGGAGATAGATAAAAATTGTAAGAGAAAACCTAAGAGATCTCAGATTCTGCTAGGTTTTCATATATTGTATATTTATTTGCTCATCTAGATACCCAGGGAATAGATAAGAAAATAGCTTTTCCACAAAGGTGTTCAGTAAGGAAGAGGGATGGATCTCTCCAAGCAACTGCCATCATCCCTATCCTCATGATACACACCAGGCTTAGGAGGAGATTCTTACAAATATCCCCAGACATACCTACAATTTTGCTTCTTTCAGGATATGAAACTGTTTTCTGGATATTTGGTTTGCTTTTGGTCTTGCTGGAGGAACCAGAGATTGGCAAAAGCTGTTGCACAAAAGATGGATTAACCAACACTTGTCCTTTGAAAGCCAAAATGTTGTGAAGGCAAGTGAGCTAGCTGAAAGCACTTGACTACAGGATCAGCTCCATTTGGTTTCTTTATGAATCCAATATTTGTATGTACCTGTGAGATGAAACCATAATAATAACCATACCTTAAGCGGAGAAAGCATGTGACTATGTGCAGTTATCATGAATGATCCAACCAACTCCTTCTCTGGTATTTCCAGTATCAGAAATGCTGCTTTTCCAAATTTTTCTCTGGAAGAAACATTTCCAACTCTCACCAACATGGTAATTTCTCCATGAATTACACTGATCTGAATTGTTGGATGGTTGGCTAAGAAGATATCAGGCTCTTTTTTTACTACTGAAATAGATGTGAAGGGCAGAACAGCTGGAAAACAAGGATTACAGGTACAATGAATATGGGAATGAGAAGTCAAACACATCTTTTCCCATACCAAATGTTGATTAGCTGAAGAGTGCCTGCTGAGGTTGAAAAAATAACAGCCTTTTCTGGATTTTATTATCTGAAGCTGGAAAAATTTAATAGCTAAAATGTAACAACATGTTATGAATTATTTTCCTAGTTTCAGCAGTATCTTTGGTTGACTTCAGCTATAAAAATATTAATATAAAATGCTGAAAGGGAGAATGAGACAGTGGTACTTCAATGTTTCTCTCACTGATGTCAGAGTGGTTTATTGATTCTATTTAACTCCTAATTGGCTCACATTATTAAATTACCAGCATTCAGGCTAGAAATTAGTTTAAATGATCAATCAATGCAAAATAAGGTCAAGATTATTAGTGACAGACTGGAGAGGCAGGTAAATAGATCAATAGAAAGAAATAAAGATAGATCAATCAGAAGTTTAAACTAAACGGAAAAAGTAGGTCAACCTTTTTTCTCGTTCTTAATTACATACCCACTGGCTTTTTCTGTGGGGACTTGAAATCTTGAAGTCTATTTCTACACTGCATAATTATAATTCTTAGATCTGACTGATCATGTCAAATCTTGAAGCAGAACATATAGTGAAAACTAGGCACACTGAGATGTTGAGCCATCAAATTACACTAGTAAAGTCACAGTTTAATAGAATCCTCTACTAATTCCACGAAGTTCAGATATGGAGAACATTTAAATACTTAAAAAAAAAAAAAAGCTCCACATTAATTAAACAAACTTACAGTAAATCAGTCCAGACTGGTGCATCACCTTAAGTTTGAACTGTTAGATTAGGCTGATTGTAAATTGACTGCAGTTTTTTCTAATAAATCCCAATCATTAATTATTGAAAGCAATGCACAGTCCTAATTTAACTAATACTCCCAAACCAAGGATTTCTTTTCTTGCCTTTGTTCTGTCGCACCACTTAATGGAACATACTATAGTATCTAGTAAAATTTTCACTTTCACATAGTGTGTCTGATCTTGTCTCAGTCACATCCAGAACATCTTATATTGTGGCCTCATTAGCCACAAATAGGCTGGATTCTTAATGATCACTAGGGATCACTCAGACTTCTGCACAAACTAGGACAAGCTATTTCACTTTTCTGTGTCTTGGCTTTCCCACCTGAAAATGAGGACGCTGATTTTTGCCCTCCTTTCTTTAAATGAGTTGAGATGCTGGTGAAGAATACTGTTTAAAGTTAAAAACAATTATTTTATTTTCTGCTTTCCTATCAAAATATCAACTCAGGTTTGCATGTTAAAAGCCTGTTAATAATGTTAAAAGGTATACGCCAGCTGTTGGTTGTACTGCTAATTACTCAAATAAAAATGTACGACTTGGGTTATGACTATATTGCTTCTTGCAGGGTTTCCTGAAGCTACTATCCAAGGGATATCTGGGCACGGGGACACCTTTATGTCTCTCTTTATGCTTCCAGGTGCATCCACAGGTATAGCCCAAAGCATGGACAACCCTCTAGGTTTAAGCCTGTCTCCTTCCTTACCAATCCTGCCTCCATGAGCAGCTCCTGGCCACTGTGCCGGCATTTGTGTCATTAGAAGGAGATGGGCAGCAGAAAAGGTTGTATTTACTAGTGGTCTCACCTTCCAGATGCTGTGTGGATAAATAAGTCCAGTCATGATGACCCAGAAGGATATTTTCTTGGTATAGCTACCAGATGACTTACTCACCACACAGTGAAGCTTGAGGAATGTGTAAGCAATCCAGTTTCTTCCAGTAGGAGAGGATTAGACTTTATGAACCAGGAATTTCCATGTTTCTATGAAAACTGAGCCCTCATCCACTCTTAATCAGATGTAAAACTTTTTGATGTGTACTTACCACAGTAAGATTTCTGAATATATCCTTTATTCTCTCTCTTTTTTTTTTTGTAATTTGCTTTCATTTTCCTTTTTTTCTACTGTATCTCACACTCCTTAGTCCCCCACTGCTATGAACTTGCCCACAGTAGCAGTTGCTAGGCATTAGAGCTGATTAAAAATGTAGAGAAATGTATTGAAGGAAGATGTTATTGAAGTCACTCCTGGAAAGTTTACACAGCCATTTCATGCTTTCAGAAAGTTCCACATAGTGGGGGAAAAAACAAGTGGAAAAAAGTAAGGAAGAATTTCAAATAATTCTTCCTGATAGTTAGTAAAAACCCACATTTCCAAATATTTCTGCACTACATTTTCAGCTCCCGTTTGTCCTCCAAGTCTCAAATGCTGACCTCTCTGACCGAAGTGGTTTCTCTTATTTCTCTTTGACCTCAGTGGCTGTTGAAGTTACTTTACTCACTCTTCCAGACTGCATCCTGCTTTGCATTTTAAGTCTGCAGAATTCTCCTACCTACAAACAAAAATCAATGTGTGTCTGCCTTATAGCAGATAAGGGCAGCACTGGATCCTTCAACAGTCTTCTGATAATGTATATTATTTTAGGTGTCTAGTCTACAAGTCTGAATACAGCAGAACAGGTGAGATGTCTTTCTCTACTCAGACTCCTCATCAGCTTTTTCAAACTCCCACTGGAAAGTCACTGTTTATTCTCTCCTCACCACCCACTCAGGCTTGCTGCACCTCAGCAGCTCCGGTAAAATTCTGCCCTTGATGCTAATGCATAACTCACATCTGCATTAATCAGAATATATATGTAGAAGCAGCGAGGGGGAAAATATACCCTCTTGTGAATTTGGAAGCTCCAAGAGCATCTGAAAATATGTGCTATGCTTTTCTTGAATGTACTACTAAAAATAAAATAAAGCATCTCAAACACAAAGGCTTCAGTTCAAGATACTCAGACATCTGAACTAAGGTGAGTTCATTTTTTCCTTGTTTATCTGGTGGTGTTCATGTGTATCTAAAACCAACCAAACAATAAACAACTGCAAGGCATTCTGGAGAGTATTTCAGCCCTGCCATACTAAACTAAAATGTGAATATTGTATACAATCCAGACATTGTAACTTTGCTTGAATTGTCATAAATCACACTTATCACATGTATTTAAATTAGCTGCTGAATACTGAACTGGCCTCACTATGTACCTAAGGAAATTACAAAGCAAGTAAGGGGAAAAAAAAAAGAAAATAAAATAAGTTTTCTTCAATAAATTGCAATTACATACTACAGGGGTTACAAGAAAAAATAACAAAGAAATGATGGCACATCTTTTCTTAATTTTGAGACAAAGCTATCAGTAGGGGAAAATAAAACAAAACAAAATAATTTTGCATTAAAAATAAATATATTAGGCTGAGAAAATTAGAGCAATAGAGCCAATGTCACAGGGCAGATGAGCTCATCCTGTTTTAAAGAGATAGTTATATTACCAGTAAGAGATACACAGGTGTCCAAATATCATTCTCACAGACATTTACTCAGTGATTTGAAGTTCGACAGAAAAAAAATTCCAAATTTACCACACTCAAAGATATTCAGTGGTTTGTTCCAGGGTACCCAGGGAGTACGAATCCAGGTCTTGCCCACTCTGTGCATCTCTCTTGTGTTTTGCCACGCCTGCCCAGTCCTACCCAACACTATTAGTATAAGAAGCAACACAGTAGAAATGCAAGTTCACAGCATCCAGTTATGTCAGTTAGTCTCTAAAACAAAAAGAGAAGAGGGGAAAACAAGAAGAAAATGTAAACAGAAATCTGAGAAATATACTCTGGGAAGCAACTGACAGTTTTGTTTATTGAAGTTGAGAAAGGACAAAAGATGAGAATTTGAAGCAAAAGGGAATTCAATTCATCACATAGGGCAAATGACCTACTGTAATAAAGTTGTATCCGTCATTTTTTGGGTGGCTTCTTGCATGTAAACATAAAAGTCGTGCACGTGATGATCTTCATCACTGTTCTGAGGACACTGATAGATTACAGAACTGGCAAGGCCTTTCTAGGACTTAGACATGTTAGAAATATTTCGCCTCTATCTGTGAATAAATCAAAGGAAAATTTTCAGTGGAAAGCAGGTGTGCCCTTCCTGAGTCCCTTTTGTGCTGCTCTCTCCATACAGGTGATTTGTAGTCTGCTCATCAGCTTGATGGAAACATGAGACAACTCCAGATATGGGCTAAAACAAATGCTTGCTGTGTGGATATTTTCACTAGTGCGTAATTTCCTTCCATGTAGCTTAAAGAGTATAAAGTCTTAAAGAAAAAAGATCTTAAAGTAGACTAACCCAAAGGTCACCATACTTAACAGGCAAATTACATTTTCAATAAGTTTGGAAGTTTTTATATATTTAATTTACTATACTGTTTTAACTTCTTTTCAAATGTTCCCTCTAGGACTAGTTTATCACTGTAAATGGTCCCCAGTCATAAAAAAGTTACAGCAGACATTAACATCATGTCTGTACCCACCATTAAGAACTGCAATATTAATGGAATGATTAATATCCAGAAATGAATGACAAAACTTGTACCAGCCTGAAGCCAGATATTCTAAGAAAGATGGAACAGTTGCACGAAGAATGACTGCAACTTAAAAAGAAGCAGCAATAAACATCTGGGTGGAGGGAGAGGAGTAAAGGAAAAGGAAGCTAATAGTTCTGAAGATTATTAAGTGCAATCATTTTATATGGCAGATGATAATGTAGTACATATGACTTAGCTGGGTGTTGGAAAAATGTTGAAAAAGCAGTACACAAGGGAATGAAACAAAGCAGTTAATGGATATGAAAATCAACACATAAACAAGTAGACTTGCTGTTCTTTTCCAGACAGAGTCCTAAATACATAATAACATTTTACACCAAGGATCTTTACTGGAATTAAGTAAAATCCCATTTAGGCAGCACACACGGAGAGAAGCTGAGACACATGGCTGTTGATCTAAGAAACAATTTGCCTACGGTCATGCTGGGAGCCAGTGAAAAAGGCAGAACTAATATACAGGTCTGTGGATTCCTTTTCTAACCACTAGACCCTTCCTACTTGGAAGCATAGTGTGTAGTGACTTGAAATGTTCCGAGACCTATTGACATTTATCAGCTTTAAACCAATACCTTTTGGCAATGCCCTCAGCTATTTCTGCTCTACTTTCCATCCTCATAATCTTAGCTGAAGAATTTCTCAACCAGATCCTTCATTTTCAAATGTTCACAGTTCCTCATCATCTTCTGCCTTTCCTTAATTTGGTTTACACCTATTCATACTGGTGTTCTGATTACAAGATTGTCTTGCTCAGTTTCTATTTGTCTTTTGATCCAATAGGTCAAAACCCTTTAGGCCTTTAAAATGACACATTTTTCCTCATATTCTACACTTTCTAACATTATATACCAATTTTTCCTCTATCTTCTCCTCAGAAATCTTTTCCTCAAAGCATCTCCATCTTCTGCTGCCTTCTCTTGAAAATACAACCTTAATCATTTGAACAAAAGGACAATGTCTCTTTCTTAATTGAATGTATATGCTAGGAAGAATCCCACTGCATTTAGATTAAATTACCTTCTCTGTGTTCTTCTGTAGGAATGACCTTCTAGAACTTTGAAGGGAAATCCAGTGTTGTTAAGAGCTAATGCTAACTGTGCTTCAGAGGCAGCTAAAGCCCTTGGGAATCCTTGGAAGATCCAGACACAGTATGATCTACATACTGTGACAATATGTTCAGGAGACAACATATTAAGACTGGTTTAGCAGTTCAGAGAGCATTTTCTACCATGCTGGGCAAATCTAAAAACCATTATGTTATTTCCTGTTATACCACATGGTAAAGATAACTTGATAAACCAGAAAAATTAACTGTATTTTCTTGTCCCTCAGGTTTTTGTTGTGTCTTTTTCTTATTTCTCAGTAACTGATGGTGAGACAAAAATAATTTTTTTGATAGTGATACATGAAGAAACTTGGAAAGAAAATACAATGTTCTAATGCTCCATGGAAGTGAAGTCACTACTAATGGATGGAGATGAAATGAGAACAGTCCTTGGAAAAACTGGTATAGAGAAGCTCACATACACAATTTCCATCAATACTGCAGTATGCTTTACATTGTTCTCAGCTGTTTAAATATATGATCTTGTCACCTGTTTTACTTGTTTTCAGCTCTGCAAGTATTTACATTCTTAGAAACAAACAAAATAAATCTCTAAACTTCCATTTGACAAACCTTTACAAAAGCTTCCTAATTGTCTGTAAAGAAATCTCTTTCTAAAAGGAAATGTCTACTAGTCCTGACCTGCCTCTGCCCCAGCAATGCAGTGAGAGATCCATCTCAATATGAACTTTAAGAAATCTTTAGAGAGCAGAGTCCCTGTGTTTACTATTCTCAGTACCAAACATCATGACTCCTGCTTGTTCAGAAGCTTGTATCTGGGTATACAGCTGAAATGCAGGGAGGGATCCAGGCAGCTAAGTTAAAAGCTTTCTGCCTTTTACTTAAAAAAAAAAAAAAAAGGCATTTCTGTGTACAGCTGAAGGCAAAGATTTCAGATGTGAATTTGTCTTTGTAAACGGGTGTTTTAGACATATTTTATTGGGAAATTCAAAGACTAATGCTGGGAATTCTAAGCACTGCATACATGGATTTCATCCTTGACTTTGCAGAACATGAAAATAATATAACTATTGCAATTTATATAACTTATATACATACTTGCATCAGCCACTGAAGTTTTAAATGTCAAGCAGCTGTGTAGCTGTGTAGTATTACAGATATTGTATCTTCTGATAAGGACGCACCACCGCACGTGAGTACCTTAATTCATATGACCTTCCCTCAGCAGAAGAGTACTCTGTATGCAAAAATGTATTTCATGGTCACTTAGGAACCTATTCAGTCACCAATTTAAACAAATATCTAATAGTAGGATTCTTTGCAAAATCTTTTCACAGATAAATCAGACTACAACTTATTAGAAACCCTTCTCTGAAATCAGGCCATGAAAATGGTAAAAAAAGCAGTAAATCCACTGTATTTCTCTGGTTTTTAAATGAACGTCAGACTCCTTGTTCCAATACTGAAAAGGAATTTACCAGAACCAATCCAAAACAAACAAACAAACAAAAGAGAAAAAAAAAAAAGAAAAAAAAAGATGGTCCCATCGCAGTTAGTCTCCTAGAATTTTTTATACAGAACAGTAAAACAAGCATGGGCCCTTATTACCCAAGGACAGAGTTCATAATGGTCTTCCTAATACAAAAAACCAGCTGAGGTTTTTTTTTGTAAAAAGAAGTGTCAGAAGAGACATCTACCACTCACAGGGATCTAGAGGAAATGTGAGACTCATCATCTGGTGGTGACACATTGGCTTTATAAGGAAATTCATCTATTTATTTGCACGTTGAAAAAGACTTTTAAGTTGACAGATTGGATTCCTTTGCACTTTCAAGACCCTGAGCTAATCCTCTCATGAGAAGTAAAAGAGGAATTAGCATCAAAGCTACTTTCTGCAGTAAGTAGGGTGTTTTTTTCTTGACAGATTTTGATTTATTACAATACTCTGTAACTCAGGGCTCTTTAGCAAGACCAAGATTTTTCTAACTTGGCAAATTACAGCTGAATCAGATTTGTAGTCATACTATTTATTTATTAGTATGCTTACTTTATTATACTACGTTTTGTACTGATAAGGCAAGGGACACTGAAGATTTTATGTATGAAGTAAAACTACATGCACAGTACTACCAGTTCTGTAATAATGGTAAAATCACAAAAACATAGGCCCTTCTCTTTGCAATTATTCTCTTGAGGCTCTTAATTAAAACAGAATCTCAGGTGACTCCAAGGAATGGAGTAAGGATAAATCAAACCTGTGCTATTAGAATTGTCTTAGTGGATGACATGCAGAAGAAATGAACATTTTGTGAAAGCTGATAAGGAATGTTGTAAAGAAAGAATACAGAAGAAAGGCAAAAAAAATTACAGAATTCCTATTCTACCTTCAGAAAGCAAGCTCCACCATTTCCCTACAGATAGTAGAACTGCCCTAAAAGAAGTTGCAATAGGCAGGATAAGGAAGGATTTGTGTTATTCCTAAAAAATAGATTGATGATTTTTAGCTCTCCCTCCCAGTCATTTGTGAAATACTGTGGAATGCTCTGACAAGATTTTTTATTTTATATATATTTTTAATCTTAGCTTCTTTCATGACCTGTTGTTTACATCTCTCAAATTTTCCAATTATATTAATTAAGCTTGTCAGCAGCTCCTATCAAACTGTTGTGGTTTTGCTTTCCAAGTAGACATTTCAGTGTATTTCCTTTCAATATTTCCTTTCTGACTTATAGAAGGCATTAGAAAGGATTTCCATAGTACCTGGAAAACATCCAGGTACTACGTGACCTCTTTTCATTGGTGATCATGATAGAGAGAAATGTTAGAGCTAAATGGAATGGCCTGACCAAAGAAGTACCGTTTCTGACATGCTAAGCCAAAAGCACCCTCAGCCAAATTCCGAACTGAATCTCAAGTGCAGTGGAATAAAGGATATCTACTTCTGTCTTTGAGGAGAAAAAGGGAGGAGGAAAACACTTATGCTTTGTGCTCGAGTCATACAGAGGCTGCGTTGTGAATGTCCAAGCAGCACAAGAATCCAGCTGTACCCATGGTTAGTTAACAGCTGATACCAACAATTTTCACCTACTCAAGATTAACAGATCCAGTGGTTCAGCTAAGGTTAGTCACTGTGAAATGGTCCAACAGGATTTTTTCTGTTTGTTTATTTATTTTTTTAATTTTACTTTCTTTCCTGACCTATTTTTTTTCATCTTTCACATTTTGCAGTGATGTTAATTGAGCTTGTCATCAGCTCATATTCACGACACCTCTTCACAGCCAAGTTATCCAAAGTTAATTTTTAGCATAATATTCTTGCATTCATAATTCAATATTCACATATTCCAACATAGTTTTAAGGAAGGTATAAGGAGTAAGAGGATTAGTGCTGAATATTCAGATATAGGTAAAAGAAGTACATCACTCTGTAGTTGTGAATAGACTCATCTGTAATTGTTTACAGAACAAGTCAGTGTTAAGATTTTGTTTGTGCTTGTGTGGTTTTATGCATAACTCTCTGAAGTCCATGGAAAACATATTGGCTGCAATGAGCTTTGGATGAAGTATGTAAATCCAGAACATGGCATCTTGTGCTCACAAATGTCAATGGCAGTACCTCTGTGACTGAATTGTCTGAGCCCAATGACATCTAGTAGTAATTTCAAATGACATGAACTGTGTTAATCTGGAGACTACTGGAGAGGTTAGAAGGTCATATTTCTAAAACTCACTCTTTGCAGTAAGAAAATTACAGGAGTTTACCTTGGTACCATTCAGTAGGAATTCACTCCACCACTGGCAGTGCAGTCAGAATGTTCACATGTGCGATCTTTTCAAGTAAGATATGAACTTCACCTGCTTGATTTGGATTAAACCAGGCAGGGGCCATAGCTACTAGAAGGGACCCAAACACTTTCAATATGAATGTATGGAGTCATTTGGTAGTCAGTCCCAAGACATCATCCAGAAGCTGCATAACATTTAGTTCAGAAGTCATTGTAAGAAAAAGAAGAAAAGGGGCCTGACTGAACTTATTTTCTTGATTTAGTTCAGGGTATTAGACTATTGCTTTTGGATAAAAATATTGTCATTATTCTACTTTTGTACTGAGCTTTGAGGCATTCAGGCACAGATACTCTCAGTTAAAGTGAATTACCACTTTAATAACAAATCATGGCACACAGTGATGAGAGATTATGAGATGTAAGTGGCTTAACTTTCTCTTCTCTGGTTTCAGAAATATGAACAAGGATCCTGGTTGGCTGTAAATGTAACTTTTTTCCCTCCACATGGAACTGAGTTTTATATCTGCCCAATGCAAGTCAAGCCCAGGTGCCCCAAATAATTTATCTTTGTACTGGCTCTTAACTCTCCAAAGATTTCAGCAAAAAAGATAAACCACTAAAAAGAAATCCAAAAAGAAGTTTGAGATAGCATCAAATATGGCAGCAGCATTTATAATTGAAACTGATCTGATAAGAGGAAAAAAGGGAAACACCTGTAGCAGCTGAATTAAAGCTCTGAGGAGTTAAGAAAATTAGAACAGAAAGAAGATGGCAGTATTGAATCTGAACCCAAAGCTGAGAGAAAATATCTAATCTGCAACACAGTCTGCTTTTTAGAACTTAGAAAACTTTTAATATCTTGATTGGATAAGGTGCAGTAATGACAGGACTATTTTCTATTGTGTCCTTGAATTGATTTTGGTTTTTTTTAAATAGCATCCTTCATCCCCTATCTGAACTTAATAAGAAAATAAATGAACCAAGAAACATGGACTATTTCAGAAACAAGGGTCCTTCTTGTGCTTGCTTGACATAACATAGGCAAGACAGGATAATGATCAATTAATGTTGAATATTTTTGAAAGATTTACTATGCAGCAAGAGCAATGCAAAGAAGGAGAAGGTAGGACACGGAAAGGAAAGAAGAAATGTATGTGGTCAGGATATATAAAAGTGAAGGACAAACTGAGTATATATTCAACTTTGATTTCATTCAAATGAAGGAAATCATGCATGGACTAACACTACCTCCTTGCCAAAACATGGATTTCAAGCTTTTAGAAGACTGGCTTTGGGAAGTCATGACTATAATCTAGAAGTCTCTGAAGATACTTTTCTTTTGCATCTTTTGTAATTTTTTATGATATCTTCGTAGCTTGTTGAGAAATCAAATATTTGAGAGAATATTACCTGGAGAACCCATTGCATCCACTTGTAAGGGAAGTTTCATTCTCAAGGCTCATTAGCGCCATTCCTTCATAAGCTCTGATGACTTCATCCAGGAAGTACAGATGTGAAATAGTAAGCACTGTAGTCAAAAGCCGATTGTAGAAGTAATACTGGGTATTAAATAAATAAAGAACAACAAAAAATTAAAGGGTGCTTTTGAGTATATAAGATTAAGGGCTGTCATGAAGCCAAGGACAGAAGGGGCTGTGTATTGGAACTAGTACAAAGGCTAAGTTTAAGTATGTTGAACTAGAAAGGTTGTTTTCAGGGACAAAACCAATGTCCCTAGATGTAAATGCAGGAACCGGTACGACCTCAAAAAATAAAACATGAAAAATTGCCTCTTGCCACTGGACAAGTCATAGAATCATAAAATGGTTTGGGCTGGAAGGGACCTTTAAAGATCATCTAGTCCAAACCCTCTGCCATGGGCAGGCACATCTTTCACTAGATCAGGTTGCTCAAAGCCCAGTGGAGCCTGACCTTGAACATCCACAACATCTCTGGGCAACCCGTTTCTGTGTCTCACCAACCCCATTGTAAAAATATCCTTATGTCCAATCTAAATCTACCCTCTTTCAGTTCAAAACAGTTGCCCCTTGTCCTGTCACTACGGGTCTTGGTAAAATGTGTCTCTCCTGCAGGTCTGGCAGAAGTGCATACTGCAGAGTAAATGGGGAGGCAAGAAAGGTGAAGAACTCATGGAAGGGATAGGATGGACAAGCTATGCAGGAAGAAAAGAGGTTTGGATTTAAAGCTGATTGTTTGATAATAATGCAAGGACCCTGTAAACAAAGAAGTGGCATAGGTCATATAAATATGACCTACATATGCAGGCATTTACCACATTACAAATTGGTGCCTACCACTGACAAACAGAAATACGTCAACTATTTCTCTTACTACTTTCTCTTACTACCTTACTACCTTACCTTGTGCTCCTGACAGATGAAGATTGCTTCACCAGTAATACAGACAGAAACATAGCTGCTTGCATGTTTTCAAAATATATCTGCAAAAGATTTTTATCTGTGTACAGTTTATTTAATACGGTTATTCCAGCAGCTGATGCAGCCTGAAGCCAGAAGTGAGGCAAGGTTTTCAGAGAAGAGGTAATATACCTAGAAGAAAGGATGCAGCTGGAAAAAATGGGCAACTTTGGGGCACACTTTTACAGGCACAAACCTTTTTTAAAGTAACAGAAGGTGGATTTGAATAGCAGTTTGTTGGACCAATAAAGATGTTTCCCATGCCTACAAACTTCATATTGCATTATTTTTTCTAAGAACAGAAGAAAAGTCTTCATCTTTCCCTTTTATATATTTAATATTATTCTGTTCTAGTGCTATATTATAGCAGCCATCCTTATTTCCAGTTGGTTTTTACAAGTCATGCAGAGCTGGTTATGTGCAGGGGATTCTCTAGTGTCTGCAGCAACATTCCACACTGTTTCCGTAATTCCTTTTATTCCTAAATAAATTGTACACACTAAACTGTAACCCAGACCTGCAACTTACAGCTGGGGCTAGGAAAGAATGAGGGACACTACATGCAGAAGCAGCACAGAATATAATGGTGCTTGTTTGCCATTTGACGAACAAATTGTTTAAGCTCTGGTGTATTTTGTCCACTAGAAAACCAGAGATGTCAGAAAAGGTAACACACTATGAGATGGGTGAAACTGGAAGCTCCCATCACTATCTCATATTTGTTTTTTTCCAAGCCCCTTAAAACAAGTAAGAAAAAAAGAAATTCTAACCATAGCACTACCTTGTCTGTAGGCATGGAGTTTCAATAGGAAATGTCCTGGTACAGAGGTACCAGAGGTGGGATGCAACACTATATCAGATCGTTGTTATTGGATGAGAGAAAAATACATATCTATTAAAAATGTAACATCAATCACTGAAGAAAAACTACCAGAGAAATATCATCATCGTTAAGATAAGTTTATCCTTGACAATTATTTTTTAAATATAATTTTTTTAGGGATTCTGGTGTACAAGAAAAATGAGTTAGCACCATAACCCAGCACAGGATTCTGCAGTAATAAATACAGACAGAAGCCAGCTAGGAATTGGAAACATCAGTGAGAACATCACAAAGGGTAATAGAAAAGCTCTAGCTGACTTCATGAGCCTGTGGATCAGGCAAAAGGGTCAGCAAAGTTGGATGATGATTGTACATTGAAGTATTCATGGAAATGGTACATACTTACCCCGTGGTATTCCTGAGATAAATGATTTTCTACAATAGGTCTTGGGAAATACAAAATTCTTTAGCCACATATTTAAAATATTCTTTCGTGGTTGAATCTTTCTGACAATTTCAAATCTCTTTTGTTTTCATACAAAACTTCATTTCATGACAAGAAAATCCTCCCCTATGCCCTTCTCTTCTCCCAATGTTATGGCAATGAAGATTAAAATAGGTGATTCTAATTCTGCTAGACATTTGATTCCCTCCACACACACTACTAATGTTTTAATTCATATCCAGTGTTCCTGATGTGATCTTAAAAAACCAAAATCCCAAGTCTGTCATGTCTGCTAGTCTTTCTTTGTAACGGTATTGATTATTGCTCAAGCCAGTGTAAGGAACAGATAATACATGTTTAGTTCTTTTGACAAGTATTCATTTCATTGAGAGCGTAGATGTGTGGGCCTGTGTAGACACAGCATTTAAGCAAGCAGTGTTTCAATTAAATCTCATTTTAAAAAGCTTGATTGACATGGCAGTATGCCATGTGACTGTTTTTGCAAATTATAACTTGTATCCACTAGAATAAAAAAGTAGAAATTCGGGTTTTCTTTTAAGCGTGCCAGATCAGGCAAAAGAGTTTCCTACTTTGAAGAGATTTGTTGTAGATGCCCAAAGCAGGACAAACATGTATTTGAAAAAAATCAATAAAAATTTGAACGTAATGTATCACTTGTGAAATCCAGAGTGCTCTCTGCTTTCCCTTGAAGAGTCACTCCGCCTGATCCTCACACAGCTTCCAGTGAACACAGCAACATTAGTTCACTTTCTCTGGGGCAGGATCTGGTGAGTTTTGGAATATAAATACCAGATCACCAGGTACATTCACAGGACCAGCAAGCTTCTCTAGGTATGACAACCAAGACGCCCTGTGGTTGCAGGCTGCGACACGGCAGAAAGGTTTTTCTCGGAATGTGTCTTTGCTACTAGGCTTCCAAAATTCAGCTCAGTTGGTACCAAAAATAATCCTGCAATACAGTTTTTAGATTTTAGCCTCTGAAGACAAACAAACAAAAGGTCATGTACAAAGATTTAAAAAGGAGTCAGGCATCCCAGAATTGAACTTGGCCAGAAGAAACAGAACAGGAAAAGTTTTATTCCCCTGGTAATTGTATCATCCTCTTCCAGTAGAAAAGTCTGAATTTTCAGGGCAGTCAACCTAGCCCTCACCCCGAGACCTGGCTCTTACATATGGGATGAAGCAACAGCTGAACTGACTCGGTTCACGACTGCTCACCCAGCCCACAGACTGACAGTCTCTCTACTTAAGGTATGCAGCTCTGACCTTTCCTTACACTTCAGGGAAGGTAATCACCTCTGCTGTCTCCCAAAATGTTTTGAAATCTACCACAGCAGGTTTTGTGTCTTCTGCCAAGACTAGCTATGGAACCAGTGGCTTGTTTCACGCTTTTTGAATAAGCCTATTTCTGCTTTCCCCTGGACAAAGTAAATTATGCCATTACATGGTGGTTTGCTATTTTTTATGGGCACCATTGACAACAGAACCTTTTCACACTCATATCACATACCTACTGCTATTCTGTTATGGCAGCCTTAATTCATAAAATAATGAATTTTATATATGTATTTGTGGGATGAAGGTTTTTGAGACCAGCTCCAGTTTTGTTGGTTTTTCTCTCCTCTGCTGTTATCCATATCTTTTCCCCCACTGTATTAGATGCAGTTTTTAGCACACATGCCTCGTTACCCACTCTCACTTCCTCTAAAACATTTGCACCTTCCTGTGTGCACTGTGACAGTGCCTTGACATATGTGACTTAAGGTGAGATGTCACTAGCTGTGCAGCTACAGGTGGGACGACAAAAAGACAATGTCCTCCGACAGTGACACAGTTTGCATGCTTGTGGCTGGTGACTAATGGATGGTTGGCACTGTGGATTACAGAACTAAAGTGCCACCGTTGGAAAGATTGACCTTCACATCTTAAACTTTATTCAAAGGGAAGGAACAGGATGGTGTTTACTTGACAGGTTTTTCTTTTAAGCCCGAGTTTCTCTACAAGTTTCATGCTTGTTCACTGGCTTCATCTCCACAGCTGCTTTCTTTGAGAAAGGAAAGACAAACTAGATGGTTCCAAATCACTTCTCAATCTTATTAGCACAGCTCACGCTGACTATCGAGCTAACACAGCTAAGAACAAACCTCTTTTCATCTCATCCATAGCAACTGTAATTATTCTAGGTCTACAGCAAACCACAGTACCCTCAAAGAATCAAACACAACGTAGTTCTCTTAAACCCTCTTTCACTGCAAAGCTAAGTTGAATTACTTGGATTTCCTAAAGGTAAAAAGCGTATGCATAGGGAGTAAGAGAGGCTCTGCTGTTCTCTAGGATGATGATTTTTAATTTTATCCTAAAACAAACTGAAGGTGAAAAGACTGAGAAACCCCCAGTACTTTTTTTGTTTTTTTTAAGTTAAGTAATTCTAGAGAGTTCTGCAGTTCTTCAGAACCAGATACAAAGTTTGGAAATATAATTTCCTACTGTCGTGGTTTAACCCCAGCCAGCAACTAAGCACCACACAGCTGCTCACTCATACCTAACTCAAAACACAGCACTGTACCTGCTACTAGGAAGACAATTAACTCTACCCCAGCTGAAAGCAGGACACCTTCAAGATTTAAATGCAGCACCTGAATTAAAATCTTCTTCCTGCTCAAACCTGACAGCAACTAAAATCATGCTGTCAGACCCTCAGTTTTGGATTCAGACAGAACACCTCAAGCCATCTTTGAGCAGGCTGTGGGATGACTCTGTCTGCAGTGCTCTCAGAAGCCCATTTTGCTTTCAAAGCTGGGGCAGAACTAAGGTCTATGTGAAGTTTTGCACAATGGAGAAAGCAGTGCAGTAACTGAATTGGAGCCAGGCCTCTTCCTCCTTCTGCCAGCTCTCTCTCACCATTAATATTTCCCAAGCCCAGAAATTTCTCTGACATTTACAGTAATTAACATGGGGCCATGACAGGCAATTTAGCTAGTAGCGGGGAGAGCAATTCTGTGCATTGTAACTTGTGCACTAGATTTGGGAAAGAGATTTTTCCACATCACAGCTGTTCCCAAAATGAGATTGAAAATCAACCCAATTATATCATAAACCTGCAGTGAGTCAGTCACACAAAAACAAGGGATGCACCTAATTAAAGAATTTTATGTGCACTTTTTCCCCATGTCAGACTCAATCATTAATGCCTAATAACCTGTTATTTTCTTCCAGCTGATATTAAAGATGTAATTGTACTTATAGAAGAAAAGAGACTAAAACAACTTAGAGATCTACAATCTACCCAGAGGTCTATCCATCTCAAAGGAGGACGGGAGAGTTATACTGTTCAACCAGTTGATATAAAGGGGCTTGTAGTCAGCAAATGCAGTAGGAATATGCTACTAGAACCAAAGAAATAGGGCTGATCTGAGTTCATATTTTAGTTTTTTTTTTTCTTGAATCCATGTATGTAAACTGCCTAGTTATAAGTAGAAACTGATAGATTGCACAAAAAAGATCTGTCATGCAAATAAATAAAAAACTTAATTTGATTACATAGTTAAGTTTTCCACCTTGGAAAACTATGCATTATACTATCATGTTTTCATTTATTTCACTAGAATGCTTTCTTTGTACTGTGTGGATCTTCTAAGGACTATTTCTCTTATGGCACAGAACAGTACTGTGAAACATGTTTAAAATCACATGTGCTATCTTTAGTTAGGATGAGTATTTCATGGGAGCACAAGGCTCGCCAGACTCAGCAAACTCACAAGTTTCTAAGTGAACTTGTGAAAATGTTTGGATATGATTATGGCTTTGCTTTTAAAAAAATAATTGTAAACCCTCCAATATTTAACTATACATTTAGATTGAAATCTATTTTTAAATTACCTTTACTTTGATTAATGATTACCAAAGATGAGAGATCTTAAATATAAAATAATACAAATTTTTTTTAGGATTTTGGTAGAACTTTAAACCTTAAAATGTCTAGTCTGCATTCAGACTAACGCAAGTCTACAATTTATTCAACATATGCTTTACTGTAGAGTGCTCCAGTAAGAGCAATTTCTTGCTGCAACTCAAGTTTCCAGTCAACTGCAGACATCTTTAAAATATAGCTCTTCAGTAAAGATAGAATCCTGGCAATCTAAGTCTTCGTGTTTGCAGCTGTCACTGCTTTCACAATCATTTCTCTACTTGCAAGCCTAGATTGCTAAAACCCCTCTCAGACATGAAATCCAAAACATTACAAAAAATGCCTGGTTTAAATCCTATTTTCCCCACATCTAATTTGGAGACAATTAACTAACTTTAGAACTCACTGCAGATTTTTTTATAGCAGCCTTTCTACAAGCAGTTTCATTACTATGTGGATCCCTAACCATTACAATCCTATCATTACACTACTATCAGTTAGGGGACCATAGTTTATAGGTCAATGCAGCAGTGCAATGGTAAACACAAAGACAAACTCAATTGCTCTTTGTTGCCCGGTTTAATGATGGGTAAATTGTGTTTATCTGTATTCCCTTCTGTACCACGACCAGTCAAAGTTTTGACAAGGTAGTGCTTTCCAGATTGCTCTTACCTGGAAGTCTTTTAAATCAAATTACCTGAAACTTTTGTATATTCTATAGAATGTGTAAAAATGCCTTAACAGTTCAGTTTAAGCAGAGAAAAAGTTAGATCTTTCCTACTGAAATTGGAGCAAGACAGTCTTAGCAGTTTATCCAAATCTGTATTTAGCAGAACTCTCTCTTTACCCCAAAAGCTTAAGGATATTAGAATTATTAATGTTCTTTTGGATGTTCTGGCTGATGATCTAGAGATGGTGAGGCTGGAGGCTTACAGAGAGCAGTGTCTGTGCCATTTTATTTACCAAGTACGCTGGAGAACGCCTTGCTTAAAATACCACTTTTAACTCCCATTTGGCAAAATAAGCAGCAGTGACTTTTTAAGCTTGTTTTTAAACTATCTATCCTTCTAGAAGAAGAAAAGCAAACCTTCTTCACCTGCCTCTCATCTGAGACTCTTACTACTGTAATGCTCTGTGTAACAATTCTCACACTGATCATATTTTATTTTCATCAGACCTTGAAATCTTCCATCTGTTTTACATCGTCTCACCCCCAACTGGATCCCTAAGCACAGCTCCACATCATGATCTCCCAGACCCCTTTTCCCCACGGTGGCTCTCCCTCCTGCCCCTGCCTCACTTCCCACAGCTGCCGTGTCCTTCTGTCCCATGCTGCGGGTCCACTCTCAGTCCATCCTACTTCTTGTCCCCCCCTTTCATCCTTTGCTTTAATAACCAGTGTATTTTTCAAATACTCCTGAAATTAACAACACGTGATTCCCAAGGGGTTTGTATCTCATGGCTGAGTGAATTTTAAACGGAGTATACTAAGGCTGCAGCATGAGTCTATCTCTTATTAGACACTAGAGACTCTACGCAGAGAGAAATACCACCTGAGTGGCTATTCAGATAACTAGTAAGGACATACCACTGTTCTTTTAGAATAACAAAACAGAAGCCAGCACATACAGAAATCCCATAATTCATATACAACATTTAAAATGCTTATATATAGCCAATATTTTTAACTGCATGATAAATAACTCCAGAAAATTTCAAAAGAGAGAACAATGGAGTGTTGGAAAAGTATTTATCTATTTCTCCTAATTAAATGACACCATTGCAGGCTTGAGCTAAAGATAAGTCTGGGTGAAGATGAAAGCGTGGCATACTAATCAGTCTATAAATGAAAACAAGAAAGATGCGGAAATAGTATCAAGAAGATTTTTATCTTTTTTAAGTGACGGGTCAATTACCTTGTTTTCTGCAAAAAATGTTTGTATTTTTTCAGTTAATGAAGACCAAGCTCTCAGAATGGCAAGTAAATGGGTTTTGAAAGTGTCAAATATGTTTTGCCTTATTTGTCAAAGGAACAAATGTTCTACCTGGGAATCATGAAATCATGAAGTCAGAGTTTTCCACAAGAAATAAATATACAGGCAATTTGTCAGTTCCCACAGGAAATTAGTCATAATATTACTTGTAATTTTTCTAATGTACAGTTAATAATCATGTATATTAAAACATTTACTTTATAATTCATGAGGTTTGGACACTAAAGAAGTTCTGAAATTGGACATACAATTTTAGAAGCTCATAAATATACATGACTAAAAAGCCATAAATAGCAACATATCTATCCAGCTAACAAATATACTACTTTTGTATTTTTATAATCATGCATTGAAATGAGATCAGCCAACTACCGATAGCTGTTGGAAGATGGGATATATACACACACACACTTAAATATCAGAAATGATGGCCAATGTGCAGTGTTAAATAGTGGTCTGATTCAATGCCTCTTAAAATCAGTAGAATGAGCCAGACTCTAAAAAAAAGGTTCAAAATGGTTCTTTAATATTTTTGGGGGGAAAAAAAAAAAAAAAAAGGAAAAAGCAGGTTGTGGAGTATTATTATGACAAGCCAGTCAAGTTACAAGGTAGGTTTGGCTTTGAATTGTTGTCTCCTAGACCTCATCTCGTGTATACAGTGGCGAATAAACAGGCTTAAACATACTGAAAGTTTATTTGTGATTCAAAGTAGTCCTTCTCCCATTGTACTAAGCAGAAAAATTAACAAAGGTTTTAGAGATTTCCCAGGAAAACAAGCCACTGTTCTTATACCTCCATCCCAAAATACTGCAATTCTGGTGGGATTTTTAATGAGGCTTTTTAGTATATTAAATGCTATAAGATATAACTTTTAAAAGCCATTTCACAATGAAATGGGATCTGTTTATTTTTTTCTCTTAAAAAAAGAAAGTCCAGACTATCATATTTCCAAATCAGTATTTCCCAGGAGAAAAATATGCTGCCAGAAAATTTCTCAAAAGCTCAACTAGAATGCACCCTTTAAAAACACTATTTAACAAGCTTTTAGGTTTTGCTCTCAAATGAGATATTTTAGCTATTTCAGAAACAAAAACAACTTGAAAATTGCATCTTCTCCATTTATGTATTATTTTTTAGGTTACTTATGGATCTAATCTCCAGACTAAATGAAGGTGTCTGTCAACAAGAAGTAGAGATTTCTGTGCCCAGCGTTTCTGTCAATACAGAGAGGAAGAAATCTGTGCTACTTCTGTCACCTGCTTCCCACCTGCAACCTGAGGCACTTCAGTCACTTTTTAGCCATCAACAGGGTCACAAGACGTGCAGGGTAAGTTCACCGAACCTGGAAGTAGCCACAATAAAATCTTCGCATACAGATGAGTGTTTATATTCCATCTGGTTTTAATTTTGCTTGTAAGAATAAACAGGCACTTAGCAATATTATTATTAATGCCTTTTGAAAATCAAACATGAAATTTACTGTGCGTATACACTAATAATTTTATCACTTTCTTTTCCAGGGTAATGCATGTATTCACACCTGTAACAAAAAAATGCAATTTACCATGCAGTAATAGACACTTTATGAGCAGCAGAGTCTCAACAGAGAAAAGAAGGGTTTTTTTTGCTTTTGCAATTATTTCTGAAAAGTAACAAGTGCAAATTCCCCTATTGTGTTTCCCTGCTAGCACATATCCTTTTCGCTGTGCCTTTTACATAAGATATACTCTTCAATGCAGAGCTCTGTTCACAGCACATAAAGAATGCTTATCCAGGGCAAAAGTCAGCAAGATGACCCTATGGCGTGTTCTAGAAACCAAGCCAAAGAAATATACATTTGAAAAACAATAGGAGGCAGCAATGCAACCTTAGCAGGCAGTCCCTACTCATGCTACTCTCTACTTTGTTCCTGTGTGGTTTTTACTGCTCTTAAATTCTATCTTTATTGATTTCTGATTGTATGTCAGTATAGACTTACCTCCTGGAACACCTTTGAGGGTGCACACAGGAACAGCTCTATGCAGACAGTTTTTTCAGGTAAGGTTGAAACCTCTTCAAGGCAATGCCTTTGAATCCTTGGCTCTACCGAAATTCTTAATAAGAGTCCACTGAGCTGCTCACTAGAGCTAGGACTTCAACCAGCCACCATGAGCCGCTAAAGCACTATACTTGATAGACAAATGGTTTAAACAGTAACAGATCTCCTCCAGAGCTTTCTGCTGTTGTTTCCTGCTCAGTTTAAGCTCACATGCGCAGTTTCATTGCTGAAAGGGGGGTCCTGCAACTCCTGTATTATCTGTACATTGCTGTCCTTAGAGAACTGGTTCAAGCAGGGACGCAGCTGAATGACAAACCAGGCTGAGGAAATGCACCAGCTGAAAAGTGACCCAGGAGAAGGTGGGAGTTTCCTCGAGGAAGGTGTCTGCTTCTGCCAGTAGAGGGAAGGGATTAGTCTGCAGAGGGAAATAAATGGCACCACATCAGCAGGTTTTAAGACTGCAGTGTTGTTTCCTACCTCAAACTGTTTCTTCTACTTTCTACACCTCCCTTGGCTTCACGATCCAACAGGTCCCTCCTCCAGTGTTTTTGTCCATAGAAATTACAATTAAGAAAATGTGTACAGGAATAATCAACTTGTGAGCTTGTATTTCTCAGCAACTTGCTGTTCTCAGAGTTTTTCATTCTTTTGAATCTCTTCCTGATGAGGTACAATGCTAGAGCAAGCAGCAAAATAAACTATTTTTGTATGTTGCAAAAATGTTCAAGATAAAGATAGAACCGTGTAAAGGTCTTGGAAAAATCCTGTGAGGCACCAAAACATGTTCTGACCAGTCTGACACTAAGGTCATGCACCCAGCATGCTGGAAGACTTCGGTTCCGGTCTCTCTTCTAAATTAGACAAAGCGTGAAGCTGGACCTGCACTTCTCACAAGTCAGGTAGGTGCCATGAGCCTCTGCTCCTGGTTACCTGGGGGAAGGATGGGCCCTGCAGGTTTTTTTCAGTGTTCCCTACCAGGGAACTTTTGATGAAACTAATATATTGCCACAAAAGCTTTTCAGTTTAAATGGATCTTTGCTTTCTAATGAAAAGCCACTCAGTCAGGAAAAAAAAGAAATGCCACCTTGTTCTGCAAAACAGGAGATGCTGTTTATTGCTCAGGCTTCACAAAGCCTGGCTTGTATGGAGTGTGGAAAAAATGAACACCCGGAGTGTTTTTGTATTTCACAGGGAAAGAGAAGTTTATTCCCCACAGCAGCAGCATCCTCTGCTCCATTTTGGTGGGAGCCAAGGAGGGGGTGGGGGGGGGAAAGCAGATGGAGAAGACGGTCAAGAAAAGAACTCTTCTTATTCTGGTTTTGAAACAGATACAGGAAACTTGTGAGGGACCAGCTCATCAGGAAGAAAGATTTCCACCCACACTGCTCCACACAGGTCAGCTCAGTGAGTGCACAGCGTAGCCTGCGTGATGGAAAATAACACAGCCTCACAACAGTCCCGGCTCGTGCTGGGGAAGAAAGGAAGGGATTGAAGAGGAACTGCAAAGTGTGCGAGGAAGGTGGACAACACTCAAGGCTGCTGTCTGCTGACAGAGGTTCTATCACAGCCACTCAACCCACCCCTAGCAGGAGTCACAGGCAATAAGCTTGCACGGGGAGGACTGACACTATCACAGTAAGGCCTTGGAGGATTTGAGTCTTGCCGCTGTTGAACTGTGCCATGATGCTCATAGCCATTTTGGCTAATGCCTCCTCCAGCAGTGTTTCACAAGGCCCTTGGGAAGGATATCCTCTGTAGGCTCTGGAGTTCTTCTAAGTCCATGGTGCAGTCTAGCTCATGGGTGCTTTTCCTGAATGCCTAAATCAATGATATCATCACGGTCACCATTCAGAGGAAGTATTTCATGTTTTCCTTAGGCTCTGAGATTAAGTATCTTGATAGCTAACCAGTATCTGCAGTCTGTTATTTCTGAAGGAGTGCCAGACAGTGAGGGATCATACGGTTGAATTTCTGAGGATTAGTAAGAGGAAAAAAAAAAAAAGAATAACACAAATGACCCTTCAAATCAACAGTCTGATTAATGCACAATTCATTAGTCATTATTCATATTAAAAATAATTGCTTAATCCCCCCTCCCCAATTCAGTGTAATTTTAGTAATATATGTATACAAGTTTTCTGTATAAACTAGAAATCACTTATATTCTTACGCCTTATAAATTATTGACTTTTGACCAAAAAGCAGACATAATACATTACCTGACTATATACTTTAACCATCATTTTACAGCTTGTGCACAAATTTAGATCTTGTGTATAGATTTACTCTTCTACTAATGCATCCTAATATCACTACCTGTTCCTCAGAAAAGACAGCTTGGAGACTTCTGCAAACAACTGGCTGAGTAAAATCTTAGCAGTTCTAACCTCAAAGCTTAATTGATTACAGTGAAGATTAAAGCAGACATATTTCAACTCCAAGATTTATTGGTTACTGTACCAAAGATGGGTTTCTATCACACTAAGGTCAATAAAGACTTTCTACACTAGCAAACAGCAAGGAAATACAATATAATTGTACTTCAGAGTTAGATGAATATCAGCAAAGGACTGTGAATCTGTGTAGCTAGCAGAAAATATGTTATAGGTTCAAAAATTGAACAATGAATTGAAATCACTAAAGAGAAATTATTCTAGATCTATAAATTTCTTCAGATTTAGAGCAAGCATGATGCACACAGATGGGCGAGAAATAGCATAACAGAATTTCAATTACTTTGTTGTTCAGTTACTGCTTAAAATAGCATCCATTTAAATATTAAAGAATATAATAATTTGGCACATTATAAATAATTACAAAGGCTTTTAGAAACCAGTGAAATGTTTAGAAGCTTTATGCTGCCAGAACCTTACTATAATGCTGTTGCAACCAAGAAGTAATCTTAATCAGCTGAGAAAATTCTTTCAGGAAAAACCTACCTGAAAGCAGTTTTGCAGAAGGAGATTATTAAATTATTTCTTTGCCAATATCTCAGAGGTTCACAGTGCCTTCATCTGCTTCTTGGGTCTTTGCAGCAAGTGACTGCAAAAAATGTCTGTGTAAAATTTAAGAATTGTTGTCTGCGTTTTGAATACAGCAGTGTGCACGTGTAAAAAACAGGGTCAGGTTGGATTTTTGCCAGTACGGGAACAACAGAGGATAAAAAAACCCCTTAAGTGCCCATCTGACTGAAAATACATTAGAATGACAAGATGGATAAAATTTAAAGTTGTCAGATTGTCTGAAATCACACACACACACATACACACAAGCGCCAGTCTTTTAAAGCAAAGACAGCGTGAAAGACTGATACAATCTCAGAGAAAAGACCCCAGAAGATGACAGTGGTTTTGGAAAAGAGCAGCCATGGCGATGAGCATGGGTGGAAGTCCCTAATCCAGAATAGTCACACCCAGGACAGGAAGATTCTGTCCAAAGAACATTTGAGTGATGAGAAAACAGGCTCTGAAAACTGTATGCAAGTCTGTTTATAGTGTTTCATCCATCTTCCTATTTCTCTTGAACTAATTAATGCAAAGAACAGGTGTGGGTTTTTTCCCTTTTTTTTTTTTTTTTTTTTCTGTTTTTAGACATCTGCATTACTTCAATTACTAGATGGCCTGTAAGAGACAAATTGTTAACACCCAAGGAAGTATGCAGTCTGTGGGACCGAAAGTCATCCAGGGAGCCTGTACCAGGTCAGAAGTCTATGCCAAAAGTGTGCAGGAGAAGCTACGAGAGATGGTAGAGTCTCACACAGGGAAAAATCTGAAATCAAAGAGGTCTAGTGGGCTGGGGCCTAAAACCTGCACATTACTAAGTGTTCAGCTTACATTCAAAGTTTTGTTGTAATTAGAGATGGTGACAAAATTAAGTCAAGTCCAAGAATGACAGCACTAAGACCAAGTGTTTCTGGTGTGAGCTATTGATAGTTCGCTAAAGTAAGCACAACGACCTCGATTTACATCAGGTCATTGCCTGGCTTTGGAAAGCTCTGAGAACACAGGTGTTATTGTAGAAAGGAACATGGAAGTATTATTCTGCTCACAGAAATCTGGAGTTTACACTGGGATTACGTGTTTGCTGGCCTCCTCGGTGCAGTTACGCATGTAGGAGAAGAGTTACCTGTTAACTTTGAGACATTTCTGCTCCCACAAGCCAAGTACAGTGAGACAAATCCTTCAGGTGTCACAGAAAATGATGAGATTAGGTGCAACTACTACACAGACTTTTGTCTGAGGTCACTACTGGCAGCTATTTTCACCTTTGTCAGAGATTTAAATTCCAATGCATGATATTTAAGGGTAAATTCTTCAAATTCATACATCTTTTTCACCTTGTTTGTTGTTTTTTTAGAGACTTGCTTTGAGTATGTGAAACCTCCTTTTACTATTTCCCACTGATGATTGTCTTTTCATAGTTATTGCCTACCTGTAGTACAAAAACAAAGGCTAGCAACTCCGAGTAGAGTTCTTATAGTCCCAGAATTCCCATAAAACAAATCCCGTCCCTGTCCAAAGGCATTGTAAGTTGAGTGAATGATAACAACAATCTAAATATAAACTAAGGCTTCCATAATAATTGCTAATGTTTTCTAAATTAGATTTACACAAGTATATACTTCTTTGTAGGTAGTTTTGAACTGAACTGTCTCATAGGACTGTGTCCACCAGGAAACTGTGCAGCTCAGAAGATATGAATGATTCAGATGCATCATCAGGAACAACAAGATCCCAATGCATTTAGTCATATTTCACTGCCTCCTACATAATTAATTTAATTTATTTGCTATACTCTCAATGCACTTCTCCATTAGTACCAAAAGAACTGAAGCTTGAAAATCACTGCTCTATGCTATCTAGTGGTAGATCTAAGTACCCATGGATTTAGAAATACATTATGACAGGAGAATATACAAAGAGACATGGTGTGGTGAGATTTATTTCACCTAGCTGTGATGACCCGCTTTTTTATACCAGCTATGCTGGCTCCTTCTTTAGTCAATGAGTCTCTTCTAGGAGAGGAAGAAATGCCCTCTGGCATTGATTGTATATTGGTTTTGGATCCATTAAGTGCCTCTAATTTCCGTTGGCTAAGCACGCTGAATGTAAGTCACACTAGGCACAGAGCCTTTGGTAAAATTTAGTTCATTGGAGTCCAGGCCCAAAGGCTTTAAATTATTAGATTCATTCTTAGGGACCAGAAATTGTGTGGCTCAGGTAAACAAATCTCTCTGTATTCCTGGAATTGAAGGCAAGAAGATTTCATTTTCTTTTAGACAGTTTAGTAGCTATTAGCATCACAAATTCTGTTCATTATCGAATATTCCTGTGGGACAACCAAGACTGGGCCTTTGTCCATGTGGCACACGTGGCCCAACACAGCAAATTAAC
This sequence comes from Haliaeetus leucocephalus, assembly GCF_000737465.1. Lineage (NCBI taxonomy): Eukaryota > Metazoa > Chordata > Aves > Accipitriformes > Accipitridae > Haliaeetus > Haliaeetus leucocephalus. The sequence goes on along the minus strand of NW_010972698.1, from coordinate 1,852,889 downwards.
CTGGAGCTCTCTATTCTCCATTTCTCTAAGCTACGTGGCAACTGAAAGTCTTAGAGGGAGTTACGGGAACTGAATGAAAAATTATTTCTCAGTTTAAAATAGGTGTTGCTGACCACCCGAATGTGTTATTGCCAAACTAATAATAACTTCCCCGTCTGTTTTGGGGGGTTTGTTTTTTTGAGGTTTTTTAAAGGACTACAATAAATTACTTCGACATACACCTTGGTTGTCAAAAACATTACTAAACTGCATGATTTCATAGAAAATACACTTATTAAAATCACAAGCAACTCTAAGCAGAGAAGGGTTGCAAGCATGTTGGGGGACAGGTTTACAATTCAAAATTACTTTGACAAACTGAGAAAATAGTCCAGAAAAAAAATAAGATGCCATTTGATAAAGACAGCTGTAAAATTTAACACTTGGAGGGGAAGAATAAACTGCAAAAATACTGGATAGTGAATAATTCACGAGGCAACAGTAACACTGAAAGGAAGCTAGGAACTGTAATAGCTCACAAACTCCAAGCTATTGAAAAAAAGGAAAAGGTCAAAGGAGGATGCTTAAGTGAGCATATTCACTATTGGATATGGGACAAAGGCTTCCCCCTTCACAGGCTGGGACCACAGCATCAGCTGTGGTTCATACTCAGAACTGCATTTCAGGAAATATAAGGATAATGGTGCCCAGTGTAATTTTCTTATTCCTCTGTACAGATATTCTCTTTGTTTTAAAAATGTCCAGACTGCATACATTTTCCTACAAAACACCATTGCTAACTATATTTGGGAATATTAGAAATAATTTACCTTCTGATTTATTGTTTCACGTTTAATACAGGGGTGACCAAAAAAGAAATCTGTCACATCAGCCTGGAATTTGACATGTTTTTAATACAACATGAAATAACTGTTATTGCTGTATCCATTCTATGCATAAAAAATTAAAAATGCATGTGGAAATACTGTAATATTTCATCCTACTTTGCTGACCTGAAATGAAATGTTTAATTTCAGCTGGCCATTAGCTGAGCTGGCCTATCTCAGACACTTTTCTGCCCAGTGGGAACCACAAAACCATGTCACTCTTTGGCCAGATTTCAGTTCCCATTACTTACTGTTGGCTCAAACAGACAAAAGCTAAGGTTGGTCAGAAACAAATGATTTCCTGACAGAGAATTTTACTGACTTAGACTTTTCTTTTGCAGAAACTCTGGAGTTAAAGGAAAACCCATTTAGTAGTGAGAAAGCATTTGAAATGGAACCAAAGATCCTCAGATTTTTCTGTTTGAGGGGAAACAAAAAATCTGCTATCGTGACTAATGTTACTTACCATCTCCCAGAGCTAGACGTCTATCTTTAAATCCTCATGCCTGCAGAGTATCTCAAATGAAGCTCAGACAACTCAACACTGCTAGACATGCTTTTCTGGAAAAAGATCCTATTCTGTATCCTCTCTTCATTGACCTGGTGACTCATTAAGACAGAAAAGGTCACACTTTGAGTTTGACTCTGAGTATAACAACATAGGTTTCAGGGATTTCCAATCCTTCTCCAGTAAGATTTAGATTTTGCAGCTTGAATGTGAAAGAGAGCTCTACCATTGACTTTCAAAGGTACATTTGCAGATCAGCTTATTATAATTTGCACTAAATTATTAACGCTGAGCTGACTGATTAATTCAAAATGTGTGTGCTAGTTCTATCAGAGCATACTGTGCTCTACAGAGCAAATGAAATCGGAGCAGATTGAGAGGGGCAGAACTTGCACAACTTCTTTGCTGACCCCTGCAGGCACAAGCTGATTCTGTCAGTTTTTACCTTTGACTACATCTATTTTGTACACTTCTTTCACAACACGGAGCTCAGGAGGAAATTAAATATGGCCTAAATCTACATTCTAATGCAATTCTAATGCACCGCACTATTTCTAGTAATAATGTCCCCCGCCCCCTCAGAAAGAACTGATGCATACTATCAAGCATGAATATATTTAATGATCTAAAAGAGAAATCAGTTTGTTAAAATATTCGTTCACCTCAAAACAGTACTAAGTCAGAGGAACAGATGAGGAAATCATTTTGCCAGGTTTTTCAAACAGCACAAATAGAAAGTATTTGATATAAATGATGATATTCACATTTCAGTTTTCAAAAATTAAAAAAAAAAATTCTGTTTCTTTGGACTTTGACCAGTCTACCCTTTTGGGGTGTACCTATATCATTCATATGTAGCATCATCGAGGTTACTCTTTTCCAAAGTTTCTATTGCCTGGGTCTCTTTCCTGGCATCCTTCTCCTGCTTGATGTGCTGCCTCCTCCAGCCCCTCCTGGGCTCTCCAGCCCTGGGACACTTGCTGCTGTTTCCCCTTTCCCGTTCCCGAGCCAACTCACTCATTCTCTTCCTCAGAATCATGCCCCCGTTTCTTACTTCCAGACCTCTGCTTTTGCCTCCGTGCTCAAATATATCTTCCACGACTACTACTGTTCCCTTCTTCTCCACCTCCACATTGCACTTCCTTCCTCCTCCTCCTCCCCCTCAGCGAGTTTGGCTCTGCTTCAGCTCCTCACATCTGCCTCCCACACCTTGCCTTGGGCTGGCGTGCCCAGCTGAACTCACTGCTGGGCTCCCTGTTCAGTCCCAGTGTACTCCGCACCATTACCAGTACCTAGCACCCTTCCCTAGCAAGCAGCACCCGTCTGCTGGGGAGAGCTCAGCAGTCCTTTGACGATCCTACCATGAGGGCATCATCCTCTGCTGTACCCATTCCATGCAAGCTGCTATCTCTCAGTAGAGGGATCAAAGTAAAAAATGGAACATTTGACAATTTTCTGAGTTGTAAAAGATCAAGAGTTCCTATTCATGGAAACACCACACCATATTTAGAGTGACAGTTAAAAACAAACAACCAAACAACAAACAAAAAACTCTAATATACTCAGCTTGTTTTGGAAATCATACAGTTTTACCAGAGGGAAGAACTAGTGTGAACTCCTAATGATATATAAATATTCCCTGTGGGAAAATAAATAAAACAATGTTCTTTTTGCAACACTAGGTAGGAAATCTTACAGTATGAAAAAAAAAACTTTCTTTTTTTCAGCATTTCTACATTTCTTGAAACTGTTTACATCATTACAGTACCTTTCTGAAGCAGGTGAGTAATAAAAGATGATTAACCATAGTTCCTTTCTCGAGTGGTCAGAACACATTACAGGCTGACCTCAAATAAGTTGGATTTGAATAGACAAAACCACATTTTTAAGACAAGTGTGGATTACATAAATAGGCAATGGTCTCATCGGCTACTTGAAACTTGGACTGTTATTCCTTGGACACTTGGTCTTTCAGTCTAACAAGATCATGAGAGCTTAGTATGATTATTGATACCTTCTGTATTTCAGCAAAATTTGAGTTGCCCCATGAACTAAATATAATGGAGGAGAGGGGAATCCACATAACTATCTAAACACACTATTTCTTTGAAGAACAAAATAAATCCATTTGTCCTACTGAAACAGCTGATGAATAAAAATATTAGACAAAAATATTCTAACTTTAATCAGCATGGGTATAGAATCAGATTTTACTGCAGTTACAAAAGAAGATACAGCCCTTAAAAAAAATAACCTATGACTACACCTAAGAAAAACTAAGTCTACATGCTTCCTCAGATATACCTCCAGGTAAGATTGTTAAGCAGAGGAGGACCAGTCAGCTCTCATACTTCAGCTGGCATTTTCTGTCTGGTTATTCTACTTATTTCTATGGACATAATACTGAAATAAATATAACATTCCAGGCATGTATGAAATTATAGCAAATGAAAATTTCAGTGACAATATTTGGATCCATCTTCACATGAACAAAAGCTGAGAATTCACAGCTTCTACAAATCAGTCTGTGTCTAAGAATCTCTGACTCTGGGCAAGATTTCTTATCTATGCAGACTGAAACAAAGGAGAATAAATTAATGACTAACTGGAAGGCCAAAAGGTTAGTTCTGAATTAAAGCTATGAAAAGGAAAATTAAGGAAAATTAATTCTCAATGTGGGAAAGATTTTTAAATTATGTGTTCTGTTAAACAACAAAGGCATGTGCACTCATGAAAGCAGCGTTATGAGGTGACATTTTAGAACTGGCTGGGCAAACTAATTTTAAATATCCTTCAGGGCATAATTTTGTATTGGATAAAATACAGGAATGGCATTTTGCTTTCAACTGTTTCTATAATTCTAAGATTAACTGAAAAATTACTGGTCTTTAACCACTCCCTTCTCTATTAAAACTTTTCTATCAGGTTATTGTTCTTTGTCAAATCTCCCCTTTCATCAAGTATTTCTGATAAGACAGGACCTGCTCTGGGCTTCCAAATGTGCAGTGACTTTTAGGTGTGCAATAGACAGCAGGAAGATATGCAGACAGCTGAAAGTACTTTTTAGAACCATTAGATACCTAATGGCATCCTTATGTGCCTAAAACAAGAAAGATACAGCTCAAATTTTCTTCTCCAAACTTTCTAGGGGCATCTACAAAACGGTAAATTTCTGTTCTTCAGAAATGTCTTTTTCTAAATGATATTGTTCTTTCCAGATTTATTAGCGGCAGGGCATGAAAATACAAATAAAATAAAGTTAACATAAAATAAGGTAAACACTACAGACTTTGACTAGGTAATTACCACTTGCCCATGCTCTTCCTCTGTCATTACTGCAATGGGTCTTAATCCTGGTTTGTGGCAGTGAACTGAAAAAGTCCTGTTAAAGGACCATGACTTGGCCTACAAAGATGAATCAACAGATAAATGCTTTCAGAAATTCAGTTCGATATGTCCTCTGAGAACATTTCTATTATCTTTTATCTTTACATGTGTATTTCTCATTCACTCTAATTGTTCAGTTTTAATTTGTCTTCTCTAAGCATATCATTCATTGCTACATTGCTCTTTTATCTTAGGGTGAAGAGGAAGTCCTCAGTCAAGTAGACTCTTACAAAAACAGACAATAGAAAGAAGGAAAATTACAAGGCAATAAGACAACGTTCAGAAAAAACCCCACAATTCTGTGAGAAAAAATCTATATATTCTTTGTCCCTGTAAACAGCTGCAATATCCTTAGGATATTTCCCTTTGTGCCTATTCACTCATACAGATGCAACATATTCAGTTTCTCTATCTAAACAGAGATTTTTATCTAACTACCCAATTAAAGTAGTTTGGAAAGTGGTGGAGAGAAGAACTTATCTAGTTCACTGTTTTTGCCCAGAGGGCAGGTAAAGAACAGCCTGTTTTTCTGTAGATACATAAATAATATAAATCAGAAAAAGTAAATAGATTGAAGTTCCCTGTCTATATTTAGATCAAAATTGCTATAGTTTCCCCTTTCAGATTAATTATTTTTTCATTATTTTGGCTATTTTTATTTCAGTATGTTGTTCTTCTGTTCATTGTTAATTCAAATGCTATGAAACTTTGACTGTTTTCTTTAAATATTTGTAAAATCTCCATTGACTTTGATGGAAGCAGAGGTAAGTCAATAATGAGAGCTTCAGAAAATCCTCATCTCTCTCTCAAGAGCTATTCATTACTGGACAGAGCTAGTACAATTTGTTGTTGTGGTCTGTCTCAATTCAGAATAAATTATGCAAAACAACTGAGCAAAGGTAAAAAAATCTCATTACAACTTTGCAAAGTTACAGAATATTAAAGAATTTAAACCCCTTAAAATACAATGGCTCAATTCTGTAAATCTCCATTCCACAGAAATTAAGATGTAAATTACTTTAATGAGAACAATACGCAACTACTCATATAAGTGTACCCAAAATAAGAGTATGCATCCATACATGACTGAATAAATCCTTGAACTCAAGATTTTCTGTTATAAACTCACCTAGAAACTGTTATTATGAACAATTTACTTCATAATTTCAGCTGAGGAAGGCAGTGGTGCAATCCTGCTCTGCCAATCAAAATGGTGATCTGTAACAATTTCTTGCAAAAAAGTATAAGGTTCAGAAATTGGCAAAATTAGTGTACTATTCAATTTATGTTGCCATAATGTAGCTATAGTTAAATAATTGAAAGAAAAATGTGTTAACTGCCCCACTATGTTTTGATAGTATAAGTAAAGTTATAGCTTAGATTAAGAAGAATAAGATATTTCAAGGCTTGTGGCTAGCAAGTCAGAGGCAATGGAGCAGTGACACATCAAGTGAAATGCTTCTTTCTCTAGGCTTTCTCAATAACTTCAGGACATTGTATGAGTTAACTCAGGCAGGCTGGCAGAGATGATGGAAGAGGTGCTATAAGCACTCATTCACTGACTAAAGCAGCTTTTCTGGCTTTGAAATGACCTGATCCAATATACAGAAGATTTTCCTATTCCAGTTCAACCAGAATTTTAAAGACACCCTCAAGCATTCTGAATCAGAGGTAACATAAAATCTGCTTTTAGCAAAACTGAGGAAAAGAGCATCAAAACTTCAAATCTCTGCCAAACAAAGCAAATAAACAAACAGAAATCCCAGAGCAGAATTATACTCAATGAAATCCTACATTACTGCTTAATCTGCCGAGCCATAGGGTACCTTTTAGGAAAGTTAGTTGATTTTTTTCTGTACTGCAATTTCCCTACGTACAAGATAGCACAGCAACATTTGCTCAGGTGCAGTGGTTGTGAGCATTTAAACCCTGCATGCATCCACATTTTGCAGACAGTAACAAACATCCATTTGCATAGTGCTGGGCTGGGAAAGGTATCATTAATCATAAAGAAGAGATCAAGCAGTTTTCTGAATTGTTCTGACAAAGGTTATTAACGATAAAATCCAATGTGGGACTTCAGTCTACTTGCACTTACTCCAGCTTTGGGCACCTAACTGACCTGCCTAAATCAGAGGCCTCATCACTCAGCTCCCTCTACAGCTTTTTGGGAGGGAGTGATGCTCAGAATGCACTCCACACCCCGCCTGGTACCCATTGCCCTCTGCAGCTGCTTCCTCTCTACGTATACAACCTATGGTGAGCACTTCAGGTGCTTCAGTTGGAAACTACAGTAAGTAGGAAGAATGCAGGTGATAAATCCAAAATTTATGGTAGGTATCCCAATGTAATTGGGATCCAATCCAATTTTGTTCTCTCCAAACCTCACGCTTCATTCGTAATAGTACTGATACTTGCTTTGCTGGACAAATGTAAGTTCTTGCACTAACAATGTATTACAACCACGTGCAGATTTCTGTGTAACAATCCATACATTGAAAAATCGAGTGTAAGGATGGTTTATACCCCAGTTTTACCCATGCTGCATGTGCATCTCTTAAAGCACAAACATTTCTGAAGATCCATGGTACATTCATAAGCATAAACAAAGGATGCTTTTACTCTATTTCTTAATTTTATGTAAAATGTATTTTGAGGATTTGGACAATTACCTTAACACTATTATGCTAGGATACATCTAACAAAGGTTAGAATTCTCACTGTTACCCAGGGTATAATTTAGTGACCCTAAGCATGGGCTATTGGAGACTCTATTACACCAGGTTAACAGTGTTTTCCTGCAAAAGTCAACTACTTCAGGCTACAATGATAACCTATTTAACAGTAATAAGTCAGAGTTGCACAAAAATTTCCATCTTTTAATTATATTTAGGAAACGGGTGAGGGGAAATAAGAAAAGTGTCGCTGATAACACAAGGCACCAGGAAAAAAAAAGAATGAAAACATAGATGCAGCTGCTTGAATGGGCATATCATTGGTTGCTAGGAGGAGGATGCCTTTACTATTACAAAACCCTCTTTTGAAGCCAGAGATGGAGGAAATAAAAATATTTCAACAGGCACTTTAGCAAAACAACTAAAAATAGCTTTCAAATGTTCTCTCCAGCTTCAAACATTGGTAGGATGGTTGTTCTTTTTCCTCTCACCTCTCCATTGTCTTGTGTTTTATTACTTGGCTATTCCTCTTTCAAAACCTGGTCTAAGAAAATACATCACATCCTATATGTGCCCATTTTCATCTGATTACAAAACTGTTAAAGAGAGAATTGACTTGTGCAGGACATACTGTAGCTGATTAGCAGACTGGGAAATGAAATTCAGATCATCTGACTTCCATCCACTGACCTACATACTCAATAACTGTCTCTAGAGTAGACAATGGATCCTATACCCAAGGAAATGAAAGTGGAGCTTTTGCCATGAAGTTCAGGTCTTAAACAGGAGGATGTTCCACTACAAGGTCTTACTGAGGACTTATTAAAAATAGGTTGAATAGAGGATTCATCTATGCTGGCAAACAAGCAAATTTTCCTTATTTGTCATCTCCACTGGGCTTCTGATAATATGTTTAAATTTTCTTTTTATTTTCTTTTGTGTTTGACAGGTGAGGGAAAAAATGGGGAAATTTGGCCACCTAAAAATTGTCTGTTCCTGGCCTTTCATTCTGATTAAGAACTTTCAAGTAAAAAAAAAAAAAAACCTCCCAAATTTTCCACTGGAAATTCAGCTTCCACACAGCTCTGATCTTTACAATGTGCAGCTTTTGCATTTCTATTGTCTCCAAGAAAGCAATGTGAGACTCAGAACATTATCTAAACAAATCATCAAACATGAGGCTCCCCAAGCAAAATAATTAACAAATGTCTGTCTAAATCCTCTCTCTTGCATTAGAGGAGAGGAAAAGAAAAAAAAAACCACAACCCCCCCCCAAGAAAATCCAGCAAGATTCTTTAATGAGTGGAGAAAAACCTCATATAGCAAGATGCCCAACCTGTTTATCAAAAAGAGCTATGCCTTGATTAGATTGGGAGTAAATACAGGCTTTATAGGCTCCTTAGTCTCAGGGAAAAAGCAGAATTAGAACCAATGACTAGAAGCTGAAGCCAGACAAATTTCAGTTTGAATTCAAACACAAAGCCTTTTTGTTTTGATTGGGAACAGTGAGGGACAAAGGAAGCAGTGGATTCTTGTGACTTGCTTGAATCTGAAATCATCACTCAGGTATTAATTATTGTTTCAACCAGACCATAGGACATCATGCTCAGCATAGAAAGCTGGGGGAAGAAGAAGGAAGGGGGCATGTTTGGAGTGATGGCGTTTGTCTTCCCAAGTAACTGTTAACACGTGCTGGAGCCCTGCTTTCCTGGAGATAGCTGAACACCCGCCTGCCCATGGGAAGTGGGGGATGAATTCCTTGTTTTGCTTTGCTTGCATGCGTGGCTTTTTCTTTACCTATTAAACTGTCTTTATCTCAGCCCACGAGTTTTCTCACTTCTACTCTTCTCATTCTCTCCTCCCTCCCACCAGGGGGGAGTAAGCGAGCAGCTGTGTGGAGCTGGGTTGCTGGGTAGGGTTCAACCAGGACAAATTTTTTTAAACTTCTTAGCAAATTCAAGATTTGAAGTTCAATAAAGGCCATACTGTTTGACAAATCACTTGAAAAGACAACCCTCCTCTTCTTGGTAAGGTTGTTTGGAGTTAGAGAGACAAGAGAATCACTTACCTTCAACAAAGGTCTCCTGAGTTTCTATCATTTTGAAATAAGTACCACTAATATATTTGATATGCACAGGAATACTTTCTATCCTGTAGTACCTACCCCTATGCCTGTAGCATCTAGTCTATATTACCTACCATGATTCAACCTTGAGGAACAAGGTACTTTGTAGCTGATCACAAATAAAAATATCACGTTCCACCTAAACCATTACACTAAATGTTATTTAACATCAGCAAATGTTTTTCTTCCAAGGTATTTTGCTTTCAGTTAGTAATAAATATCTATAAATAAACAACTGCCAAGATACTGTTTTATCTATTCACTTAACCAAATTAAAGCCAAACTGAAATTCATCATTTGAAGGAAGATTTCAAATGTATAGACATTCAACGCTGTCAGATCTGAGTGAATAAACAGAACTTCTGTTCTCTTTAAAAGGAGGTGGGGGAAAAATAACTGGTGACTCATCTACTGCAGCAAGATACAGATTTATACAACAGTTATAGGTAACTTAACACTGGAGTTATACAATCAAGTTCTAATTCTTAGGAAAGACCTGAATAAGCAATTCCATTGGATTTTCAGGAATTGGACATCATTATTACTGGTTTTCCAGGAAAAGTATGAAGAGGAAGGCTTTCAGGACATTTATTCTGTGGTACCAGCTTTTTGGAAAAACAACTTGAAGATGCTATGTCACAAATGAGTGGTTTGGACTGCTTAAGGGTCCAGGGGGGCTATACCACCACACTCTACTTTTGAATGTAAAAATAAGGCTTACTCTTTTTTTTTTTTCCTCAGGGCTAATATTCTCAAGCACAGATGCCTCATGCAATGAAAACTAGCACTAGAAAACTTGGAAAACTGATAGATCCCAAAGCAGAGTATTTGAATACAAACTGGTTTCTAGAAATGGTCCCTGGAAAGCTAAGCTAATGTCAAGGTCATGCCCTGGAATTACTTGAATTGTATTATTCGGCATTGTTTTAGGGTGGTTTTGAGGATTCCCGAGAAGGTGAACACACACACACTGACTATAAGGGAAAAAGCAAGCATTTATTAACTACAGACATGCATTATGCTAAGGGTATCTTGTAAAGCAAATTAACATACCGACCCAAGGACCGTGAGGAAGATGGACCATCCGTACATTCTTGTGCCGTCTTGCGCTGTGAACTCAGCCCAGCAATCGGTAGGTGCCAGCTTTACGTGGGCATCCCCACGGAGGCAACGGTGGCCTTGCCGTACACCAGCCTGATGCTCTTCGGGAAATCCTGGTATTTATATATTTGTGGAGGAATGGGTTTTGGCACACGTGGCCAGCGGGTGCCAAAACACCTCTCGGTTGCAACATAGGGAGCCTATGACACATGCCCTCGCTGGCCAGGCGCGCTGTATGCGCCATAGCCATCCTGTCTGTTGATTCATGGGCTTTGCACACGCGGCATATTGTCATCATCCAGCAGTCACGCACTGACCATGCTCACAGCTGTATCGTGCAACAGCCCGCTGCACATCATCCTCATGTATTGCTCAGCTTTCTTATCTCCCTGGTCAGCATTCCAAGCAATGGGCAACAAACCATCTGTTTTCTGTGTTGACTGCGCTTTTCTTGGCTATCTACTTCTCCCCCAGTGTTCATCCACGGACCAAAATTCCATCTTTTAACGCCTCCGTATACAGGCATGGACCAAAAGACCTTCCTGGGGCCCTCTGAACAAGTAAGCAGCTCAGGTGAATAAGTTCCAGGACCCAGGATGGATGTTTCTTAGTCCTGCTTAGCTCATTAGAACTAGATGAAACTCAAGCTGCATGTCCTCCAGCACACTCTTCCTGATCAGATCAACTATATATACATCAATTCTTTCCAAGCGCATTGTTTAACTTGCCCTTTAAACTGTTTTGAGGATGTCTCTCAGCTGCCCTAGATTGTCTACTTCAGTGTTCAGCTATCTTGCAATGAAGTTTTCCTTCATGGAATACAGTCCACAAGGGTACATAACAGTAATGTATTCACAGAGTTTAAGGAAGCCCAGGGCAAGCAAAATAACCTCTCAGGACCTCTTTTAAAATGAGGGTATAAATGTCCACTAGCTTGTTATGTGGGGTTTTTTACTGTTCTCTTCTCCACAGCTTCTTGGTCTTTATTCAGTGTGTGAACAGGCAAAGTTATTTTCAGCTTCCAGCATGATGAGACCTTTTTTCACCTTTTTGTCTTAAGTTGCAAGAAAAAGGAAATATATTTATTATCTATTAGTTAATGAGCCACTGACTCCAAATTTCCCTTGTTCTGCTTCATCTCATGAGATATATTATTGGGTGCTTTAAGTTCCTGTTTAGATATTGAAAAGTTTATGATTGTCATACCTAAATTAATTTGCAAATTTGCATATGTTCATGGTTTACTTTAATAAGTATCAAAGTGAAAACTCTGTACAGTAAATTCATTTCCTACAAACAAAAATCTTATTCTCGTACTTGAACCATTACTAACTCTGCCCAACGTAAAATAAGACTTTCTTGCCTCAAGAGCCACAGGTTGGAATTTATTAATCTGTGCCCTCGATTGTATTAGTTATGTCTTAGGAAAACTGTCCCTAATTCAAACATCAAGAATATGAAAGCAGCAATGGCTCCCCTACAGGCATTTTCATTGAAATGCAGTATAGTAATGAATCATGCAGAAGCTGCATTAAAAAAAGAAATAAATCCATATTTTTCACAAACTAGAACTCACATCTAAATCATAGATTCATTTTATAGGGAGACAAAAGCAACTTTTTGTCCTACTACTCACTTTTTCCCTGAGCTGCATGTTCAATTATTTCTTAATCAGGGAATGCATTTCTCCTTCCTATAAAATATTTGCTAACTTCATAGCTTAGACATGTCTGTATGCTGGCACATAGCACAGAGATTTTAATGTGGCTTCTCCCCATACTCCAGAAATTTCACAAGTAGCCTGCTGTATGTTTCAGGTACAATACTGTAATTATGAATAAGAGTAACAGAGCTGCCTGGAGATTATTGCTTTTTTTTCCTAATTTAAAATAACTTGGCATGGAAACAGATATCAGAGGATTATGACTTGCTCCAATTAAAAAAAAAAAAAAAAAGGTAAATTTGCTTACATAGAAAAGGCTTTTCAGACTAACATGTAAATATTAAGTGCATAGACATGTCATTAAATGAGAAGCAAAATCAAGAGAGTGCCTAAATGGCATTGTTATCAATATTATGCCTGCAGATTTTAAATCCTGTTTCACAAATGATATTGCAATGACTCCAGGATGAAAATAAGTCTATATTTCAGAGCCAGCTGGAAGGTGATGGCATTTAGAAACAATAAGACTCTGCATCCACCTGTACCCAGAATAGAAGGAACAGGGACTATTGAACATGGTTATGTTCCAGATACCATTTATTACTGCCAAATGCCCTGCTAGCATCAACTGTTGTGCACCTATATGTGAAGAAAGCACATTCCTTATATTTTCTCATTTTCAACTGTTTTGCCACAAGCAGAAAAGAAAACAAACTCAAAAGAGAGTGAAAGCTGAATCTTTTCTCTAGCCCAAGAGGTCAACTATCAGTTATACTTTTTGCCAGCAGTCTGTGTTCTGTGCTGGAAAGACAGAGCTAATAAATCTGGATGCTGTATATGCAGGGGAAGTTATTTTTCAGATGGGGAAAGTGGTACTGAGGCCTCTTCCCTTACAATTTTTTTTGAAAGCAATTTCCAGTAATACATTAAACTGAAATTCAATTACAAAGAAAATATATCTCAGTTAATGTGAAGATTGGCTGCGCTAGCAAGGAGAAAGAAAGGGAAGATAGAGTCACTGAACACCAAAAAGATTGTCTGTTTTGCAAAGGCTTATTTCTAGGTTTATTCCCTTACACTTGAAAATCTAGGTGGCACTTAATTAGACAAAGCAGCACTGAAAACTATTTCTAAATTCTTCAGAGTGAACTCAGAAGTAAGAGAACAACTTTAGGTGGATTTGTTATGCTACTTAATGAGAGATATAAATAAAAATTAAATGCCTCTTCATAACCTTAGTAATATGTGATACAGTAATGCTTTAGTTTTATTGTCTATACAGAAAAGATCTTTCCTATGTGATCTTCAGTTTTAAAAAACAGAGAAACCTAAATGTACATGAAACACAGCATGCTTGAAGAAATACACAAGTATGTGTGTGTATCTGAGGTTAGAACAAAGATGCTTTTTTTAACTAAATGATTTTGAAAATAAAATCTATTTTCTGAAAATCAAACAAACAATATATTGCTTTTGGGGAAATGTATAGGCCAAAAATAGAAAGTTTACCAGAAGAGGGAAAAGTAAAAAAGGTTTTCTAGTTCCTCACAGAAGCTTTAATTTGCTCTTTGCATCCTATTCTCTTCTGTGGGTGAGGAACTTCAGCAGAACTATAGCTTCCACATAGCACCACAGTCCTGGGTGCACAGCTTCTGTCTGCTATTACAGACACCAACACTTAGTATGAGAGACTACAGAACGAAATAACAGACATTTTCTAGGAAGTTCTCAAGTTCTAAACCCTCAAAGTAGTTCTCAGATCACACGTAACCAACATGAAATTTTTAACTCCCCTGTCTTGTCCTAATCTCACACCCCATACACATCAAAATAAGCAATGGAAGGAAAATAAATCATCACATTCCAAACAGCCAGAGCTTCATGGTTCACAGCTTTACATGGCAATTCCTTCTTGTCACTACCTGGTTTGTATACTCAATATAATAGATACACTCCATGACAACTGACGCATAAAACTTAGATATTTGGACAGCAGTTAGTGTCAAAAATATAATGTGAAAAAAACCAGGTAAATTATGATAGCACTTAACAGCTTCCTAAAAATATGTCCTTTTAGGTTCTAAAATATGGTATTTGTCTTCTGAAACAATTTATCTACCATTCTTCTGAGGCATTCACTGTATCTACCTCCAATTTCTGATTTATAAATTTCCTGAAGATCTGTTTTCTATAACACCCACCAATCCAGTCAATACTATCTTGGTCAGTATAAAGGATGCCTGAATGTACAACAGACAGATTCCATGGAATTCACCCCACAATAAAGACAAATACATTAAAATGTCATCTGGCACGTACAGCTGAGGTTCAGCCAAATTCACTTTGTGCAAATTCAACTTGTGTTAAGCCAAGCAAAATGAATTATTATCACAGAACAACTGACAGATGACCAAAAGGTGAAAATAAACACGAGGTTAATTAAATCTTTGACTGGTAAGAGAATGGATAATACGCTTACTTGTTGGCCATGCGGTTCTTATCAGAATAGGAGAAGCAGTCAACGTATTCTGTTTCCAAAGGAAGAACACCGGCCACAAATTTTAAGACAGTTATGAAGCAGTTCTAGGAACAGTTGGCAGATCATGTCAGCATCCAAGTAACATGAGTTGGGAATCTTCTATCGTAATGATTTTATGACATAGAATTCAGTTTCTGAAGGAAGAAAAATTCTCTGGGAAGATGTTGATTGTCCACCTGAGATGAATAAAATTGTAGTATTTTATTGGGAGTCTAATTGACTAGGATATTTGCACTACCTAACTGCCTCAAAATACCTCTCTTCAGTCAGATTAACCAAGTATCAAACACCATTTTGTTACGCTATATCTCCTAATATGTACAGTAATTGTCTCTCTTTTTTAGCTTGTCAAAATCCTCAGAAGATATTTTTCATGAAGCACTGCATCGTTTTTCTTGCAGCCAAACATGTGCCTCAAATGCATTAAAATAAATAGGATCCCATTAGATCAGGAGGAAAAACAGTGACTAGATCTACGTTTTTATCAAGTATTAATTGTAATATGCTAAAGGTACATCAAACTACATAGGAAGGCAGCTTATTGCTAAGATTAATTTAAATGAAACATCTTCTGTCAATCAGCATCATTAGCCATTTAGATTTTATGAATAACAGACCATTATGGATAGATGAGCCCAGAGGGCTGTGGTGAATGGAGTTAAATCCAGTTGGTGGCTGGCCACAAATGGTGTTCCCCAGTGATCAGTTTTGGGGCCAGTTCTGTTTAGTACCCTTATCAATGATCTGGATGAGGGGATCAAGTGCACCCTCAGTAAGTTTGCAGACGATGCCAAGCTGGGTGGGAGACTTGATCTGCTTGAGGGCAGGAAGGCTCTACAGAGGGATCTGGACAGGCTGGATCAATGGGCCGAGGCCAATTGTATGAGGTTCAACAAGGCCAAGTGCCAGGTCCTGCACTTGGGTCACAACAACCCCATGCAGCGCTACAGGCGTGGGGAAGAGTGGCTGGAAAGCTGCCTAGTGGAAAAGGACCTGGGGGTGCTGGTCAACAGCTGGCAGAATAGGAGCCAGCAGTGTGCCAAGGTGGCCAACAGCATCCTGGCTTGTATCAGAAATAGTGTGGCCAGCAGGGCTAGGGAAGTCATCGTCCCCCTGTACTCAGCACTGGTGAGGCTGCACCTCAAATACTGTGTTCGGTTTTGGGCCCCTCACTACAGGAAAGACATTGAGGAGCTGGAGCATGTTCAGAGAAGAGCAACGAAGCTGGTGAAGGGTCTAGAGCACAAGTCTTGTGAGGAGCGGCTGAGGGAAGTGGGGTTGTTTAGTCTGGAGAAAAGGAGGCTGAGGGGAGACCTTATCGCTCTCTACAACCACCTGAAAGGAGGTTGTAGTGAGGTGGGTGCTGGTCTCTTCTGTCAGGTGGCTGGAGGTAGGACGAGAGGAAATGGCCTCAAGTTGCAGCAGGGGAGCTAGGTTGGATACCAGGAAAAATTTCCTTACTGAAAGAGTTGTCAGGCATTGGAACAGGCTGCCCAGGGAAGTGGTTGAGTCACCATCCCTGGAGGTATTCAAAAAGTGCATAGACAAGGCACTTTAGGACATGGTTTAGTGGGTGTGGTTGATGGTTGGACTTGATGATCTTAAAGGTCTTTTCCAACCTAAATGAGTCTATGATTCTATGACAATACTTCACTATTTAAAAAATATTTTTTTTTATATTTTCTTTTCTTTTAGAAATTGATTTTCCCCTCCCAGTTGCTAAAATGTTAATATAGTCTGCAGAACAGACAGTCTGAATAAATACCGAGTCTGATAGCTTCCAGTACTGCTCCTTACTGATCTTGGATAGAGCTATCAGAAATACCTGACAGCCAGCACTACACTAACATATGGCAAAAAAAATGTTTGATCTGAAATGCCCAATGATAGCAGTTTGTTTCACTTGAATTTACCAGCATAAAAGTATATGGCCTATGGGAACTGCCTAGATTCCCTCTAAGGTTAATGAAAGGAGCCAGTGGGAGGCTTATCCTTCTAGGTGATTCTTCTCTTTTTTCTCTCTCTCTCCGTTCCCACAATAAGAAAGCACCTCTGTGACCACTCTACAAAATATCTGATTTTTTGGTTGCATCCTGGGCTGCATCAAAAGAAGCATGACCAGCAGGTTGAGGGAGGTGATTTTCCCCCTCTACTTGGCTCCTGTGAGACCCCACCTGGAGTACTGTGTTCAGCTCTGGGGGCCCCAACATAAGAAGGACATGGACCTGTTGGAACAAGTCCAGAGGAGGGCCATGAAGATGATCAGAGGGCTGGAGCACCTCTCCTATGAGGACAGGCTGAGAGAGTTGAGGTTGTTCAGCCTGGAGAAGAGAAAGCTCTGGGGAGACCTTATAGTGGCCTTCCAGCACCTAAAGGGGGCCTACGAGCAAGCTGGAGAGGGACTTGTTACAAGGGCATGCAATGATAGGACAAGGGGTAATGGCTTTAAACTGAAAGAGGGTAAATTTAGATTAGATATAAGGAAGAAATTATTCACTATAAGGGTGGTGAGGGACTGGAACAGGTTGCCCAGAGAAGCTGTGGATGCCCCATCCCTGGCAGTGTTCAAGGCCAGGTTGGATGGGGCTTTGAGCAACCTGGTCTGGTGGAAGGTGTCCCTGCCCATGGCAGGGGGGGTTGGAACTAGATGATCTTTAAGGTCCATTCCAACCCAAACCATTCTATGACTCTATTTTTCTAAACTAAGTCTAAGCATCTTCTGAAATAGGACACAGGCACTTTTGAAAATATTGCCATTTGTATCTTTTGAGAAAATCATTGTCTTCCTGTCAAACCTAAAAAGCAGATGAAAATGCAAAGTGCTGTGTTAGGTTGCTAACATAGTCAGCACCACAGTCACTTGGACTGAAATTTCCGTTTTAATCTTCCCCGAGTAACTTTCCTGAACTGTCTCTTTCTGTTGTTCTTCTCACTTTGAATTAAATAGCAGTTCCTCTTGAATGACAACCAAATGCTGTGTCCTATAGAGCTGGCTGTATCCACTCATGCAATTGCTAAGTCACCTACCACTGAGGGATCCAACTACCCTGCCTCTTCTTTCATGTTCCTTAGTCACTTCAATTTGCAGCTATACTTCTGCCGAGGTTTTCTGTTCTTTCTTCCCCACTTCCCTTCTCCCTTCCTTGATGGTTATATTTATTTCTGACCTTCATGCTATTTGCTAGATTTATTTTTTATTGTTGAATTTCAGTTCTCAGTTTCTTTTTTTATAAGACGGTCTTTGCTGAGCCATACTGTGCAACAGCAGCTTTCTTTTCTACCTCTCAGTTCAGCACTGCTCTTGCTTCTTCACTGGGAGGGCAACCTGATTCTCCTTTCTGGGTTAGCATCCTAATTCTTACCAGGGTAGTCAGGGGTAAATATATTGATTTTCTGTGAAACAGATCATATTTTCATGTGAAAAGAAGAGTCCAATAAGACAAAGGAACCATTTCAGAGTTGTAAAGGAAATTTTCCTGAAACTTGTCTTATCCTGTGTCTTTCATTCCATGAACTTAAGTGATACGCCTGAGATGGTGTGTGTTAGGGATCTCATGCCTTTCCATCCCTGGCACAGAAGGAACTAAATCAGTCAGTCAAGACTATAAAAGGTTCTGGGGTTTAGGTATGAGCTAAACTCAAATATCACTGAACTTACTAAAACCCCAGGAGAAGCTGCATAATACAACCTGCCAAAATGTCAATCATTTAAGAAGAACCAAAAAAAATTACACAGAAAGTTAATTGATGGATAAAGGCAAATTCCCATATTTTCAACTCCTTTTTAATTGTTTCATTTTATAACCATAAAGTGAATTTGTCTGGTTTTTAAAAGGTTAAGATTGCTAGCATGAAATGCAACTAGCTACAGATGCTCTGGGAAAGCAAAAGCAAGCATTAGCTGCTTCCAGACAATTTTTTCAACAATTGTATGCTCAAAACAATGCAATTCCAGTCAAGACAGAATCTACTGATTGTGCTTGTAGTGTCTTTTGTTAAAGAATAACAGCAGCCTTTCTCTCCTCTCTCCCTCCTCCCCCTTTTTCTTGCATGAATCAGATTTTTGGCAGAGGGGCTGCACCCTCCTCCTATCTAAAATTTCTGCCTATATGCTGAACGAGATTTAACCTTTTGTACCCATTTATTACATCACCAGGCCCACATCCGCTGTTGTACATTGGGAAAACAAGCAGTACAACACTGAACAGAACGGTAATTATAGCACTGGCTCCCACCCCAAGCCTTTCTACAAACGTGCGCGTGCGCGCACACACACAGAGTCAGAAGGAGGGAGAGAAACATTGGTGGTGAGAAACTAGCTACGGTTTAACAGAAGGGATCCATGGAGTTCACTTTCTTTTGAAGTGTTTCCTTCAGAGGGAGTTACTTGCTTTACCTAGGAGGCACTTGGTGGAGATTTACAAACTGATGAGACTGAGTCTCACACACTAGCACTACCTGCTATTTCATGAAGGTGGCATGCCCCTATGTATGCATGATTCACAGAAGCTGTTGCTCCATTATAATCAAAACACACTAATTCCTTTGCATAAGAACAAACCAAAGACCTCCTGTTCCTTGCAAGAGGCTGCAGCCCTGAGTGAGCTGCCACACTGTGAATCAGATCACAAGTCAGTCACAAATTCAGTCAAAGAAGTCAGGTTGTCAGCTGAGACCCCAGACCTGGCTCTTGACTCCTGAAATCCTGGAGGCAAGCTTTCCAGCAGGCAACTTTGAGAAATTCTGCAGTAAAAAGTCATATTATGTTTCAGTTCTTTGCATGACAGCCAAGAATGTTGATATCACATGCACTCACTGTTGTTTGAACTGTATTGAGCCTCCAGATTTGTAAATTTGTATCTTTAATAAATTACAAATATGTAACACACTGTCTATTCCACCATTCAGGTCCCTTTTTATAAAGATTTATAGAAACTTACTGCTTTCAGATACAGAGGTTAACTACTTAAAGGTTTGCTGATACAAAGGCTTCTCTCCCAGACTGTAACTCCAATCTTGGAAAAATGGTCATATATGAATTCCTTCAGACTACTACCATGAGTAACTGCTTAGAAAATGAGAGTTTACTTATTCCTTTAAAATGCTTTGCGTACTTTTTAGTCCAACACAGTATGTGGTTAAGGTGAGTAGCCAATCTACCTAACAATGCAGAATTCAAACATTCAAGAGGCAAGTCTTTTTGGGAAAAAGATAACTGTCTTATACAGACATCTTGATGATTTAAAAAAATAATTACAGAATAAATCATATTATTTTTGTAACTTGCAAATGGAAGATGTCTAATTTTTGTGAATAAATTTATTTCAGTAAGGAAGAGAAGCTTTGTTCTGAAGGTACTGTCAAAAAGTTAAAACTTCATGATGGGAAACTGATTCTTCTAACACATATGTCTACCTTGGATACCAATATCTCTAAAGAATCATTTAAAAAATAAGGATTTTAGCCCCAAACTTTCACTTTAACCTCAAACATTAGCCAGAATATGGAACTACGAAGCTTTCCAAAGCTTTATTTGACTACGCTTTCCCTATTACAGCTTAGCTAGATTTCTCTATATTCTGATGTGAGGCAAAGTAATAAGCTATGAACAAACAAAAGGCAGCTGTGAATAACCTAAACCACCACTGTCTGTCATTGTTCTTCCAGTAAGGGAGGAAAAAAAGACATTAGGGAAAATTTCAATAATAAAATTTGGCAAAATCTAAACCTGCACCTTATTATTCACAAAAATAAAATAAAAACACAAAGCAAAAGAAGCTAAAATCAAGTAGTCCTGGCTAAGCACAACAGTAAAAGCTTTATGCTTGTATGTGTATACACACACACATATAAATAAATTCTCAATTAATTTGGGGCCTTCTGTTGCTAGATAACTGCTGCTTCTACACACAGAAAACAATTGGGAATACTTTCGTATAATTAGGGACAGAATTTAAATATTCATTTCCTTCATGATGGTATTAAGTATACATTTTAAACAAGAAGCAGAACTGTTGCTCTTATTTAAGAATTATGCCCTAAAAGTTTTGTAAAACATGACTTTTCAAAGATGAGCTAAAGCGCTTTCTTTTTTTTTGCTGCAAGATTGACCCAGCCTAGTTTTCTTGACAGGTATTCTCATTATAGGGAATATCTATTGCCTGAAGGACCTCCATTCACCACCTTTTTTCAGTCCAACACCTGTGAGCTCCAAGCTCAAAAAGTGCTACATGTTTCTAACAAATAAATTGCGCAAGTTTAGTTGTTTATATCCAGTGAATATGTACTTCTGCTTGCATTCATCTGTCTGCTCGGGAGTTCCCTAACCAGCCAACAAAAAGCTGCCTAAATCTGGACACCCATCTCTTACTTGAAGTCACTGGGCTATTCCCAAATCAGCATCTCCTTCCTAAATCATGTGATCTCATAGGTATCTATTGGATCGGGCCTCATCCCAGACAACCAGGACAAGAAGAAATGTACTGTACATCTGTTCTCTGTTCAGTCTGAACGTGAAGGTATGTTCTGAATTACCATCCTGGCTGGTTGGAAGTAGAGACTTACAACTAGATTTCATGCAAACCACAGTTATTACCTGACCATGAAGCTATGAGGTAGTCTGGATTGGGTTTCTCTCACTGTCTCCTGCTTAAGTTATTATGGTGCTGCAAATAAATAATTTCTTGGACTTGTCTCTCCCATGTCCCAGCTGAGTGCCATAACTACCAGCTTATAAACTCAGTTTTTCATTCTTATTATTTCATTCTCAATCCTTCGTTCTCATCTATGGCCCAGTGAAGGCTTAAACACACATTCAATAGCAAATTACACTGGCAATCAGACTCAGTCTGAAGCCACTGGGAGTATTCTAAGTCTGTTATTGGGACTCAGATCAGAATAAGTTTGAAAAATCCATTTGTTTTCTCTTGCATACTCCTGTATCCTTTCTTTACTAGGAATCTCTTTAGAAAAAACATGCAAATCAATCTTGCCACTGACAATTATAATGTTGATAACTATGAATTCAACAACCTTGTCCGTCAGGATCAAACACACAAGCATGCTCATGTGCAAGATGTTCATGCAGAGGAACATGTGTATAAACTTCTCATTAACAATGAGGAAAAATGAGAGATTATTTTTAGGCTCTATTTAATAATAAAGACTGCAATAACCATTCCCATACAATAAATTATCTGTAATGTGCAGAATATTAGCAGAATGTCTCATTATGCTCCACACTTTTATCCTTTTAAAAGGAGGAAGTACATTTAAATTTCCCAAATTACATTTCAGATGAGAGATATCTTATGCAAGTGAGTTAGATCGTGACAAATGAGGCAAGGTATTAATTACTGCAGTGTTTTCCCTATTGTGGGAGAAATATTAAAACATAGCATCAAACACCCAGCAATATGTGAATAAACTCAGGTAAGAGCATGTGCAGGTTAATTAAAATAATTCCCTTATTTCTTATTTTTGATATATTTATTATATTATGAAAACACTTCCTAGTTTAAGTATGACTACCATAATAAACTAGCCATGGATGCTAGTGGCAAAAACTTTATTTACTATCAACCTCTTCTGCAAGCTTGGATTTTTCGACTGGTTGGACTGCACATTTAATGAAAATTTGGTACGACATTCTGGTCCAGAGAAGTCAACAGGAGGCATGGTATTGATCGTAACAAGGCCAGGATTTTACTTCCTGTTCTTAAGGGAGGAGGCAATTTAAGATGCTTTTTGCAGGGATTGATGAAACTTTCATCAAAATCAATATTTGAAGATCATTCCATCAGTCTGTGAATTTGCCACAAATTATTTAACTGCTTATCTTTGCTCAATATGTTTAATAGCTATCTGAATTTCTAATAATACCTCTTGTAAATTGTTATCTCCTTTCTCCTCTTATCAGTGGCATATTAGGCTACACTCTCAGTCTCCACTAAATAATTTCTTTTGAAACTGTGAGAGGGGAGCAAGGGAAGAGAATGTCAGTTGATGAAGTGTTTTGCAAATGTAGAGCTGTCCTGGTTTCAGCTGGGATGTAGTTAACTGTCTTCCTAGTAGCTGGTACAGTGCTATGTTTTGAGTTCAGTATGAGAAGAATGTTGATAACACTGATGTTTTCAGTTGTTGCTCAGTAGTGTTTAGACTAAAGTCAAGGATTTTTCAGCTTCTCATGCCCAGCCAGCAAGAAAGCTGGAGGGGCACAAGGAGTTGGGAGGGGACACAGCCAGGGCACCTGACCCAAACTGGCCAACGGTGTATTCCATACCATGGGACGTCACATCCAGTATAGAAACGGGGGGGAGAGGGGCAGGGGGGTCGCTGCTCAGGGACTAGCAGGGTGTCGATTGGTGGGTGGTGAGCAATTGCCCTGTGCATCATTTGTACATTCCACTCCTTTTATTACTACTGTTGTCATTTTATTAGTGTTATCATTATCATTATTAGTTTCTTCTTTTCTGTTCTATTAAACCGTTCTTATCTCAGCCCATGAGTTTTACTTCTTTTCCCGATTTTCTCCCCCATCCCACTGGATGGGGGGGGAGTGAGTGAGCGGCTGCATGGTGCTTAGTTGCTGGCTGGGGTTAAACCACGACAAGAGCTTTGGCCTAGTTCTTGTCAAGAGCAGGATTCCCCTGTCTTAACTGGGAGCATTTCTGTGTTTTTGTCAGAAATAGAATTGATGAGAAATGTTGGTTTAATTAGTTTGATACAGTTAAATCTTAGCAAAAACACCCATGGTCCCCAGCACTCTGCCCAACAGAGGAATTTACAGTCAAGCACAGACATCTAAGCAGACTTCAATTTCAGTTCAGTAATTTCCCATACCCACAGGTACTGCAGGCTGTGCAATTCCCAACAGTATTTAGACCTTGAGCTCATTTTAGTAAGGTATGGCATTTTGTATAAATGTTATAGGACAACTTTATGGACTTCAGAAAAGTTAATTTAATCTTCCAATTTAAAAAGAAAAAAATCACTCTCTCTTTATAGCAGCTGACACCAGCAGGACTAATCAACCTGGTAATTTTCTAACCTGCGCTAATGACAATGGTGATTAGCTGCAGGCCAGCTGGGTCACGAAATAGTTGATTTATAGCATATTTAAAATGAGAGTTCAGAAGACAAAGGCTTATACTTATCTCTAGTCTCCAAAATTAAAGGTTAAACCTGACCTTGGGATTTTGGGGCTTTTTTTTTTTTTTTTCTTTAACTAGAATACTCGAAATACTTGATGCTCTTCATGTTCATTGACAATACCATATGGAAGTCCAGTTCCACTGAAAAGAGGAACTTTGTAAAAGAATAAGGAAAAAAGGGAAGCATTTTACTCCCTTGCTAAATCTCCTGTTTTATTCTCTTCCTATTGAAACACAAGTATTTCAGCTAATCACTATGTCGTGGATATATTCATTCTCTTGTCTTGTTCAATGAACAGAATCCCAAGGTAATTGATTTCATATTTTCATGACACTGAACTAAGATTAATAGAAAACACTGCAACTTTAAACTCCTAAAAAACTCACTTCCAGTTAGGCAATCGTAATTAGTACTTCAGTTTTGTAATAGGGTGAAAATCTTTATTCCGTATCTTGCACAGACTTTTAAAATGTTCGTTTGGATAGTCTAATAGTCACAAATTGTTTATTTTACCTTATTGTATTGGAAGCTTATGGCATTAAACCAAACTTATGTAAGAGATCAATGAACTATTAAAGTTTTTAAAGGAAAATAAATGGAAAAACAGTGACATTCATCTTCACCTACTGAATGATCCAAAGAAATGAGACTTCATCTGGTTATTTTAGAGACAGAAACTAATAATGAAACTTATTTTAATTAACAGCAGCCTCTGTCAAGAATAGGGGAAAAAAATTGGGAGAAATTTCTGGAGAACTGCAAATATTTTGAAGTTCCATTGGATTGAAAGTAAATTCCTTTTTTCAGTATTTTTTACACACTGTTGTAGAAAAAAATGTGGTAGCTTCTTGGGAAAATTGACAACAGTATCAGGGATAATCCAAACTACGTGAGCTTTTTCAAGTTTCCCCTGCTGAAATGAATTAACAAACACGTTTTCCCCAGTGTTCCATATGTTAATAAAATGCAGAAAGTCAGCACCTGTCTCTCTCTCTCTCAATGAAATTAAACCCATCTATAACTCTCATTCTTCATCTGTCTAGTCAGGAGTGCTGTTAATTCAAAATAGAGAACAACCTCCATGAAGAATGATGAGATACTAAGTTCAAACAGTTTTTTTGCAGTTTTCAAGATGCAAGCTCTTCTTTTTATTTTGCACCAATACATTTTGCTACTACAGTATGTTCTTCCATTAATGCACAGTTATCAAATGACGTGCAGGGAAAACACAATGATGGCTTTTGACAAGGATGTACTCCAGTGCTTTAGTATGCATGATAGAAGGAAGACAGGTTATACCTCTGCTATAACTGTAGCAGTAAGAAAGCTACCTGACTAAATCTTCTGCCTAATTTTGCATGCCCAAAGTTAGACAACCACATTTCTGCTGAGGTATTTGCAGACCAGTTTTGCAAAGTACTTGATCATTTGCCAGCTGGAAAAGATGTAAAAAGCCAAATGGCCTATTTACATGTTTCAGGGCAGATGCAAGCTGAGGTTCTGTGCTGAGTAAGATCATTACATCCTTATCTATGCTTAGTCCTCAATCTTTACTGCAGCTATTTCATTCCTCTGAAAGTAGGCCATCTATTTCTTCACCTAAGATTTTGGTTAGGAACAGAAATACTGTCATACTAGGCTGAGGAAAGGCCTACCTACTTCATCATCTCCACCAGCATCCAACATGAGAGAAAAAAAGGGAGGAAACCAGACATGAAACAATCACCTTCCTCCATTTATCACTTTATTATCACTTTTATATTTTTCTTAGTGTTAGGTTTATTCTGAATACTCCTATTTTTCATCTGTAATTTTGCATCTTGCTAGTTTTTTTCCCTCAACGGCTTCCAATACCAGAGTTCAACACTAATTTTACGTTGTGTGGTTAAAGAGAAACGTATTTTCTTCTTGCAGTTTTAAGCTAAACTCCTTTTTTCTCCATGTGAACTTTCATTGTTTCTGTTCCTTTTGACCACCCAAAGCAAACAAGTTTGAAAATAGCAGCACAGACCTCTAATAAATAGCATTTATAATACCGAATCAGAAAGACTTGTGTAATTCACAGAGATAATTTGGTCATTAATTATCAGTATATGTATTCACAGACATGGTATGCTGAAATGCCCAGTCCCACTTCACTGAATTCACTAAATTTAAATGCATGCTTCTATGAAATGTTTTGAAGATTAAAGTCTAATATGATAAAAGTTAAATATAAATTAACAGCATCTAAACCATTTTTTAAAAGAAAAAAGAATTCCATGCATTAAATTGATTCCTGTTATTAAAAACAGTAACAGTGGTAACAAGTTAATGCCTACCTTCAGCAAATAGTTGATGTTACCATCCTGCTATTAAAAATGATGAGGTCTGGGACCTCAACAAAATATTCCTTTTACTTCAGATAAAATCCCAGTAGCATAGATGTAGACACACTCTTCCTAACATTGCTAAAATTAAAGATTGTTAATGGTATTCCAGCCCTCTCCAAAAAAGTGAGACTCATGGGTGGTATAATCACATAAAAAGAAAACAGCCTTCTCTCCGTCTCCGGCCGACTAGGAGGCCAAAAAAACTGGATCAATTAAGAAGAATAAAGAAAAACATCTACCAACATAATTGAGGCACTGGCACTATTATCAAGAAGATAATCCAATATTATCTTCTGACTGTCTTCAAAGAAGATGATCTTGTCTGCAGATATTTTAAAATAACTAAGTGCATTATGAAACCACAAAACCATTTAAAGGAGAATGCTGAATAAGCCATTTGGGATTAGAATAAGCTACTCTGGGATTCTGTGGCAGTCACAGAGCATTTTAAATTATGCTTATAATATTTTTTTCCTCAAGAAGGTTGTGCAAAGTACCTTAATGGAGTGGAAATTTGCATACCTAGTACTGAAGTCAGATGAACTGAACAGTACTCAAACATTTTTTCCCTTCCAATAGTAACCTTGTCTTTAAAAAAAGCTACAGCACACTACGTGCAGGTTCATCTACTGATGAACATGTATTCTAATGCAAATTTATCTTACATATGTATCATAATAGTTTGTGTGGCAGGACATGACATTGCAGGACTTTTGTAAGTTTCTTCCAAGGATATGAAACTTCCCCCAGGTATCAGAATGTGTTCTAGTATTGTAATATTGAGAAGAACCTCTGATGAGACCCCTTGCAAATTATTTTTACTTTAAGAAAGACACAATTTAATTGAGAGTACATCTCCAAAATTACCCCAGTGTGATAGAAAATGTTATTCTGTGAATTTTGAGGTAACAAGAACAGATAGTAAAAAACCTCTAGGACAGGGCAAAAATGCACCCCCCAGCCCCTTAACATAGTTTATAATGCTCTTGGGTGATCACTAGTGTAACATACAGAGATCTTCTTCAGGTCAAGTGAAGGGGTAAGATGTTCATGCTGACCTCAGCTCTTCAAAAGTTAATTTCACTGTAGCTAAGTCAAACTTTACTGCCAAGACTAAATATGTCACAGTGTTTAAAAGCTACTAAAAATATACACATCTTCACTTACTACTTTGAAAGAACATATTGAGAAAACAATTCTGTAATCTCTATTAGGAATATAGACATTTTTCTCATAACAATAATCATGCATCATCACAGAATCCTAGAATAATTCAGGTTAGAAGGTATCTCAGGAAATCCTAGCCAATCCCCTCCTGCTTAATGCCTAATTTAGATGAGGTAGTTCAGGACTTTGTCCACTTGTGTGTTAAGGAGTACTTTGGAATATTTTGATCTAGACTGAGACAGGGAAAAATATTCCTGTGTATGTGTCAGAGTCAGCTATGGACACAGGGTGTCTATGGAGTTATCTAAACTTTAGCAAACACAAAAAAATATGATTTTAATTAAAATTTTGTTTATGCAACCATGGCTCTTAGATGTCTCTTCTTTAGTTACACAAACAGTATTCTGGATATAAGAGATGTAGAACAGCATCATCCTAACGACAATTCTTTAATGAAAGAGAATGCACTACTTAATTGTACGATAAGACAATATAGAAGTTAGATAAGAGGATGGATACAAAAACTCTGGAAAATCCTTTGATCAATAACAATCCCCTAGCCAATGATGGACCACTTGACCAGCTACTGTAGTGTTTTAGCTTTTGAGTGAACTTTTAGATCAAATATACCAAACTGACAATGTTTTGATTCACATAGCAAAGAAATCTTTGAGCCCATGAATGAAGCTGAATTAAAAGATATATTCCAGAAGTCTAAGTAACATGCTTATCACTAATTGCTGTTCAGGCCACAGGACCAGTCTAGTTTCAATGCTGGAAATTTTCAGATTACAACATATTAAACACAGAATATGATTAAAATAACAACCCATCAAAGCCTACTTTATTCCTCTGACAATTAGAAAACTTATAATTTACAGTCTGAATTTATCTGTGCCCAATTAATGCCTATTTGTTCTTGTGATAACCTTGTTCTTTAGTTTACCTAACTTTATCTGTTATTTACCCCTCATATATTTGTGGAAAACAGTCATGTGCCCTCTATATTTATATTTTATATCTAATTTTTTGTAACATCATTAAAGTTAACTAATAATCATCAGTTAGTACTCATAAAATCTTCTGAACTTGAAAAGACATATGTAAATGTTGAATACCATTTGTTAGCAATAGCCATAATTGTAAGTAAGTTCCTTACCATTTCTCTCCTGAAGCAAAACACAGAGCAGAAATCTTAAGAAACTATGTTCTCAATTACATTTCTGACCAAGTTGCAGAACAAATATCCAGCTTGGACCGTTGTGCAAAACCTAGTTGGAGGCTATACTGTCAGTAACTTTTGCAATTAATTGTAATCATTATGGAACTGATGTTAGTGCTTTGCCTTGGAGTGATAGGCAAAGAGTAAACAACCTGTTTTTTTAAAAAAGATACAGATATAAGTGAAGAGGAAATAAGCAAAAAAAGTAGTTCCTCAAGCATTTTTGCAGGAAACCCAGTTATCATGCGCAGGCCTCTTTTTGTCTTCTCTTTAACCAAAGTTTCTCTTTACTACTCTCACTCTGCTCTGTTCCAAACAGCTGAATGTCTGATGAAAGGGCTAACACACATACTTTCAAAAGTGCTTCATCGTATATGTATATATTTATTTATGTCTGCCACCATCCTAATGAAGTGTCATGGAAAACACCAGCAGTAAATAATAATCTCAGCCAAGGAAGCAGAGTGCTCATGTGGTTTTCAGGTGACATTTTTCCATACTGCTTATTAACCTGTCAAAAGCATAAAGTTGTTTAATAAAGTAAAATAATTTCTCATTCATGACACTAATTATGTCAAAAGACATATTTATATTTGAAGTCTCGATTGATTTCATTCTAAGAGGACCACCTTTTAACATATTTATTCTGGAAAATTACACCACCACCCACAATGACAATGACCTTGCAGAGAAAAGAGAAGCTCAAGTACCTTCTCTTTGCTATATATAACATACATTATCACAACAGAAGTTAAATATAATTTCCTTAATGGAAAAAGGATGTCCTTAATAGCTTTATATAAAAATCAATTTAAATAGCAGAATATGGAAAATGTCAAACCCTTAAAAACTTACTAATTATATTTCCAAATATGATTTACCAATTACAGTTCTGTTATTGACAGATTTAGAAGACAGAGGTAATTTTGTGAGTCCAGGAGGAACACTAGTAACTTGTGTTACAAAATATATAAATGGTATATAATAGCATTGTATTTTAAGAGATACCACAGTACAGTCTATCTAAACTAAGGCATTTGCCAAAGTTCTATAAAACTTTTCCCACCTAAAAGGTGGATGAAGGACCAAATTTGGGTAGTGACCTACTCGCAGATTTTTAAGACCAGATGAGAGTATAAAATTATCTGGTTTGATTATGTACTTTTTGGGGTTAGAATACATATCTGCATATTTGGAAAAATAAACACACATCACTATTAGTGCTACCAGATTCACAGAGGATGACAGGCAACTTTGAAATCCTGGCATTTAACCTGTTTCAGAAATACTAGGCAGCTCTAGTAGCATGTCTTCACTATCATTTTAGTAGTCTCCAGATTCAAATAAATGAATGTTTTCTGTTTAACTGTAAATACCACTGGTAAGGTAATGACCTTACTGGCTTCTGTGTTGCCAATAATTTCAAAGTTCTCTTTCAAAAGGAAAATATATCATCCTGCTTATATTAAAATGGCTTGTTATTTTCCTGTAGTCTTTCTAACAGCTTCTATAACAAAGGCATTCTCCTTAAAGAAACATAAAACCACTTTATAACACAGCAATCAGCAACACTAAACTCACAGACCAAATATACTGCTTTGATCAGCAAAGGTAAAGAAATGAGGTGTGAGATCAAAGTTGGATTCAGACGAACTTAGATCAAACTATCTGTGAAGTTAAGTCCAGCCAGACCATCCTGAGTTCCTGGCAAGAACTGAAATAGGTCTTCAAAGTAGGCCTTTTGCTATGTAAAAATATGTATGTATCATTACGAACTCAAATGTTGTGTATATTGGAGCTGCCATGGCCAAACCAGAATATCACACCGAAGAACAGGTCTTCTCCATTGTACAGTTCTTCTCTGGCTGCCAACAGTTCCTTCCATAATTCAAATGCCCCCAAACCACCCCACACATCCACCCCATGCACTCTCTATGCTTGAAAAACTCAGGCTATGGGCTGAAGAAAGGCTCAATATCTGCGTTCTTTGCATCATATGTCTTTTCCATCTGATAGCAATTCTACAAGGAAATTCAAAGAAATCAAGAATACAGCGCATCTGGAGAGTAAAATAAAGGTATGTTTTACACAGCACAGTAGGAGTCCCGCTCTGCTCTTGGTCAGAGCTATGAGGGAGTTCATTCACCTGAACTGGTTGTTGAAATAACAACTGATTCTTAAACTTTGTATTAGAACTTTTGAATTAGAACATTGAGCATGCATCTCAAGAGTTAACTTTTTCTCAGACTGACTTGGGTGGCTCGCTCACCCTTCTTCCTTCCACTCCAACTGCATTTTGCCTCTTCTGAAGCATGCTAAGGATGTCTACTTACCACTGCATGTGACTTTGCAGAACTCTTTCTCCCTAAACTTGGTTGATCCCTTCCCACTTTTGCTCTCAGTGTCACAAGCCTGAAGCTAGAGCGAGCCCAGTGTTATCAGTACCTCCCTTTTGAATCTACTTCAGCCAGTGAGCAAATAGTATCATTAAGTCACGGAAGAAGAGCAATATCAAGTTTCAATTAGCCAATTCAGTGATAGTCAACTTTTCTTTCACCTAAGCTTACCATTTGAGCAGCCCAGCTGACTAAAGAGTTTCTTCTGACTTATACTGGGAGAGATGAGGCTTACAATATATTTCATGAGAATGACTAAGTGAGGAGGCTGAAATCAGTCGTAAATCTTGTCTGGAACAAGAATGAGAGCAGACCCAGGGTACTAAGGCTGAAATATTATTCTTTTAACTCGATTGGTTTTGTACTCTAAAAGCTTTTGGGTGAGGGTTGTGATACTCTTGCTTACTAGATGCTCTTCTATAACACAGACATGCCATTACACTCTTTGTTCCCTACAGCCATTTTATATAGTGATTCAGATCCAACACAGAAATACTTCCCCTCCTCCTGATTGATTATGTTCTTTACAGCTGTTGATGGAAAAGACTGTCCACCTAGTGATACCCTGAAGGTTGCAAGGCACTTCATAACACCGTCAGTCATCCTGTCACACCCTGCTATTAGAAAAACTCCTTTCACTTCTGCCATAACTGGTTTCCACTTCACTTCATGCCACAATGAGTTTTCCTCATGTCATTCTTGTTAAATTTAGTTCCACAACTGAAGAATTTAATGTCTAAGCACTGTACGTTAATCAAAGAACTCTCTCTTCCATATTTTCAACTTCACATAACATCTCTAATCAGATATTATCTTTTGTATTTATTGGAACCAAAAATGTCAGAAAAAGGGATCCGTACCACAGCACAGGAAAACACGGGAAATTAGTCCATTCTCAGAAAGCTTTCTGTTTTCTGCCACATATGGACTGATGTAAACACAGAAGCATGAGGTTTTAATGTGAACTCTGGTTATTATTTTTATCTATTTTACTTTAAGCATCAGGGAATTCCTTTCAAATGAGACCCAGGCAAATCCAGTTTGTCTCTGATTCAGTAACCAAGTCAAGTTTATGTCAGGCTTCTATCTGGGAATTTCTAAAGGAAGGTGAAGTTATTCACTGAACACTGAGTTGACAAGAAATGTACCTGCTTCAAATACTATATCTGCCTGTATCTCCATTTTATCATCATTTTCAGCCTTTCCCATTAGCCATTTTTTGGTTGGAACTTAGTCAAGAAATTGCCCCTTTGAAATTAATAAGGTGGAATGAAAAAGCAACAGAACGGTAGCAAATCATGGCCCTTTACTCATATACTTGGATGAAAAATGTCACACTATACCTTGAAATGTCAGACTTATTGTTCAAAATAGAACATTTCTCTTGCAGAGAGTTTTAAGAACTACATTTGTTTTCCAGGCTATTCTTTTTCTGGCTTGTTAAAAATGAAGATGAAATTTCATGTGACTACTTAAAATAAACATCTAAAACCTGCAATGTAGAAAGTTCATGTTTGTTTAGCATTGCAAAATGGCATATTTCAGTTATCAGAAAATTAGATTGTGTGAAGTTTACACAGACTTATGCTGCATAACCATTATTGCCAGACAGTAGTATTTGAAAATAAAATAAAATATGGGTAGAAATACACAACAAAATAATGCTAAAAAAAAAATCTACCAAACCAAAGCAAATTAAAAGCCAATATATTAAATAAAATGAAAATAGCAGAGCTGACGTTTATGAAGAAAATCTATCAGCTTGGAGAATGAGAACTGATACTGATGCTTTTCAAGCAGAGCAGCATGTCACACTGTCAAGAAATATAAGAAGCAGTTAAAAATCAAAGCTATTCATACTAAATAATATTTTTAATTACTTTGATGGAAATAGATTAGTGATTAGATTGCAAAATGAGCCTAAACAGGGAAACAGCTTAAAACAGCAACTATTCCTGTTTTCCCCTTTTATATCTCTTTTCACATAAGCAGGAACAGAAATTAAAAACATTCAAGTACATTGCATCTACAGAGTAACAGAAAGCAAAAATTTACTGTCACTTCTAACACAAGTACTAAAGTGTACTGGATGAAGTCAGTGTGACAGGCTCTCAATAAGAGGAAGGTATTTATTTACAGAATGCTACACTGAAACTTTTCAGGATATTTTGCATGCAAATTAATTTTGTGAGTTCAAGAAGCAGTTGAGCCTGCTTATAGAAATATCTGTCCAGGGTTATTAGTACAGAACCATTATGTCTGACTTGTGAAGCACCTAAGCAGCAAATCACTGGAGATACTCTGCAGAGTATGCTGGAAGAGTATCACTTGATGTTTGTCCTGTGTTTACTCTCTTCCCTTGGCATTTGCTTTTGGTAACTGTTGAGGGTAAGACGCTGGGATAGCCGTACCTTTGGTAGCTGTTGGGGTTATATTTTTATGAGAAAGAAAACGCGCTACATTCCTGAACTTCTGGAGGCAATGCCTACCACCAATACCAACTCATGGCCGTGCTCTGCCGCAGTGCAGTGGCAGGCAGTCGGAATTCCCTCTGCTTTCTGCCTTGCACACCAGAGACCCTCCAGCAGGCAAACACAGGAACATGGAGACTCTCTCTACCATGTGGCTTTTCCAGAAATAGAGAGATATTGCCTTGATTATCTATGTGTAGGAAGAATAAAAGAAAGCAAAGGAAGAACTAATAAAGTAATGTTCAAGATTGCCAGGGTAAAAAAGAAATATTTTGAGCAGCGCTCAAGTCTTAACAGCCTTTACTATTGGAAATCCTTTGGCAATCCATGGATATTCTCCTCATTTAGTGGTTAGTCTATGCACTGATCAAGAAATGATGAACAGATAATTAAAGAGTGTGTTACATGGCACAAATATGAAATCCAGCTTTGCTTATGGCATCTCTTCATTATCAAGTATTTCCTTTCAGTACAGTTGTTATTTCTTTGCTGCTTATCTACAGAAAGTTCAGTTAAAGCAGGATGTGCAATAAATCCACCTCCTTAAGAAGCTCTTGTACAGCACAAGTCTTTGCAGGTTCTGTTTATATGGACAGCAGCATTTTTAGTTAATATCACACTAGCTTTACCGATCTTCTGTGGAGAAATCCAAAGCATGGAAAACTGAAAGCATATTGTTTGTGAAAACCTCCATATGCTGAGAGCAACTTATTTCCTAGAGCAAGTGGCAAAACAGTTGGACCATTTCTCTTAAAGATGTGACAGCCAAATGCTGAGACAGAACAAAGACAGTGATTAAAATAAATGGCATAGTGAGTGGGGATGAATATGGTCTATCATTATGAACTAGATTCATACTGTGACTGGCAGGTGACAGACCAGATTCTCTGTAGTTTAAATTATTTTGCAAATGTTCATGCCAATTTATGTTCTTTTCATATTACTGATGTTATTACAGTTGCGGTATTGTAGCTAAATTTTAAAATTAAAACATGCCTGTTTATTGCAACTAGACCATGCTTTCACTGTTTGGACGTGTAGAATCAGGAAAAATCTTCCTTTTCTTCCTCCTCCTTCTGCACCTTTCCACCCCACAGTTTCAAACTTGAGATTTGTACTTTATAAAAGAAACCCACAATCTCAATTTACGTAAGCAGGCAGCATCTCAGTTAGCTTCTCCTGCGACAATTAGAATTGCAGTTCAGTATATTGCAGTCAGTATATTCACTGACTTCTTGTTTCACTAAACATAGGTTCAGAGGGTTAGTGATCCTAAAGAAAAATACTGACCTCAGCTTTGCCTCAGTTAATACTTCCTTTCCAAGTTAATTGCAATTTTCTTGTTGGTCAAAATTAAACTTTATATAAAACTGTTATACACTAAAATTATGAAGAAATTAAGAAGCTTTTATGCTGAAATAGTAAAATGCAAAAAGTCTGGTCAGGTTCTCAAAACTGAAAGCCACAGCTCATTGAATTACTGATCAAGAACATGTCTTGATGCCTTATCTCTAATTCAGTTATGTTACCTTGTAGCAAAATAAATGCAATACAAGCTTTAATTGACCTTATTTACTACCATGGAAACAGCACTTCTTGTCTTTAAACAGCTTTGCAAACATTAACTAGTCTCCAAAACTGGTGGGGACACAGGAAAACACAGTATCTCTGAGGATATGAGTCAAAGCAGCGAGATGACCGAAAAAGGCGATTAAATTCTTAATAATAACTATAGCCAATACAGAATTACTCGAGCTTTAAATTACAGTAAAGTGAACTTCATTATGCAGCTAACGTACATAATAGGTCATGTCAGTCTCATAAACTTACATCTTAAATACGTATGTCAACATTTGGAACAAGTCCCAAGTATTGGAATAACACTAAAATAAATTGATTTATATTTTGATTTCTGCTGTAATTAAGCTTCTAAAGTACTGCTTCACATTGATATTGAACACAAATGTTCAATTACTTGCCTTAGACTAACTATATTTTTGCAATGCATTTTATAATAGCGTCACAAGATGATCTTGCTTTCTCAATGTTACAAACATGAATAATATAGGAACAGCATGGAAATATATTCACTTAAGAGCACAAGAATTGTGCTATAAAAGAAAAGTTTTAGTTCAGTTTTGCCTCTAACACAATGGCTGTTAGGGGAAAATCAAAAGATGCATGAGCAAAGTGGTCCTTCATTTTGGATGATGTCTCAGCTGACAAACTTAAACTTTAGGGACATCTGCAACTGGCAATTGTACCTGGACTACCTTATTTTATAGTTTCTGAATGACCTATCCTCCACTAATCTGTCTAATCTCTTGCTTTGAATTTATTCATAATTTTGTCTTTTAAGACTTCCCATGGCAATGCTTTCCATATGCAAGTTAAGTGTTATGTGAAGAAGTATCTCCTGTCTGATAATCTTGGAGGCATCCAATTAAATTACTGTATGTGACAATTCTGTTCCCTATTCACTTTCCCTACAGAATTCATTGAAGTTTGCTGCATTTCCCTGTTGCATCTTTAATGCAGCTCTGGCTTGAAGCATAGTCAGAGATAACACTTCACAGGAGCACAGAAGACACAATTTTAAGTCCTAGATCATTCATAATATAATTCCAGTAATGTTTACCATTGCCTTGGGAATCTTTTCAGTCTTTCCCGGCAGAACAGACTACATGAGGTGCTCAGAGAAGAGGGAGCTGATTTGCATAATGCCATGCATTAATATGAAAGGGTTTGCAGTTCACTGGAAAGTTACTATTATCATAAAAGCTGGGTTTGGGTTTTTTGTGTTGCTACTGGACTGTTAGCCAGATATCAGCCTTGGTGTTCAATGTTTCCTTTCTCTGCAAGCAAGCGAGATGTATTTCTCCTCTCACCCATCCCATCCTGTTTCTCCCAACCAAAGTCCTAGAACATTTTTGTAGACAATCATTTTATGAAACTTCCATTTTGTAATTAAAAAAAAAAAAAACAACCCTAAAACCTTTTGATTCATGAGTCTATCTTTATGCAGCAGTGATAAGAATGAAAAAAACCAACAAGAAAACCATTGCTTTTCCATCAGTGGAAGAAATGAGGTTTTAGTTCCTTTCTCATTTAATCTACACCTTTAATTTTATGGAGCCATGTGAAATATGTCTAATTTAAGAACACTAACTTTGGGGTCAGACCGAGCAGTAGATTCAGCTATTTTTGGGACAAGGGTCAGGAAAGCATAACATGTTCTTGTGAATTCATTCTAGTTCCCAGAAAGCTACTTCTCTGTGGACAGGAAGTTGGTGATATAGAAACCAAAAATTCTATTTCCAAGTGAATAATAAAATTTGTTGGCAGGGAGGAAACCGCAACATTAGAAATTTCAAGAAAATTAAGGAAATGACAGGAAAAGTCACTCATTAGACAAATCAGTGCAGGATTACTGGGGAAAAAGAACTATTCAGCATAATTATACCAGGAAAAGATAAAAATTTACAAGTAATTTTGCCTATGAAATTCACAGTGCTGTGGAAGTCTGGGCGAGAAGATATCATTGCTTACTAGCTCCATTGGCTTTTTTTTTTTTTAATTTTTACTCTTACTCTTTTCTGCTTTCACAAAAGGCGTGAAACTAATTTACTTTAAAATGTTTATTTGATCTGATTGTGTTATATAAAGAGGTGTATTGGTAACTCTGAAGGAAACCTCATGCTAAGAAGTTATTTTTTCTTTTCTTCTTGGATTCATGTGAACTAAGAATTTGATTATAAAGTAAAAACACTTTCTGTTTACTGACTCACTGATGTTAATACTTTTCAACATTCTTCTCAGGTCAGGCATTATGGTAATCATAAAAAGTTGCCTGAGAAATTAATTCTCATATCTGCTAACAAAAATATTAAAAAACTGAACATGCAAAGGCAAACAGAGAGATTTTTTACCTGTGAACCAATTCATTTACGTGTGGATGTGATTAGGCTCATAAAAATGTGTTTGCCAGAGATCTAACAGCACAGAAAGTGGTGCTCTGAGAGGCTTTTGTTTTATTCTGACAGCATGACTAACTAGTGACAGTGGTTTCAGTTTTAGTTATCAGTGGTCTGGTAATGAACTTCTGATCTTTATAATTAAGTGTTTGGAGGCCAGTTACATTTACAACTGGCTTAATTAAATGTTAGATTTGCATGTTTAGATCAAATTTGGCTTTAAAATGATACTCTGTTCTTAGACACAGGTATACTGGGCACCACAAGTAGTGTTTGTTAATAATGTGTTGATGTAGATAGTCAAAAGCAGCAGCAGGAAAGTTAAAGCAAATTAAGCATTTGTCAGCTGTAACAGCTACGACTGAATCCGACCTCCACAGTAGTGTGAGGTGAATGCACTACAGCTAAGCAAGGAGCCAAGGCTTCAGGTCGCAGAAAGCTCCAACTCCCTGTTTCCTCCTCCTCCTTCTACTGAAGTAGACAGTTCTGCCTCTGGTTTGCTTTTAAAAATATTATTATACAAAATAGCAAAATTAAACACTGTATTTCTATCCTTACCATTAGGCAAGTGTTTTCTCTAACAAAGCCTCTAATAAGAGCTGCATGTTAAATTTCAGTTCCTCTTCCCATGTATTTAACCATACTCTGAAAGAATGGAAGAATACAAAAAGGTGACTTCTTGGAAAAAATATGGAAGTTTAAATAAGCTGAACTGCTAAAGTCAGAGAAGCTCCCACTGAAAAGCCCCAAACCCTCTAAATACCGTTCACCCTGCAGCAGGGATAGACTGGACGACCTACTAAGGTCTTTCTACCTTTTTCTCATTCCCTGAGGTACCAAGGAAGCCATTTGCTGTTCACAAGTGGCGTTAGAGTTGTAACCCCTGGCACCATACCGCAATATTGGGCGCCATCTCCTGGCAATGTGCGAGCTGGGAACTCGGACAGACGGACACACACCAGTGTTCCGTAGTGGGATGCACAGGAGCAGCCTGTTTGATCAGTAACTCCTGGAAGTACGCTGGCCGGAACAGTGACAGCACATCCCATCCCATGCAGCTTGTGCTGTCCAACAATCCACGGTTTCTCCTGAGCAATCAGAAATAAACTCGATAGCTAATATTTTACATCTAAAAAAGTACACAGATCAATTCCAGGAATGTTTCGAGTTATCGGTGAGTGAAAATCCTCTCAAATGCATACAGTAATTCAATCCAATTGATAGTTTTTTTCCACTTAGTGGTTAAAAACCCCACATTTGCTTCTCTGGTCTTCCCACCTCTACTCCTCTGTGCAGAGCAAGTATTTTTGCAAGCAGAGGAGACAGCTTTGTAACTCAACCAGTAATGGAAACAGATCTGTCAGCTTCCCATGTCTATATCCTGAAAACTCTCCAGACCATATTTGAAATCCTTGCATAAGATCTACACTTTCCAATCACCGAAGAGTAGGCAGCTAACATTCCTGTTCTTCAGTATGTGCTTTCCCAGTATGGCCATAGCCTGGTTTCATACTCTAAATCACTGTGTTTCTAAAAAAGGTCAAACTAGCCCATGACAACCCTCCCCCCCCCAAACTACCAAAACCAGCCGCTGCCTTGCCATGGATACATTTGTTGCCATGGCACAGAGCAACAGAATAAAACTGTGGTGGGTTGACCCTGGGTGGACGGCACCTGCCCACCAAAGTTCCTCTTATCACTCCCCCTCCTAAGCTGGACTGGGAAGAGAAAGTATAATGAAAGGCTCATGGGTTGAGATAAGGACGGGGAGATCACTCACTAATTACCATCACAGGCTCGACTTGGGGAAAAAAAATAATTTATTACCACTCAAATCAGAATAGGATTATGAGAAATAAAACCACAACTTAAAAACACCTTCCTCCCACCCCTCCCTTCTTCCTGGGCTTAACTTCACTCCTGATTTCTCTGCCTCCTCCCCTTGAGCAGCGCAGGGGGATGGGGAATGGAGGTTGTGGTCAGTTCATCACACACTGTCTCTGCAGCTCCTTCCTCCTCAGGGGCAGGAGTCCTCACACTCTTCCCCTGCTCCAATGTGGGGTCCCTACCACGAGAGACAGTCCTCCATGAACTTCTCCAATGTGGGTCGTTCCCCTTTTCACAAACTGCTCCAGCGTGGGTCCCTTCCATGGGCTGCAGTCCTTCAGGCACAGACTGCTCCAGCGTGGGTCCCCCATGGGGTCACAAGTCCTGCTAGAAAACCTGCTCCAGCGTGGGCTCCTCTCTCCACAGATCTGCAGGTCCTGCCAGGAGCCTGCTCCAGCGCGGGCTCCCCGCAGGGTCACAACCTCCTTCAGGCATCCTCCTGCTCCGGCGTGGGGTCCTCCCTGGGCTGCAGGGGGACAGCCTGCCTCACCATGGGCTTCCCCACAGGCTGCAGGGGAATCTCTGCTCCGGCACCTGGAGCATCTCCTCCCCCTCCTTCTTCACTGACCTGGGGGTCTGCAGGGTTGTTTCTCTAACATGTTCTCACTCCTCGCTCTGCTGCTGTTTTCATTGCACAGGTTTTTTTTCCATTATTAAACAAGTTATCCCAGAGGCACTACCACCATCGCTGATGAGCTCAGCCTTGGCAAGTGGTGGGTCTGTCTTGGAGCCGGCTGGCATTGGCTCTGTTGGACATAGGGGAAGCTTCTGGCAGCCCTACACAGAAGCTACCCTTGTAGCTCCCCCGCTACAAAAATGATGCCATGCAAACCCAATACAAACTGATCTTAAAGGTGAAAATCTTTGCAAGTTTTGAAGCTGGCAGCAATATTTTAACTCCCTGCACAATCCTGTGGTATTAAAAATTTTGATGCTATGCCAGCACCTTTGGTATATGACAATAACAAAACACTATTACATGGAATGCCACACTCGTATAAGTTCTCCCACAATCTTAATTTTTTCCACACCAAATAAAGTTTGTTTCTCAGCTGGAAGATGTCCTGATAATAGAAATAATTCTTTCTTTATTTGGTTTCCCATGTGAGACTTACTTTACTGGTTCAGTGCTTCTTCCAGTGGTCAGTCTGGACAATGTATACCAAGAACTCTTAACAAAAGCTCCCATCTTTGGATCAAGTTAATATCATTACACAGTCGCTATGTGTCTGTCTGTACAAGATAGGCAAAGTACATCCATTAATTTACTTTCTTTTAAGTATTAGAAAATCATTAACTCATTGAACTGGGCTTTGTTTAAGAATCTGTAAGGGTGGTTATGTAGTGTTTTCCCTGGCTGGGCTACAAAAACTCATTCAATTACAGTTCTGGTCCCTAACGGTTTGCCTCTTATCAGAGTCATGCCAGGAATTTTAGTGTGTTCAAAAGTCTCTTTGTGTCTCTATTTACACTGTCTATCAAGGCCCTAATTTTTACATTTTGTTTTGCCTTTTTTAATAAATGTTGTGTTCAGAAATGCTAGAGTAGATGAATAACTAGATTTCACCCAGATGCTTGTTCTCAATCATGTAATTCAAAGTGCAGTACATGAGAGCCACATCCGCTCAGAAGCAAACCCATGTCTGCAAGTGTTCCTCTAAAGCAGGCCTTTAAAATCTGCTCCAGAAACCTGCACGGTCCTCTGTCCTCCTGGAGTAGGGTCTCCCTACCAACCACAACATTATTTCAATTTGCATTTTCAGTTCCTCATGTTATTTTTCTTCAACATTATATCTTACTGTTGACTCTCAGGGATCTACACTAAAAGAAAAAGAATTCAAAATATTTACATATGGTAAGATTCATGTATGGATCTTTCTCCTGTATCATTGCAACCAATTACACTCTACATAAAATCCTGAAAGCTGCAGAGCATCTGTCACCACGACTGGTTTCAAGTGCTCTCCTTGGACTAGGAAGAATTTCTGGATGAAAAGGACCAGGTCTTGTCCCTGAGAGCATTGAGACCAGCAACGAGGTAACAACAAAATCAAACCAACTCAACCTTGACATGCTCTTCTCTGGCTCAAGTTCCATCACTTACGAATGTTCTTGATTTCTATATTTGGAATAATTTCCAAAGCGTAAAAGAGTAAATCCAGAGAAAAGCTGAATTTTTACTGCTTGTTTGCTCATCAAGAGCACTGCCCTGAAGTGTTTAAAGATGATACCTTAACAAGGAATTCGCTATAAATTGCTTGCATTCCTTAATGTCTTCCATCCCAACTGAGCAGCCCTGTCTCCCACCAAAGTTTCATCACAGACAGATTTGAGAGGAAAAGCAGAGTATGTAGAGTCTGCTGTTGTGCAATTGAAGTCTGAAATGGGAAAGAGAAATCAAGGACAGAGTAACAATTAAACATGGACACTTTCAGCTAAGTTAAAGAAAATATGCAATTATTTTTATCCAGAAAATATACACTTTCAGAGTTTTATACAAATATTTATAAGGACATTGCAATTAGCTAAAACATAGCGACTCAGCCTGCAACTAAAGATTGTAAATACAGTTTTGCAAAGTGAGCTGCATTTGCTAGTTAGTCAGATGGCCTGAACCCCTTGTGACCCAATTTATAGCAGTAGTCTCAACATCTAGAAGTAGGAACATTCATACTGACAAAGTGGCAATGCAGAAAGGTGGCTGTATATATA
This sequence comes from Haliaeetus leucocephalus, assembly GCF_000737465.1. Taxonomy (NCBI): domain Eukaryota; kingdom Metazoa; phylum Chordata; class Aves; order Accipitriformes; family Accipitridae; genus Haliaeetus; species Haliaeetus leucocephalus. The sequence goes on along the minus strand of NW_010972698.1, from coordinate 1,810,671 downwards.
TGTATATAGTTACATTTTTACAACTGTACATTAAAGCAAACAAATTTTTCTCTTCAGGACTGAATTTACCCTATTCCTAACACACAGAAATTGATAGAAAGTGATATAAAGTAATGAAGAAACATATTAGCTTTGATGTGCTAGTTATGTAGTATTTTTAGATGTTATCTGAAGGATTACTTTGCATGTAACCTTAAAATGTTTATCCTGAATCCCAAAACTGTTCTCAGATTTATAATCCATCTGCAAATATGCTGTGCTTTTCAATTTAAAAAAGCTTCTAATTGCATGAGTTGCAGCAGATTTCCTCAGTAAGGCTACTAATTAATGCAAAATTATTGCTGAGAGTGAGATTCAGAGCTTCATAAAAGCAAAGCTAACTTTAAAGTAGTTTGTCGGGTGTTCTCCTACTGAACTGTGCCTTGTCCCTGGAATAAGAAGTTGCATTGCTGAAAGATGCCAAGAGTTTGTGAAGTAACATGAGGGTACCGATTTTTCTTAGGGATGTTTGTTTCTTTTATCTTATATGCATGTTGAGATCCTCCAACAAGCCTGCACATCAGCCATTTGCCAGTGAAATTAGACCTAATTGCAGAAGTAGGGTGGTAATCAGCTGCTTAGAGTGTCCTGAAATTAGGAAGGTGAAAGCATGGTCATAAAGCAGTATGTTCCTCCAAAGAACTAGCAGAATTCTTGAATATTTTTGTCCTTTTACCCACTATCACACAGATCAATTTATTCCTCCCACAATTTCAGGTTTATAAAATTTGCAAACAGGTACTTTTTGTGATGAAATCAGTCTTTTACCCAAAGTTTCATAATATTGCTGTCTTTTCAACTTGGTGGTGTGAGTGATTAATAGGGTTCTTGTCCCTTTAAAGCCAGGATGTTGTTATCACATAAAGCTGTCATTTAAGACAATACATGCAACTTAATACAGTGACTCAAAGGAACAAAATTAAACAGGTGAATACACACTTACAAGATTAAGTCCTAATCATTTTTACCCTAGGGGGCCAAAAATCCATTAGAAATTTGGTACTCATACAACTTTCTGTATGTGTAGATGTTTAAATCCTATTTTTTCTCTGTGAGAATGATTTTACTACACATTTATATGCCTGGAAATGGTGCTTACTTCTGTAAACATCTTGAACCACAGCTGCACATTGTCATTAAGGAAAAGTCCTAAGGAAAAACTGTATATATTAATCTTATTATAAACTCTTTCAATCAAAAAGCATTTTGTACTAGGCCTATACAAATTTTCTTAAATTCAATACACTCTTACACTATTTCTTGTAGAATCATCATTATTCTTTTGTCTTCAGGTTTCATAGTGGTCTCTCTGAACATTTATCTTAGTTGTTGTCCCTAATTAACTGACCCTGTACCCCAGTGGATCCACCCATAAAGAAGCAGCTACATAAGCAAATAGTTCCAAACTTGGTAGTGAATATAGTAAGCAGCTTTGCCCTATATGAAGCACAGCACTTTCTAATACAGTATTTGCCATTCATTGTTCCTTTTCACCACTTCTAAAAATTACTGCTGGTGTAGTTGCATGGAATTTCCAATCTAATTTTCTTTTTCCATCAGAGTACTTATATGTTCTCAACTGGAAGTGCAGGAGTAATCCAGCTGAACAGTACTAGTTGCAGTCTAAAAGTTTGGAGCATGTAGAAGGATCTTGCTGAATGAGGATAGCTGATTACTCCCACTGAGAAAGCAACACAGATCTTGGAATAAACCCTGAGACTGGCAGTGAAAGTCAGCTGGAAGACTACGTTTGTTGTTGTATCAGAGAGACTTCTGCTCTCCAGAATACCCACATTGCTGAGCTTATTCAGACTAGCAGTCCCAGCAGCCCCAGTGCCCCTATGTATGTAAACTGCTCCTCACCAGTGACTCAATCTGAGTAACAGGAACATGAAGAAAGAATGAAAGTATGAGGGATAAAATCCTGTCCCCTTGGAAATGATGGTTGCGTTCTCAGTGACTTCCATGGGGCTAGGGGTACTTTTTTTTTTTTTCTTCTTTTTTTTTTCTGATTAGCAGAACATAACCAACATTGTAAACCTGCAATAAAAGACATGATACCATGCTACTTTGCACATTTTAGGAAGACTCTCTATCCTGCTGTCTCTAGCAGCTATGCAAAAGAGTGCTTAAACAGGCTTCTAACTGAAGACACCTTTATAAAGCATATTTAGGTAGGGTTCTACAATCCTAAATTGCTGTCCATCCACTTGACTGGTTTCATCTACCACTTGATTACCTGGCCCTTAGGAATTATGCTTTTTAAGTCTTTTTCACTATGCAAGTTCCTTTATTTTTCTTGAAAAAGCAGCTGAGATTCTTATCCAATAGCTTCCTCTTTAAAAACTAGTACATAAAAATACCAGCAGCTTTTAAGGGGCTTGCAACAGCCACAAGTGTAGTCACTACTTTGTGTATTGTCAGACTGTAATTTGGTGGAGACAGGAAAGATGCTTTTTCTTTTCAACAATGTGGCTCTTGGAAGTATGGGGTTCTCCAGATAACAAAAAGAACCAAGTCAAGAAATCAATACGTGATTCATACTAATAAAAATCTATTTAATATAATGATACTGAACTGCTATCAGAGCATAACACAGTTATATGATGTGAAATACTAAAGGTAATATATATACAATCTATATTTGCTTGTCTACAAGAAATACTTCTGCCTGTTTATAATTACTGCTGCTTGAATAAAGAACAGTCAGAAACCAGTGTGCAGCTGTTACGTTATCAAATAACACAAACCTGCCAGCAAAACTTCTAAAAATGGAGTTAATGTATTTCAAATTTTGCTTAGCATAGGCATATTTTTGCTCCTCTACAAAAAATTGTTTTAAATTCAGGCACCTTCCAGTAAGACTAGAAATTTTGTAGTCACTTATGATTATATACTGAGCCTACATACTTTTGTAGCAATCCAGAGATGCAAGCATAAACAGTTTTTGACTCTTGCACAGAAATGGGATGTTTTGTGGTAATGAAAAATGAACAGTAGAAGATTGTACTGGCAGTCCTTCCAATGGAAATAATTGACATGATGGCATGGCCTACCTGATATCTAGCCTGAACAGATTGTGGAAGGACACTGAAAGAAAGGAAAGGGGCAAAGGATACAGACAAGAAACTAGCCAGAGACATTAATTACAAGACCATAACCATGCACTATTTAAAAAAAGAAAAAATGAAAAGGAAACTAGTACCTTAAAAAGTGTCAGAAAGGCCTATACTCCAGTAAAATCTCTTTAGGGCTAGAATAATATAACATTAACCTCACATAAGCATATATATGCATTTCCAACAACTGTGCTAAATAAACAGCTATTTAAAATTTGCTCTAACTCAACTTTAAAAATCTTGCAAGCACTAAGATCCTCTACAATATATGGCACTAGGTTAGGAAGAGCAGTTGACCAGTACTTTTTCCTTATTAGCTTCACAGCATAGACATAGAGAGAATGTGTGCAATTGCAAACTACTTAAATATTCTACACAGATCTATTTTAAGCACTCATATTTCAATCAATGGTTCAGAAGGAAGCTGCAGTATAAACACACTTCATTCAACCAGATTTGCATATTGGTGTCAGTAGCTTGAATCAAACCAATTAGACCATGTAGTTATCTATGGAAAACATATGGCAGACTGATAAAAACCCACTTCTATGTTTAAAATCTACAGTATTTCATTTGCATAGCAAAAAGCAGCTGAAGGAGGATGTTATCCCTCAAGGACTAGACAAACTGATACAAGGAGAACTCCTTGGGCTGGATCCTCAGCTAGTATAAATCACACTGAATACACTGGTGAATGGAAATGGAACTACTCACTCTAAAAGACAACACGTGCTCATATAGACACTGGATCAAGCACTGATTTCTCTTTGTTCTCAGTTCCTTATCTGTAAAATGGGGCTATCCCATTTTCTCACCCACTCTTATTTCAACTAGAGCAAAAGATCTTCAAAAAGGGCATTGTCTATTACTTTGTGTTTAATATATATATATATATATATATATATATATTTGCAAGAGGGACACCATCTTGTTTGAGCTACTGCCCTAACATGAATAATGGCAATGGTACCACAACCTTTTTATCTCTAAGTTCTCCCTTTCATGATGGCCCAAAAGCTTTTTTTAGCTCATGTTTATCATCAGCAATAAATCATGTTTTCATTGCATCCCTGCCTCATTGGGGTGCAAATAACAAACCAAGAAAAATTAAACTGTAAAGCAGTTGCCAAGGAAAGAAATAAAGAACAACAGATAAATGAATTTCAGTGGGAAAGACAACACTGCTTCTAAACATCATCTCTTACTGTTGCTGCTTCCCATATTAAAAAGAAAAAAAGTAAACCGCTTTGAGCAGTCAGTGATTTAGCTATAAAAATATCTGGTCTGCACAGCATGACTAATCATCTCATCAGTGCCATGTTTAGATGACCAGACCTATATGTTGTTCTGGCAATATCTGTATGCTAGGCATTTAAGCCCTTCTTAATAAGATGTTCATAGCTCCTAGACTGTGCTTTTACTGAATGAAGAACCTGCATGATTTGTTGGGTGACATCATTTACAAACAATGACATTGCTCTCTGGAATGAATATAAATTTTAAAAAAGAATGAATCCACTATCATCTATTTGAAATTCAGGCTTAGAACTGTATAAACTCACAATATATGCTAATTTCTCCACCGCCCTACACATTCTTCAGCAAGTAAGTCACATTCCTCAGCAAGTAAGTCAGTTCACTGCAGATAAATTATTCCACAACTACTGAATCATGAAACACCAGGAGACATGGCCATGGGTCAGGACAACACAGTAAATTTTTTTATTATTATCTTCATACACCCCCCCCATACATATATGTATATATTTATAAAAAGGAAGATCCTGGTGTCAAAATCACCCACATCTAGGCAGTAGTTAGAGTTCAAGGAGAAAACAAAAGGTTGTCTTTTTCTCATTGGTATTCAGATAGCACATGCTGAAGCAAAGAACTCTGTTAAATGTTGTCCTGCTTGTGAACCCTGAAATAGCTTCAGTCCCTCGTGAAGATTTTACTAAGTTTCTATGAATTACATTCAATAGCAAAGTTAGTAATAAAAATAAGTTTTGGAAGTATTAAAACATTTCAGTTAAATAAAATACCTACCACCTGAATGCTGAAGTTAATTAAGAATCACTCAAATCTCCGCTGATACCCCAGAACAGAATGTCTCCTTCTGCATATCCAAATCAAATACTTTCCCAGACCAGGTGGTTTATTTTATCATAGAATCATTTATGTTGGAAAAGACCCTTAAGATCATCAAGTCCAACTGTAAACTTAACACTGCCAAGTCCACCACTAAACCATGTCCCAAAGCGCTACCTCTACATCTCTTTTAAATACCTCCAGGGTTGGTGACTCAGTCACTTCCTTGGGCAGCCTGTTCCAGTGCTTCATAACCCTTTCTTAATATCCAATCTAAACCTCCCCTGGTGCAACTTGAGGCCATTTCCTCTTTGTGACAGATGCACTCAACTCCTCAACAAAACTAGCAGTAGCTTGGTACAGGGTCCAAATGAGGTAAAGGCCTAAGCTGTAACTGGGTCAAGAACTTGGAAGTCTAGTTCCAATCTGTTTCCTGAAAACCCACAAAGGAGCAGAGTGACACAGTGAGCATCGATGCATATGAGCTTGGAACACCAATCATGCAGTTAACACATCAATAGCGGGTGGCTTTTCCAAGACTCATTTGTCCAGAAACAAAGAAAGTCATGGGTACAAGGAGTCTCATGCATACCTTTCCATTGCAGGTAATTTGACTACAAGCCAACCACTTTATTCCATAAAGATGACAGCCTAAGTGAGCCTTCTTTGAGCTCTCCCTGCTAAGCAGCCTGGCTCATGGTGGCGGTCTCCCCTTGAGCTGAGACACCTCTCAAGGTTGCTGCTCGAGGCAGAGAGAGCTTTCACCAACGGCAGACCTTTGCAAAGTGACCGATATTGTGCATAACCTTCTATTATGGTAACTTTGATTCGTGTTTTGGTAACTTTGATTTTTATCTTGGTAATTTTGACTCTGCCTTGGTAGTCTTGAATCATTGTTCAAATGATTGTGAAGTACAAGAAGTGAACCTTGCCATCAAACTTTGTTAAATAGCACTTTTACAACGTCATATTAAAACCACTTTTGCTAATACCTTTGACAGTGACTCTTTAAGCAATCTACATCACCTATTCATGACACCCTCATCCTATCGCTTCTAACTTGGGAGAAGAGACCAGTACCCACCTCATTACAACCTCCTTTCAGATAGTTGTAGAGTGACAAGTTGTAGAGAGCGATAAGGTCTCCTCTCAGCCTCCTTTTCTCCAGACTAAACAACCTCAGTTCCCTCAGCCGCTCCTCATAAGACTTGTGCTCTAGACCCTTCACCAGCTTCGTTGCCCTCCTCTGGACACAATCCAGCACGTCAATGTCTTTCTTATAGTGAGGGGCCCAAAACTGAACACAGTATTCAAGGTGCAGCCTCACCAGTGCTGAGTACAGAGGGACAGTCACTTCCCTGCTCCTGCTGGCCACACTATTTCTGATACAGGCCAGGATGCTATTGACCTTCTTGGCCATATTCAGGCAGCTGTTGAAGAACACCCCCCCCGTCATTTTCCACAGGACAGCTTTCCAGCCACCCTTCCCCAGGCCTGTAGCACTGCATGGGGTTGTTGTGACCCAAGTGCAGGACCTGGCACTTGGCCTTGTTGAACTTCATACAATTGTCCTCAGCCCATCGATCCAGCCTGTCCAGATGCCTCTGTAGAACCTTCCTACCCTCAAGCAGATCAACACTCCTGCCCAACTTAGCATCCTCTGCAAACTTACTGAGGGTGCACTCAATTCCCCTCATCCAGATCATTGATAAGGGTACTAAACAAAACTGGCCCCAAAACTGATCACTGGGGAACACCACTTGTGACCGGCCACCAACTGGATTTAACTCCATTCACCACAACTCTTTGGGCCCGGCCAGCCAGCCAGGTTTTTACCCAGTGAATAGTACGCCTGTCCAAGCCATGAGCGGACAGTTTCTCCAGGAGAATACTGTGAGAAATGGTGTCAAAGGTTTTACTAAAGTCTAGATAGGCAACATCCACAGCCTTTCCCTCATGTACTAAGCGGGTCACCTTGTCATAGAAGGAGATCAGGTTAGTCAAGCAGGACCTGCCTTTCACAAACCCATGCTGGCTGGGCCTGATCACCTGATTGTCCTCTATGTGCCGTGTGACTGCACACAAGATGATCTGCTCCATAACCTTCCCCAGCACCAGGGTCAGGCTGACAGGCCTGTAGTTCTCTGGATCCTCCTTCTGGCCCTTCTTGTAGATGGGTGTCACCTTGCTAATTTCCAGTCAACTGGGACCTCCTCAGTTAGCCAGGACTGCTGATAAATGGTGGAAAGTGGCTTGGTGAGGCCTTCCGCCAGCTCCCTCAGTACCCTTGGGTGGATCCCATCTGGCCCCATAGTCTAGTGTATGTCTAGGTGGTGTAGCAGGTCGCTAACCATTTGCCCTTGGATTATGGGGGCTTCATTCTGCTCCCCATCCCTGTCTTCCAGCTCGGGGGCTCGGTACTCTGAGAACAACTGGTCTCGTTATTTAAGACCAAGGCAAAGAAGACATTAAGTACCTCAGCCTTTTCCTCAGCCTTTGCCACTGTGTTGCCCCCTGCATCCAATAAAGGACGGAGATTCTCCTCAGCCCTCCTTTTGTTGCTAATGTATTTATAGAAACATTTTTTATTGTCTTTTATGGCAGTCGCCAGATTAAGTTCTAGTTGGGCTTTGGCCCTTCTAATTTTCTCCCTGCATAACCCCACAACATCCTTGTAGTCCTCCTGAGCTGCCTGCCCATTCTTCCAAGGGTCATAAACTCTCCTTTTTTTTCCCCCAAGTTCCAGACAAAGCTAGGAAGGAAGGATAGGGAAAGAAGGAGAGGTGATGGGGTAGTCCTGTATGTTAGGGAGCATTTTGACTGTCTACAGCTTGATGATAGAGATGGAAGGGTCAAGTGTTTATGGGTAAGAATCAGGGGAAAGGTTCTTTTTCAAGCTAAATGATTCTATGATTCTATCCCTTCTGAAGAGTTTATAGGCTCTATGATCAAGCTCCATATTTTGGTTTTAGTTTAATCTTGATACTGTATCACATACTCTTCATTGGATATTTTCAAAGTGGCATTTGACATAAAAAGAAAAAAACCCAACAATGTCAGTATTTTTTCTGAAGATTTGACACTGACAGAAGCAATTCATAGTGAGTGATTCTATTCTCAAATATGAGAGTTGCAGGACTGAGTTTTTGGTTTCAGCTAGGTAAAGAACTGGAAGTACTGGACAGAGAAGAATCCAAATATGATATGAACCATCCATGTGGTTCAAGTGTAGGTGTCACTTAACAACTTCCCAAAAAGCAGGCCTGGATACTTATTCAAGGATGTTTTAACCTCTTGGCTCTAAGGAATTGATGTTCAGCAAGAAAAGTGCTATATCCTCTGCCGCTCACTAAAAAGCATGGCAAATTTTATTCCAGGTGCTTTTTCCTGCTTATTGTTCCAACAGATTAAATACTTACACAATTGATTTATTTTTGTGTCAGGGTATAACGTCTATCGAACTCTCTTAAAGTGTATCAATGAACATTAATACTATCTCTTCCTTACTTATGAATTATCCATGTGGATCCTAGGAATATCTTATTGCTCTAAACAAGGGATTCTGCTTGTCCTCCACATAATCCTAATCAACTTTTTGCAGTCAGCTTGGGAAGACAAACAAAGCTTGGCTCTTGACTTAGAGTCAAGTCCAGTTTTAACTGGTCTAAAAGGTCTGATCTGTTCTCCTACCTTCTAAGACGGCTCCCAAAACAAAAAACTAGTCTCTGCTTTCCTTTAAGTTTTGGTTAGAATATATAGAAGAAGCAAACCTGAAAGTAGTACCATGTACTGTTTTAATCTTTTCTCTGAAAAGTTCTTAATTTTTCAGGAACTAAGTAACACCTTATATGCAATTCATTTATCTTTCCGAGACTACATAAAAATTATAGAGCTAGACAAAACATCAAACTCCTATATGCAAGCAACTGAGTCAGTAGTCAACCAGAAAACTTTGTTTGATCTCATTAGTTTTCACTAGATATAGAATTTTGACCCAACTCTTTATGGAAACTCAGGCCTTTCTATCCTCCTCCTCTGTTCTTACTCTTGTTAGTAGGATTTGTACAATGGAACATGTTTTAACAGCAGATGTTATTACCTTTCTTTTGATTTTCTCCCAACACTGCATGTTTTTCCATTTTTCATTTGTTGAACAGAACAGCCAAGAAATTCCATTTTTTCATTAGGAAGAGTTACCCAGTGTTGGTAACTTCTTACCAGTACTCTTTGTTTATCCAGAAATTATCTTTTCTCATACAAAATGGATATTTGAAAGCACCCTGAGAGCTACATCATATTAACTATTCATAATGCAAAAAAAAAAGACTCAGCTGTTTATAAAGCCTTATTCCATGATGACCACAGCAGGGCTTTCTAATGGAAATGTAGAACAAAATAGTGTCAGTATAACCTCTAAGCATTTTCTTGATTCAAATCCCCTCTAAAATTCACTTAACAATGAATGAACTGAAAGAGCAGAAAAACAGTCACCTAAAAAGAAATCAGCAGTGATTGAGGATGTATAAATTAGGGTTCTGGGGTGACCCACATCCCTTTTATGCTATTTAATATCTTCAAAGGTAGCATAGTGATGAGGAACGATAATAAAGGTGCTGCACAAATTGGCTTGGATCAGTGGTTAGGCTGTGACTATTTTAATTTGGCTATAGGAAATTGTATACAGTTGGAAAAGGGGAAAGTAAGCTACATAAAGATGACTGAATTTGGAAAACAGTAAATCCAGAAGTGAGTCTTGAAAGTTGAAACTAGATAAATTTAAGTTAGGATTAAGATAAATGTTTAAATGGGTTGTGTCTTCAAATTTGAAATAATATTCCAGGGAAAGCCATAAATTCTTCCTTGGCCACCTTGAAATCAACAAAAGCTCTATTTGGTATTTGTGCTTTAGTCCAATACAAAGTACTAAGCCTAGTAAACGAGCGACTAGGTGGTTTAGACAGGAGGTCTGACCTAGTCTCGTGCTCCTTCCAGTTAGTTTTTTTGGGTTTTGTTTTTTTCCCTTAAAAAAAAGCTGGTACTAGAAGAATGAATATATTATTCTGAAAACCCATCTAACTCCAGGACTTATTACATTTGAGCATTGAGATTGCTATATGCATTGTTCTGCAATGGGTGAACTACTGCATCCCTCCCATCTCTGACCGTGCTATCACTCTGCATCTTCAGAAATATGTGGCTTAAGGACTTCAAGAGTCTGTCAGAACTCCATGCTCACAGAATTATCAAAAACAGTGCTCCATAATAGCACAGCTTCCCACCTCAAAAAGTCTCCAATGTCTAATGGCAAGAACTTTACACTCTTATATTAAAAAAGTGAAGCAAAACTTTTATTAGTTCAGCTGAGGATGCAAAGAGAAAACATAATTATATTTAAACATATAAGCAGGCAACAATTCACATGGAATTATTTTAAATGTGTGCAGCACCAGTTTAGTAAATTGTCTGGAATACAGTAAATATATATTAAGAACAAATACAATTATTGAACTGAAATCCTTCTTCCATAATTTGTCACCAAGAAAACAACAGAAAAAGTAAAAAGGAAAAAGAAATCCAAGAAACTTATCATTTCTTCACTGCACTTTGTCAAATACATCTTTCTAAAATCTTTTAATCCTCAAAGGAATAACACTGGCTTACTCTGGGTGTTAGTGTATAAATACTTGCAGCAAAGGTGAATTTTGTTGAGACTAACATTTACAAGGCCATGTACTGTCCTTGCTCTCTAGAAGAATTCTCTGATGTCAGTAGAAGTTAGATTGAAGGTCACTTATGGCTCAAATTGCTGTTGATGTTATATTGGAAGGATTTACTTCTACATTGTTAACCTTTGCTTTCAAAGTTTTATTTCTTGACCATGGGAAAAAAAAAAATCCAAGGCTGTTACTTTGAAATATAATGTACATGGTGTTAGGCTACAAAAGTCAGAAGTTATTCTTTAAAATATTACATTAATGTAAGGGAGTGGGGGGAACAAAACAAAAAACCCCCACAAACCACTGAAGCAAGTCTCAAATGTGATTGACATCTATAAAAAAAAGCAATGGCTTTAATTCTGGTTTCAGACAAAGATAACAGGTAACAACATTTTGTAAATTTCTACAACTGGGCATAGCTTGTCTCAATTAATTATGGCAAAGCACATATACTAAAGCACCTTTTTACCTTTCATTTCATGGATTCTTGGATACAGTGCATTCTTGGATACAGTGCAATGTCACAAGGTATTCTGAAAATGTGACTGAGGTGTTGTCAAGTGACATGTTTTCAAAGAAACTAAAGCAAGCAGTAGTTGACACAGATCAGGAAGACCAATATGTCAGGATGGTGGAGGAAATTGGGAGGACAAGATTCCTAGAAATGTTGAATGCAGAGGCTGAGCACTGCTATACTAAAGGCTCTGTTTCACAGAAATACCTTTGGATATCTGTAGTAGTTGCTGCCTTGAAGTGCTTCTCTCACACTCCCTTTCTTGGAAATTCCCTTCCCACCCTCTCTGTTGGAGCTCAGCTATCTGTGGAGCAGCTGCTGAACTGCCAAATTTATAGCTAAGGACATTAAGTTAAATCAGAACTTATTTGATACCCTCCTGTTCTACACTGCCTGTTGTGGCAGCTCAGACATATTTGGAAAGGAATATAAATAAATGCACAGAGGGCTGCCCTCAATAGGATTAGCTAAGTCACCAGCTCCCACAGCTGGTTTCAGATCCACATATGTGGGTAACATCGGAAAGATGGGTACACTCCACCTTCAAGTGCATCAGTAACATTTCATTCTCAGCTGTGACAGGCTGAACTTGTTATTCTTCATTAGAATATTCAGCATAGTTAAGCATGGTTTAGAATTGAATTTACAGGTTCTTGTAGCCCTTTTCTTTCTATTTTGTACATAAAAGCCCTGAGTCCTACATCTTTTCTTTGGTTTACCCATTAATCCTTTTTTTTTAGTTTTGTTTTGAAAGGCAAGCATATCTGAAAAAAATGCCAAATTTCAGTCTATCTTCATGGAGTCAGTTGATCAATATAAATGGGAGAATGTGCTGTCTCAAGAGAAATGATCTCTGATAGGTGCCTTGAGATAAGCTATGGAAGCTGAATCAGCAAACCCTACTGCTGCTGTCCTAGTTGGATGTAAAGTGCATAAACAGAGAGCATAAGCATATGCTGGCTTTGGAGATAGTTCCCCCAGAAAGGAGTTAGCAGTAAACTCCTCCTTATATTTGCAGACAAAACCATTGGATAGTTCAAAGGTAAGAAAAAGTGAAAAATACCCTCACTTTAGCTCTTGCTTTACCTATAGATTTAGAAATGTTAGGAAAACTGTGTACAATATTAGTATTTACGGTAAACAGAGAAAAGGATACTATGCTGCCCTGTTCACCTGATGAAATGATAGCAATCAATGCATTAAAATCAAAACAGACATGCAATTAGGTTCTAGTTTCATAGTATGTCCCACAGTTTCAACCATGCACTGCATCCTAAATATGTATGCCAGAATTTAAAAATGAAACATTACCAGCTAATGTTTTTAGGATGTATTATAGAAAATGTCCAATATTCATGATGCAACAAGATTAGGTAGACCAAAGTAGAAGGCAGAAATTGCCTGGCCCCCTGTCATGGGGACAAAGAAGCATAACAAACATTAGGAATCTTCCTGGAAACATGTTACTTTTAACAACATAAACAGGCATGTGCATGAATTCCCCTAAAACACCCTAGCTCTGGGTGAATGTGAGAAAAACAGTGGATATATGAAGAGAAGACTAACAGCCATTGAGAACTGATGTTTTAATGCATTTTTCAAGCATCTGAGCCTTTAGAACTGACAGAAACATATATTGTCGCTCCTGATGTTTTATTTTGGAATTGGCAAGGGATGACAACAACAATGAAACAGCTGTGGCTCAAGCTAATGAATATTAATTTTCCAACACAAGCACTTGTGAATGTACATCCCTGTTTTTTGTTACATTGCTTTATGCATTATTATAATATATGTTTGAATAAGGCAATGACTAATACAGTATATGAAGACAGAATGGGAAGTATCTTTGAAATCCCAAACTACGAGATACAGGACAGAAACACAGCAAGGAATTCAAAGAAAAAAACTCTAGGGAAACACTATCATGCAGGTACTTCACCTGCTAATTATCCACCACACATGCAGATACTAATGTCATTTCAAGGGTAGCAGGGCTGTTCATCATGCATCAACTCTACTGCTCCAACAGCCTGCTTTCCTGACACAAGGTAACGTAGCATAACCAAATATGACAATTCACAACAGTGTATTTTAGCAAAGAACAGCATGAAAAAGCATCTCCATCTGAAAGACACTTCTAATCTGAAGGACTCCTGGATTTCAAACAGTGAAATGTCACTTGGCATTTTAGGAGGATGCATATGTATTCAGGCACACGTGAGAAGAACCAGTTGCAGACTGTGTGCTGGACTTCAAAAATTTGCAGTTAAGTTTATCTTTAGTACCTACCTACTACCTCTACCTACCTCAGATTTAAAGCAGAAAATTTACAGACAGAAACTTTAGAACTAAAGGGAATCTGATTGCAAATATTGACTGACTTAAAGGAACAAACAAGCATATATAAAAATTATTGCCAACTGATACATGTACAAATCACTTCTATTGAAAATAAAATACATTTTTAAAATCAATATTAAAGTTATATATAGCTAAGAAAGTTGTAGAAACTTTTTTCATTGCTTAGCTTAGTCAAACATTTTCCCACAACCAATTTGAAGTTGGCCAAATCCTTAAACATTGTAGTAATTTAGAAACAATTCCTGTATATTTTTAACTCAAATCACTGTAACTTCCCTGTCCTTCACTCTTTATTTAGAGAATCCTAACTGATGGGTAATTCTTACTCACATAAGAAATATAATTAATTTAGCTATAAGTCAACATGGAATTTGTATGGTTTTCCCTGTTCGCTTGCTTTTATGTAGTCCTCTACGATACTCTGTGCTCTCTGGCTGAAGAGGTTCCAGGGAAACCTTTGGGTCTAACACAGTAGCATGAATAAAATTAGAAACATCTGGTGAAAAGACACCTGACTGAACATGTGCAGCAAGCAGTGAAGTCTTTCCTGAGGAAATCGCTCTGTGAAGAAGGGTGCTCTCCACACTGTATTCCTTATCAGATAGCACTGATGGAGCCAAACTGCTTTAAATAACATTGGGGCTTTGCTGAATCAAAATTATTCTAATAAGGTGGCCAACTACCAAACAATCAAATACAACTGACATAATGCTGTTTGGGTAAATAGCTTCCATTTCCCTTATTAGATCTCACATTGTTTCTTCTTAAATTTACCCCCTGAAGACAGGGGATGTAACAGAGACATTCAGCAGTGATCAAAGGAGCAATGTTGGGCCATACGCTATTTCAGTGAAGAGGTTATGATTATAAAAAAGGGGGGGGGGGGAACCAGGTCTCTCCACCAATATGTTCTTGGCATACTTTCCTTTCTCTAACTTTTAGTTTTTTTCCTGGAATCCTTTTTACATTATTACTCGTTCCCCCATTAAGTTGCATTGTTTCCCAGAAATGTTTATGAGACTCCCCTCAACAAGTCATTGAACTTCATTAGCCTGCTGTTTCACCCCTTTTCCAGTTTATTGATGAAAATGTTAATTAACACTGAAGACATTTCCAGATCGTTTGATACCTACTTTCCTGGGCCTGTATGGGAGATTTTTTACAGCATGTCAGGAATATATCCTGGAAAAAAAATTTCTGTCTTGGTAACAACATCATCAATAGTTAGAGGTCTACATTTAGTACAAGTGGACAGCCACAGTGTATGTTCAGTTTGATCATCACTGCTTTGATCTTATTGTGCTGTATCTCATTATTAACTTAAAATGCAGTATCATTTAGCATATGGTACATTAGGGCTTGCAGCAGAGAGAGAATACTCAGGACTATTTCCCCTTTAACGGTAGTACATTTGTAATATCCTGAAGGCACAGCAAAGAATCACATTCTGTTGCAGCAGCGTAACATGGACCTGTCATCAATGCACACAATGGACTTGAATATAGACATTTTTGTCTGAAGTCAGCTGCAACAGTCATGGAAGGGCTGGAAGTTTGCAGGCAGTGATGCAGCCTTTCGGGATATAGGATGGTCATTGGGCAGTGTTACAAGGACAATACACCTCTCATCTTTTCTATCTAATTTTCTGCCTACTGATGATAATAGGAATTAAGAAAAAAAATCCTCTAAAACAAAGAACACCCCCCACCCTGCAGCTCTAAAAATAACACATGCAATGAATAGAGGCATTTGTTCATTAACTTCCTTTTCATCCAGTGCAATCTTCTCCCTTTGATATTGTAATTTGGATGAATTTATCATCACTAACATAGTTTTTAAGAACAGAAGAAAGAGTAAAAAATATTCTGCTGGTTATCCTGTTCTAAATACAGTGATGATTAGTAAGGTGTCACTGATGCCTTTCCACCATTTTACGTTTCGACAGAAGATCTTCTAGGTGCTGAAAGGTAATTCATTTCCAAGCTCTATCAGTCCTCAGTTTCTTGCCAAAATTTCCATAGAGACAATACACTATGGTGCTGGGGTTTATGACATGAATCTCTTCCACTAGTAACTAAACTGAGAGCACAAACCTATTTCACATAGGCCATCAGTCAGTCTTTAGAGAGTTAAACCTTTTGGTTACTGCTTTGCCGGCCTGGTCTGTAAGTAGTGATTCTAGGAAAAAGTTTTGCAATATCATTACCACCTCTCTGGGCCAGTCAGACTTCCATTCAAAATAAGCAGAAAATATTTCATATGAAAAAACCATTGATCAAGAATTCAGAAGAGCTAGATTTCTCATGTCTCTCAGCCAGCCACACCATAATTTTTATTTATCTTATCCATTACAAAGAGTAGTCATTCACACATTTCTATCAGCAACAGAATTACAGAAACAAACCCTGACCTTTACCAGAGGATACTGGCAACAGAAGGTTGCTTTCTAGACATTAAATATATTGAGATTCGTATCAGTAAAGACATATCCCCAATATTCTTTTTTAGTCTTACGGGAAGCTGAACCATCTGCCAAAGCATCAGCTGGTATAAGCTGATGTAGCACAACTGATTTAAGAAAAAAAAATAATTAAAAATTCCAATTTGCAGCAGCAGAAGCTCCAACGTTTTGAATCAGCGTGTTTCTGTCTTCCTATAAATCTGTTGTTTCTATAATTACGAAGGCCATTGGCAGGACTGAACAAGATACAAGCCCACGCAATCAGATGTGATGCAGCTGAAGATCCTGAGGAAGCTGACTTTGATAGGGCATGGCTCTCAGGGACTTTCCTGATGACTGGAGAAAGGCATATAACCCATCTTCAAGAATAGCAAGAAGGACATTCTGGGGAATCTCAGTCTGTGGGAAAATTATGCAGCAAGTCCTCCTCAAAGCCATTTCTAGCCACAAGAAAAGAAACGAAAAGTGACAAGGAAAAGCCAAAGTCCAGCTGGTGGCCTATTGTTAGTGGCACCTCTCAGGGACTGATGTTTCATCACTAGGCCCAGTATTTCTCAAGGACTTTATTAAAAACCTGGATGGTGACCAAGAGAACACGTTCTGCAAGTTTGCAGACGATACCAAAATGGGGGTAGGGGCTGATATATTGAGGGTTACTACCTTCTGTCTGGCACTTGTGAGACTACATTTTGTCCAGAGTTGGACTTGTCAGTACAAGACATTCATTGACACAATGGAGCAAGCGCAGCACAACCAGGATGATCAGGGGGCTGAAGCAAGAACATGGGTTTGTTTAGCCTTAAGAATATAGGAGCATGGAAGAACTCACTCCTGTCCCTATATTGCTGACAGCACTTGCCTCAGTGCTTCTGCTTTCAGAGCATGTTTTCACCATTAATCTTGGAGGATCTTGCCTAACTATGAGCTATTTTGGTATCCACAGCAGCATTCTGTCCATGAAGAGAAATACCACATTAAGGAGGAATAGCAGCAATTACAAACTGTGACTAAGTACACATGGCAGTGAGAAATTGTAATCCTTATACAAACTGCATGCAGAATATACTTATTATTGTAACTAATAATAAAGGCACATCCTCTGAAATGTAAATATAGTCTATCTTAAACTGTAATAAACTTAGGAAAATGCTATTCAGCCAAACTATCATGTTATACGTCAGTCTTCACAGTTTCCAATAAAAGTGGACATTATCAGGAGTAGCCATTATTGCTTTTTAAATAGAATTGTGCTTAGCATTGTTTAACAGACGTATGATGATGATTATTATAGGCTGGGCAGGCTAAGCTAAATCTTATGTCTCACTGCTTCCATGCAAATTTACTTTAAAATTGTTATTGTAAGAGCCCTAACAGGAGCAATACCACAGAATCAGCAAGTCTCATCGCTGTTGCTATAACCAAATATATCCAGATGCTGGTACTGAAGCATGAAGATGTAGTAAGCGCTCATGTTTTAGCCCTTTCACAAAGGCACAAATGAGATGAGATCATTCAGGAGAAACCTATTGCCTGCACCGAGCTGAAACGATCACTCACTGCCTCGCAGGTTGTGGATGCGGGATTTGCAGACAGCACAGGGACCCCAGCACTCTCAGGAAGGCGGCAGCCATCTGATTTCATTAGCTGCTGTCGTCCAGCAGGGCCAAAGCTGCTGGACAATTCAAGTTTCTTTCACATTATGAAGACTTTTTTATTTCTATCCAAGAGTACTGCAGACAAAACTATAAAGGGTAGGACTATTAATGAATAAGCCTTAAAGGAAGCGGCTTGTAACTCACAGCCTCACAGGTTTGGAAACTGTCTAAGCTTTAATTTTAAACTTTATATAATCTCAAATATAGACCACTTCAAGATTTCTTAGTACTTGAATTGGGCCACTGCCACAGTAAGCTTTCTTGTAGATGAAATGGAGAAATGAAAAGCTGATATTTCCTTTGTTTAGCAGAAGTTTTTACTCACTCAAAAATAGGTCTTTGCATCTGAATAACCTCAGAAAGTAAATATTCATAAAACAAAGTACTGAATGTATTAATTCCATTGGAAACCTGAAACCATCCATATCTAATATGTACAGCTGATTTTGGGTAATGCAAATCAACTTGCATTAAAAAAGGGAGAAAAAAGACATTTTGGCCTCATACATGATTTTTCTTCTACATTAATCACTGGTCTACTTCAGTTTCAAATTTGAGAAGTTGGACAGAAAACTGAATACCACAGGAAGAGTTTGTTACCTTTTACTGCTGTTAGCACTTACCAAGTAATCTGTGGCTCAAATTGTTCTGTTATGGTCTGCTCACTGGATCTTACCCAGTCATTTTCATTGTAAAGTATGACATTTTGGCCATTTATTCACTTTTTTTTCTTTTTTTTTCTTTTTTTTTTTAATAATGTTCAAATGAGCATCTTGAACAAATCAACAGCCTTTTATCTTCTGTAGGAAGAGTAGTTCAGTGCAGTCACACATACAAACTTGAGGACAATGACAAGTTTGTTCCAATATTTTTGTCCCACCTCTTTCAGAAATAGATAGTTTTCAGTTACTATTTAGCCTGCCAGACAATCAAAATGAAAATGATTCTCACTTACAAGGCTTTCCCTGGGTTTGAAAATCCTATTTTTTAGAAGTGTGGTTTTGATTTATACCTTAAAACCTGCAAATATAGGAAAATACGAGGCTAATTTTTAATTTAAATAAGGATACTTTAGCTGCATTACCTTAGCTGATAAATAAACCTTTAGAAACCTGGATATGTGACCATTCAGACTGTTCTGATAAGTGCCTTATTGCATAATCCTTACCTGAATATTGTGCAATAACTCTAATCCTGACAAAGTAGCACAACATGTAATTTTACACAAACATCACTTTCTAGTCATTCTTCACACCACTGTGAAGTCCTAAGATCAAACCCAGCCCACTCAATCTGCAAAACTAGAACAAGAGTATATGCTACGCCAGAGCAGAGAACACAGAAAGGGGACCAGAATGCCCCCAGCTCTCTGGCAGGTGCTCCGCAAACGATGTACCCGGGCTACCAAGGGAAGCAAGGGCCAGAACCCTTTCTGTGAGAGCATCGGTCGGCCACGGAGGGTTTCCTTCTCCTCCGTGCTGAGGTGCTCCAGGCACAGGAGAGCTGGATCGTGGAGTGTAATAGTTGAGACGACATTCATTACTTCCTACCATAACAACAGAACATTTTGCTTTCCACCCCGAGGGTCGTAATTCTCAGTTATTGCCGAGCTGAGACTTCTGCTGCAAGTGTTTAGAAATATTGCTTACATATAATGGATTTTGATACATTAGTGAGGCTCCTCTGGGACTCCCAACAATAGAGCATGCCCTCTAGCAATTCCCAACAGCTTAGCAGACCTACACATGCTACAGTTTGCGGTGTTTTATTCTTATCTCACCCCTGTGTGGCCTAAAATTAGTGCATTGCTACAAGGAAATCTGGCAGCTCCAACTGTAGATAGCTATGCTGCAAGTGAGGACACCTTTACTCTGTGGGGTGGTGGTTCCTTCCACAAGCTTGAAGAGGGCTGTCAGACAGAGCTCTACTCTTGCCGTGATGCAGTTTCCTCCCTGATCACTGCTGCCCTTAGCTACACAGTGCAGAAGAGCAAGACTGACACATCTCTTGACTGACAGTTTACCTTCAGACTCCTGGATATCACCATTTAGCTGCTTCTTGAACACAGTGGTAAATCCCATCATTACCTCCTGAATTCAAGGAGTCTGAAGGGGAAATCCTCCCCTCCATCTTCTAAAGATCACATCAGAGCTACACAAGACACAGGAGAGACAGATGAGGAAAGGATACCCCCATAAATTTGATTTCTATTCAATCTGCAAGATATCAACTAGTGCTGTGTCAGTTGCAGGGGAGTGCAGCAGGCAGGAAAGAAAGCACAACCTGAAACTCAGTTGAAAGACTCTGGCACAACAATGATTATGTTTTATTGCCACTGGAATTCTGTTCCGATTTTGGTTTTGTTTTACTTTGGGAAGCTGCTCTTGCATATTGGAAAGTGAACATGGTATGAACACTTGCTTTCTTGCCCTTCCACTATGTGAAGGTCTCCCACATCTCTTCCTTTCTGGAAAACATTTTAAAGCAAAAGTGCTTGTCCTGGTTTCAGCTGGGATAGAGTTAATTGTCTTCCTAGTAGCTGGTACAGTGCTGTGTTTTGAGTTCAGTATGAGAAGAATGTTGATAACACACTGATGTTTTCAGTTGTTGCTCAGTAGTGTTTAGACTAAAGTCAAGGATTTTTCAGCTTCTCATGCCCAGCCAGCGAGAAAGCTGGAGGGGCACAAGGAGTTGGCACAGGACACAGCCAGGACAGCTGACCCAAACTGGCCAACGGTGTATTCCATACCATGTGACGTCACATCTAGTATATAAGCTGGGGGGAGTGGGGGAGGGGATTGCTGCTCCAGGACTAGCTGGGTGTTGATCAGCGGGTGGTGAGCAATTGCCCTGCGCATCATTTGTACATTCCAATCCCTTTATTATTACTGTTGTCATTTTATTAGTGTTATCATTATCATTATTAGTTCCTTCTTTTCTGTTCTATTAAACCATTCTTATCTCAACCCACAAGTTTTACTTCTTTTCCTGATTTTCTCCCCCATCCCACTGGGTGGGGGGGAGTGAGTGAGCGGCTGCGTGGCGCTTAGTTGCTGGCTGGGGTTAAACCACGACAGTGCTATAGCACTCTTCCCAAGAGGCACAGTTCTCCTTTGTCAAAATATGTGCAGAGTATTTTTTCCAAGGTTAGTGAATGGAACATGACCTACAACATCTGCTAATGGCTGGAAACCTACTGTGCCTCTGAATTAGATTCCTATGACAGACGAGGTGTGTCTGCCAGGAAAGAGGCTTTTAAAATGGGCCATATATTATTTTTTAATTTACAGAGGTAACATACACAGCTCTTCAGATATATTTTAGGAATTTTTTTCAGGAAAGGAAGAGCAAGAGGTGACATAGGCACAGAGAGGATGAAAAGCACAGGGAAAAGAGTCCCCATGACTATTTCACTATCTACATTCACCATCACACCCTAGCAGGATCTGGCCTTTGCAACAAGACTGGTGCTAAAAGGCTGTTCAATCCCTGAGTCTTGAACAACTCTACCTCCTTTGGTGGGCTCAGAATACTGCCTTTCTCCACTCAATCTTCAAGGCTACTTCAAATTTTCAAACCTGTTCAGTCAGTAAAGTAGAAAAAAATTAAAGCAATTTAATAGAACATTTGCCAGGACTCCAAGAAGCCCCCAGCCTGCTGCAGTTCACAGTACAGGCAGAAGAAGATTGTTTTGCTTTGGAAGTTTTGGTACATGTTGCCAGAATTACATAGCATGGGATTTTCACCAAAAACCCCTTGAACTCTAAACAAAAAACAGGCCCCTAACATGCATGCATGTATACATACAGAGTGCATTTCTGAGGGTGGCAGTAGAATTTGCTGATTGGGATTTGTAAAAACAAACAAACAAAAAAAAACCCTCCCTCCCCAAATAGGTTCCTAAAGATTTGTATGCAGAATCCTGTCAGCTTCAGTCATAAGTAAAAACTGAGTGAGAGACAGACACAACCTTAACAAAAGAATAGCCCTCATTCCAAAATGATCATTATGAGAGATCACAAGATGCCCTACACATAGATATTAGGGATACAAGAAAGAACATTCCTAGAAAATCATGGGGAAAAAATGACACGATCAATCTTTAATTTTAACCAAACACTCAAAGTCATGCACTACTTCAAGTCTTCCTGTTCTTCCAGCCTTAGCGCCCAGTGTCCCAGTCTCAACCCTCTCTTGTAGAGACTCAATCTTGCCAAGGTGTAGCAATCTCATGTTCTACAAATATAAAGAGATGACTCCCATGCTCATTTCCATTTCCATCTCCCATGTCCGTACCAACAGAAGTGCATCTGCAATTTCTAGTAGTTCTATTAATTTGGATTTCTAGAACAAGCAGAAGATACGGCACATAACATAATATATATTTGAAACTAAGGGTTCTAAAGTTTGATTTTTCAGCTGAAGTAATAATTTCCATGCACAGCTGTTTGGCCTCTGAACATCTTAATTAAAACCTTTTGGGAGGATAATAATATTTGCCATTCAATCGAATATTGGACAATTTTACAGCTGATACCGAATGTTATAGACTTGAGTTTTAAAGCATCACTGGCAGTAATGACATTAAAGACAGAACTGATCTAAAAATCTCGGGTAATAAGTTTCTCTTGCTCTCATTACCAAAGTGGAAATATTTTTATAAACCAGTGTGGGACTTTTTTCTAATGTCAATATAAAAGCTAGTTCATGTGCAGTCTAGCTGAAATTTAGTGAAACCTGGGCATTAAACTCTGCATGAGCAATTCTACACACCTGCTATGGAAAACGATTTTTTTTAAAACAATGGCATTCTGAAGTCTATCAAGCCCTGCTACCTTCAACACAAACCACCAATATGAGGGTAGCTTAACACAGAAAATACAAGCTGTCAGTAATGCCCAGACTAATTGCACTATGTAAGGATGGAATTCTTCATTAATGTGCCTACTTTTCAATACATCCTCAAAAAAATTAAAGAAAGCTTTTAATTATTATACAATTTGCATAACACAAAACACATATACCAAAGCTTTTTAAAACCTGAACATGATATAGCTTAAGGGATGAATCAGTGAAATTAAAACTTTGGTTTCATAATGTTCTTTGAGAGCCTCCTTACTCCAGGCTCCGGAGTATTTGTTTCAAAGTGCTGCCAGGGCAGCACTTCCCAGAGCACCTTTCCCCACCTTCACACAGCCCATCTTAGATGGGGAGGTAAAGGATCTAGCAGGGCAGACCTACTGTAAGACAGACCTTGGGGGAAAACATCCTTCTGACCTCAGCAAAAGGCTAATTTAATGTCCTGTATGTTGCCTTTCCCTATCAAGGCAAAGCTAAAAGGAACATTACAGGGGTTTATGGATTCTTTCAAATACCTCTGCAGCAAGCTGGTGCTGCAGAAGTCTCCTAACACCTGGACTAGTGTCTCAATTGTAATTCCAGCAGTGTGTTGTTTTTTTGTGGTTTTTTTTGTTGTTTTTTTGTTGTGTTTTTTTTAATTTGTTTTTTTTTGTGTGTGTTTTTTGTTGTTGTTGGGGTTTTTTTGTCTTTTCCATATATAACAGACACTATGCTTAGCTGTTTTGTACTCAAAGATTTTATTTCTGGTGGTAAGTACTTAGTCATCTAATACAAAACAGAAATTAGCTTTCAAAGTTAAGAAGAAAGCCTACTATATTTGTGGTTGGTTGGCTTTTTTTGGTTAACATTTGCAGATGATTTAAAATCTAGATAAAGCTGTTATCTAGAGCAACAGCAAAACAATTAATGTAAACCCACATTGGTTAATTATTTCTGTGAATAAATGAATGACTCAATACTTCAAAGTCATACAAGTAACCTTCCTGTAGCCCAGTTCTTATTGTCAAGAAGTAAGAAGAAATAAACTGCTGCTGTTTTAGAAAACGAGGACAGAAATCCTCAAGGCCTCAATTCTGCAATTAGATGCATAATATTGGAGGCCTGTGTCTCTGGAGAATCCCACTACTTTGAAATAAGAGTTTCAATTGACTGCCATGGGGTACCAGACTAGTGTGGAGGGTCTGTCTCCATCAGAAGACTTGATGAACAGGACATACTTGAATCACTATAATTTGCAAAGTTTTATATCCAGTTTAAATCAAGTAGATGGACTTTAAATTTCTGCCATAAAGAAAAAGTCAAGATACTGTTAATGAACAGGAAAAACAAAGACAGCATCCTAGTTTCGTGCTCTGCAATAGGAAGAATTTCCTCACTTTCTGCATACTCGTTTTTACCTTCCGAAATTAAATTGTCATTTGCTGGAAGAAAAACAAAACAAACCCACAACCTTTTCTGCCTTCTGTATAACATGCACTTTGAATGTTATCACCATTGAAAGCCCAGGGAAGTGTCTGTTCCTTCCCACAGTGAACTTAGTCAGCATTACACGCTGCTGTATGCATGGACTCCATGCAACCAAGGACCACAAGAGAATCTAGATACACTGTAGATATTAAAATCTGCCATTTGAATTGCAGCATAGAATATCTCAAGTTGGAGGGGACCCATAAAGATCATCGAGTCCAACTGCCTGCTCCTTGCAGGACTACCTAAAACTAAACCATATGACAAGGAGTGTCATCCAGATGCTCCTTGAACTCTGGCAGGCTGGGTGCTGTGACCACTTCTCTGGGGAGCCTGTTCCAGTGACTGACCACCCTCTTAGTAAAGAACCTTTTCCCAATGTCCAGTCTGAACTTCCCCTGATGCAGCTCCATTCCATTCCCTCATGTCTTATTGCTGGTCACCAGCAGGAATGGGACAAGGCCCACATAGTGGAAATACTTATCAGGGTTTTTTTCTCTTTTGTTTTTTGGGGTTTTTTTGGGGGTTCTTTTTGTGTTTTTTTTTAAGAGCTCCTCTTTGCCCATTGTGTAGGCACAGAACTTGTTTCACTGTATGCTACGAAAAGAGCTTCTGAGTTTTCTCTAGGGTGAAAATCTTCCTTCCCATTTTTAATTTCACGCATTGGAAAGATAAAGCGTGATGTTACGCATACATTTTAAGATGCAAGACTGAGGCAAGGAGCATTAAGTGTTTAGTGGCTTTGAAACAATCAGTAGCTTGAGCTGCTTAAGCTATCATTGCCAGAAAATGTAGCTTCTTATACTACGTTTTGGGCAAACGCTAATAGAGCTAGGCTTATCTGGTGAACAAAGGCTTTCGTGTATGTAAGCAACGCTGGTGCAGAAGCAATGGGCCTGTGCTAACAGGCATCTTGTGCAAGCAAGATACTGGAGCAGGCACAACACAGTGTTAATACGACTGTTTGCGTCCGGACCAGAGATCATGTACGTCTGGCTGGGTCTAAGCTCCTCTTTGCCTGCAGGTGATAACTCTGAGGACATCCACAGAGCCTGAATGTTCTGAAAACGGCACTTACAGAGAATCTGCAGGCCCGCCTAATGAGGACTGCACACAATAAGGCCACCCTAGCATTGCATGGAAGGGAAAATAATATCTCTACATATTTGTATTATCTTAATCATAGGACTGTCCTTTTTTCCTTCTACAATCTCCTGCTCCATATACTATTTATCTTCCACTTTCTGCAAGTGAGACGGGAGACATTAATATGAAAAAAACCCACCCTAAAAAACAAACAGCCCCAACAATACTTAAACTGAGAGGAAAAATCTTGCAGTCTTTTTTTTTTTAAAAAAACCAAAGATTAGCTACCTGAGAAATGCAATTAATCTTTCCCTGATTGTTTTGTTTTGACGTTCGTAGCAGCTCTTTTTAAACTGAAGCCCAGCATGTATATGTCCTCTATGGAACAACAGGTTGTTTGCAGGTATTTTCTCAGAAAAAATTTACCATCTAGGAAGCTAACATAAAAAGGCAAGAACTTTGCACTTTTCCATTTCTCAGAGAATTGGAAGGAGACCACAAACCCACCAATTTCTGGCTAAAAGAATAAAGTATTATTTTTAATTTAAAGGGAATTATTCTGGACTTTGATAAATCACCTTCATAAGAAGGTTTAAATTAAAACAAAGTAAAAGGGGGCCCTCAAATGGCATTTGTTGAGAGAGAGACTGACACTGAATTTGAAGAGATTAAATTCAGATTACTATAGGTCCATATGCTAATTATGATATTCAGATTAACTATAAAATCCCAAAGCATAATCAGGCTTCCTTATTTCAAAGTCGTGTCCTCTAAGTTGCCTGATTCAGGTTTTATAAATAAGCTCACGTTGCTAATTCTAGTAAATGAAAAGAGCTTTGCCCACTGCACTGGAAGTAACTAAGGGATCAGTCAATACTTGTGAGTGGGAATACTAGAAATTAGCCTTGAGCGGAGCAAAGAAAAAAGCATGTAAAATCTTAAAGGAGCTCTTGATCCTTCAGTGTCTCATGCATCAAGCAAGAAGGATACCCTACTGATAGGATACTATCAGGCAAAACACAAAACTGCATAAGCAGGGCTCTCCTTGAAATCTGGACTAGAGAACCTGAGTGCTACTTAAGGACTAAACAGTACAGGTGACTAAAAATTAATTTCTTCAGAGAGGCTAATTTTTACACTAAAATGCTGTCATAGAGATATTATATATAAAATAAATGCAATTAAATACATATTTAAAATTAAAACATGCTGAATTAAACCAATTAATTTTCCATACTAAAACTCTGACAAAAGTTAAATGTTTGATTGCTCACAGACATTGAAGGCTTGCTTTATGCTAGTTAATACAGAGATTTTCTGGGATTCTTATTAATTTAAGACAAAAGAGAATCTTCCTGAACTAACAACATGGGGTAAAAAAGATTTTGTCCTTCAAAAGATAACTAGGAGAAGCTGGGCAACATATTGGGTCACCACAGTATAGTAGATGAATATATAGTACTTCCAGTACTCAAGGGAATAACTAAGGCAGGAGACCTTGAGAGGAGAATATTTCTACCTAATTTAGATTCCAGAACAGAATTTCAGCTGCTTATCAGCCACCAGGTAAGCTTCTATCTCTTCAGAAGAATACAACCCTCTTGCCTACTATGCTCTAAACAATTACAGGTCATACACAATCTCAGTTTCTTCCCGAGATTGATTTACTTAACTGTAAGCTGTTATACTTTTCCCCCTTTCCTCCATCCATCATAGAAATTACAAAATTTAATTACTGCTTTGAAAGTTATTTTTTTGGGCCCCTGCATAGTTATGTTCAACAATACAGGAGTACAATCAACAGCAATTTCCTTCTGTGAGAGTACATTTCAGAAGCTGTTCCAGAAAGCAATCAGGTAGACCTTATGTAGTTCTGCCACTTCTTGAACTTCTAGAAAAAGGCTTTTTTCATTTCTCCTTGATCTCTGTCACTGGACATATTCACAAAGTTGTCCAATTTTTTTAATCAAAATTGAAACCCCAGTATTTTTTCAACAAACAGTTCCTTTCCATAGCAGAGATTTTTCAAAACTCTGGGTGTGCTTTGGAACCTCTGCCACTGGGCATTACTGCAGTTCCAGTTTCCTTGTATCTTCCACGAATTGGTGGGTTTCTCCTTCCAGTCAGGGATACTTATTGTATGTTGGCTTTGCCCTTCAAGTCCAAATTCCTAATGGAAGGGCTACCTAATCAGGTAACCCAAGTTGCAGAAGACAAAAGAAATATTATTTCACAACTTAGTTGCACAATTCCTAAATACTAGAATGGGGCACTTCACAAATTATATTTCTAGTGTCAATGGGTCTACTTTTAGTTTTACATAGCAAATGAGGTTACTAGGAAAATCTCATCTTTCTTATTTACCAAATAAATTCATTTTAAGGCACTCCAAGTCTTATGACAAAATTCTTCCTTAAAATATCAGCACAACTTGGAGCCCTCAAGGGGGCCACAATCCACTGAAATTTCTGTCCTTATTCCCAAATAATAGCACAAAGATCTGAGCACAGTGATCTGGGCTCTGTGCAAGGGTGGGAGGAATCAAAACAAACATTCATATGGTATTTTAAAGAGGAACTAGAATAGAAAAAAGGATTTAAAGAAGAAATTAATTGGAATAAATATTGAATATACATAACTTTTCACTGTACCAAACAAGCAAGCACACTAAAGGTTGTATCTTTCTGGTTTCTAACAGAATTGCACTGAAGCAGGTCACCATATCTGACAGTAAGCACTTTGTACTATCTTGTGAAGACACTGCTGATCACTGTGTGGTCAGAATTGTCCTTCTCATTTTATTTAACAACTGGAATACTGTGGCTTTTTCAATCTATGAATATTTTTTTAAATAAAATACCCCCAGGAGCTAGATAAAGATAAATATATTAGTAGCAGAACTTCACTGCAAAATACATCATTACATTTGGTATTTAGACTCTCTTTAGCCCCTGGTTACAAAACATGCATAACATCCTTTGCCTCTAATCACACGCCAGAGTGGCAAAAATCCAAAACATCAGGAACATGCTACAAGCTCATTATTTCTCCAAATAAAAATAGTGTGAAAATACACAGCTATCTTCACTCAGTCTACAGTTAAATCCTTTTATGGACTGCAAACCTGACTTATATTAATGTGTCCTTTGAACTGGGACAGTTAGTGCTATTAACAATAAATAACAGATTCCTGTAAGTTCTAAGCATTTGCTACTAGTCATGAAAGTGGTGATTAAATTTGGCTTAGCATTCATTAACCTGG
Organism: Haliaeetus leucocephalus; assembly: GCF_000737465.1. Taxonomy (NCBI): domain Eukaryota; kingdom Metazoa; phylum Chordata; class Aves; order Accipitriformes; family Accipitridae; genus Haliaeetus; species Haliaeetus leucocephalus. The sequence continues at coordinate 1,782,039 of NW_010972698.1, read as the reverse complement.
CATAATGAATAGAGACAAATGCAGGGAGAACATTTCATTAGCTGCAGTTGAGCTTCAGATAGTGTTGTGGCCAGTCGAGCAGCTTGCCCACCTCCTTCTTCTCCAAGGCCAGAGCTCTCCTTTGGAGCAATTCTGAGGAGAAACAGTTTCCCAGACAAAGCCTACAAATTGTTCTCAAGCTGTCTGACCTTCCTCTGGAGTCACTCACAGCTAATTAATACTTGGTCCATTTGTCATCTTGTCCGTTCATCCCTCAAATAATCAATTTCCTTAAAAAGGATGTGTTCTAGCACAGGGTGACAAAGCCTGCACCTCACCCATGCTACTCTTTAGGAGGTGCAGCCCACTCAGACTTGGTCTCAATGTCAGTAGTTGTTGTTCTTTAAGAGCAAATATTGTAGAAACTGCAGGAATTTGGGATCTGCACACAGAAAACATGCAGCTTAGTGTAAAGGAACAGCCAACATCTTTCTGGCAACGCTGCTATAAATTTCAGATTCATCAGTTTGCAGATGACAGCACGGAGTCCACAGAGACATCTTTTAAATAGTTCAATATAGAAGAGAGGTGAATTATTATCAGTATTCCTTTACAAGTGTAAAAAATAAAATTTTAAATTGAACAGTTGACAGGATCTTTTTCTTTGATGTCATGGCAGGATTATCAAAGGCTACTTGAAATGCTGATATGGAAAAAAGCCTCTGGAAGGTATACAGGGGAAATCCTCACTGCCTAAGATAATGTCATGGGTTAACCCCGTTAGGCAGCTCAGCCCCACACAGCTGCTCGCTCTCTCCCCCCTGGTGTGATGGGGGAGAGAATCAGAGGAGTAGAAGTGAGAAAACCCATGGGTTGAAGGAAGGACAGTTTGATAGGTAAAGCAAAAGCCACACATGCAAGCAAAGCAAAAGGAGGCATTCATTCCCCACTTCCCATGGGCAGGCGGGTGTTCAGCCATGTCCAGGAAAGCAGGGCTCCAGCACGTATAATGGTGACTTGGGAAGACAAAGACCATCTCTCTGAATGTCCCCCCTTCCTTCTTCTTCCTCCAGCTTTCTACACTAAGCATGATGTCCTATGGTCATATGTCCTATGGAATACCCCTTTGGTCGGTCGGGGTCAGCTGTCCCGGCTGTGTTCCCCCCCAACTCCTTGTGCCCCCCCAGCCTCCTCGCTGGTGGGGTGGGGTGAGAAGCAGAAAAGCCCTTGGCTCTGGGTGAGCACTGCTCAGCAACAGCTAAAACATCCCTCTGTTATCAACACTGTTTCCAGCACAAATCCAAAATGTAGCCTCATAGTAGCTACTGTGAAGAAAATTAACTCTATCCCAGCCAAAACCAGCACAGGTAATATTATGATGACGTATACTATTAAATAGCGTAAGAAGAGTGATGATGGGGATTACACATTACTTGAGAAGGGCTGAGCCAGGATTCAACCAGGCTAGCAAAACATAAAACTCATGCAGGCTTCATGAAAAGCACTATTAATTCCAGTGCAAGATAAAAATTAACTGAAGTCCTCATCAAGACAATAGTCAGTCTAGAAGAGTGCCGTACCTGCAGGCACACGCAGGTAATTCTTTACAGAACTTTACAACCTTCACCCACTACTATTGCAGTACATCTGGAGATAGAGGCAAAACTTCAGCAATTGCAAGTCTTTGTGAAGCTATTCAGTGCTAACCATATCAAACAGAACATCACTCTCGTACCTGAGAGGAGAAAAAAAATGGGGCTGTCCAAACCTATAGCAATTTCAAGCCTAGTATTAACCCAATATTGCCTGTGGGTTAGTATAATAGAGCACAGATTTGTCTCATTAGACTGTCACAAACATTTCTAGCATAAACTTCTACAGAAGCAAATGTTAAAGGAAGTGAGTACTGTTGCCCATGACTAGACAGACACCTTCTATATCATCCTTAATTTCTTCCTTCTCCTCCTTTCTGTATCCTGCCTCTTCCTCAACTGTGCAGGTCCAAGAGTAAAATAGCATTCCTTAAAAGCAGAACAGAAAGCTTTTCTCTGGTCTATTGTGCTGTACTGTACTTTAATTCAGGCATTTGAGGCAATGCACAACTAAGAAAGCAGTGTGGAAAAGGGACTGGAGCCAATAGGCATTGAAGTTACGCTGACATAGTTGCCAGCAAGGATATCTGTGAAATGATGGCCTCACTCTGGCTGCCCTTAGCAGTTAACTAATATTTCAGTGGAGCAAATGAGTTACAGCTGTATGCACCACTGACATGCTAGGGAAGCAAACTAATTGGGCAATCCAGTCATTAAACTCACTAATCATGTTCAACTGAAACATTCCCACAATGAGTTTGGAAAATACTACACTGAAACTTGTGCCTCAACTCAAGTTTCTAGAAATGCAGCTCTATATTCTATATCATATTGCTAGACTGGTCCAAGCTACTCCAGTTATTTCCAGGAAGATTTTGCATTTTGAATAAACATTTTCTCAAAGATTTCTACATCAAGTAGCTAAAACTTCTTCATAGTTTTAACTCTGCACCTAAGCACAGGCTTTTCTGTTCAAATAGCTATTAGAGACCTAGACAACTCGCTAACAGAAGCAGATGTCAGCTTGCAGCTATTAGCAACAGGGCAGGATTAAGACGAACATACATTTGCATATTAAAGATTTTACAGCATCCTTTTTCTTGGCAGTAAGATTTTGCTTTTGCAAATACCATTGACAGAAGAAATATCTACCAACCCAGTAAGAATCCTATGAACAATATCCCATATGCCAAGAGAATGACATCTAAACTGAGGAAAAATTCACATATTCCCATTAAGACAAAATTAGCTATAACCAGAGGTTAATGAAATAATACAATCACTTCCTTTCACAGCTTCTCCTGAGAGTTAACAGGATTTTATTTCAGAGGAAATAGAGAAAGAAATGTATATGTTACTCTCTTCGCCTTCCACTGTACATTTGGGTTTGGAAAGACTGGACATTACTACATGGAGGAGATTTTATTAGGCAATGTTAGAGAGAGCTTGAAACATTAGTAATAAAGTTTATGCCCTTTCTAGCTTCCTATTCTCTTTTTAAAGTAGAATGATGGGAAGAAAATGTCAGCTGAAGACCTGTTTCATTTAGGTTAGCCTGTACTGAACATTTAGGTGTAATCTGAGTAACTCCAGCACAGAACATTATTTATGCGACAGCTGCAGTCAGAGGCTGAACCAAAACTGTATCACGCTATGTCCTCTACCATCATAACGTGAGATAAAATAGTCTCTGTCTAGAGAGTTTACAGTCTAAATTTGGGCTATAATCTTGCATAAGTCTTTGGATATTTTAAAAAAGGAAATAGTCCAACTGGTTGCAATGGAACTTCTTGGGTACATCTCTGTTGCACCAAGGAGCCTGGTATTACCACAGGTAAGTTAATACTCTGAAAAAAGTGGGTGAGCCTTCCTTACACAGCACTCAACTCAAGCTAGTTGGCATGCTTTGCTGTCCTCCTTCCGAGGCCAGGCTAGCATCCACAGGGACACCAGACTGGAGATGTGTCATCTTGCTGGCTTTGTTTCTTGTCATGGTTTAACCCCAGCCAGCAACTAAGGACCACACAGCCGCTCACTCACTCCCCTCCCAGCCAGTGGGATGGGGAAGAGAATCAGAAGGAAAAAGATAAAACTCATGGATTGAGATAAGAAGAGTTTAATAGAACAGAAAGGAAGAAACTAAGAATGATAATAATAACAATAATAAAATGACAAAAATAATAAAAGTATTGGAATATTCAAAACAAGTGATGCACAGTGCAATCGCTCACCACCCACCAACCAGTGCCCAGTTAGTTCCTGAGCCGCACTCCCCTCAAGCCAACTCCCCCCAGTTTATATACCAGGCATGACGTCACTTGGTATGGAATACCGCTTTGGCCAGTTGGGGTCAGCTGTCCTGGCTGTGTCCCCTCCCAACTTCTTGTGCCCCTCCAGCCTTCTCGCTGGCTGGGCATGAGAAGCTGAAAAATCCTTGACTTTAGACTAAACACTGCTTAACAACAACTGAAAACGTCAGTGTGTTATCAACATTCTTCTCATACTGAATCCAAGACATAACGCTATACCAGCTACTAGAAAGAAAATTAACTCTATACCAGCCGAAGCCAGGACATATTTAAACAGAGAGTTTGTGTAAGTGCTGTTCATGTGTACTTGTACTTGTGTGATCAAAGATAGTCATAGTTCCCTAGAGTGCTTCAGGCAATAGGCTAAATGTATGTTGTCCCTGCAACCCCCAACAGAAGTGTAAGACATCGTTGTGGCAGTCAGTCAAAAATGATTGAGTACATATGGATAAAGTGCTGCTGCATTATTCCTAGGCAATTGTACAATTTGCATAGCTGACAGGCTATGCCTGTTTTATGGATGTAACAGACAAATGACTGATGAGAACAGATGGACAGCCATGTTGCCACACACAGGTGAGAACAATCTGAATTCAAGAATAAGCATCATGGATTTCAAGGAGAGCATGTTTGTATACTTCTAACCTCTAGAAAAGGCACATTAAATTCAACGCAAGTTCCATCAAATTAAGTAAGGGTTGGAGGTTTGAAAATCTTGTCTTTTTCCTGGAGGGAACAAAGCAGAAAAAACATACAACATTTCTCAATAGTCAAAGTTCCCAAAACATTATTTTCTGATCATCTGATTATGTATCAGATGAAAATTGTAGTTCAGGAAAAATCATCAATGACATCCTATGGCTGTAACAAAACTGAATATATCTAACAACTTTCATACTCTATTATTCCAAATCTGGAATGGTTATCCTGCAGGACCCAAGATAGCTGAGGAAACATATACAATATATATTCAAGAGTCTCAGCAGATGCAAGTAGTATTCATTATGATTCTCAATGCCCAATGATTAATTTTGTAGCAAACAGGTCAATCTGCAGACTATTTACAGAGGAATCCTTTACTTCCTACAGCTTCTACCATGCAAGTATTTGTAAGCCATTATTTTGTTTTTCTGCCAAGGATTGTTTTTCCCCTCCTCTCATAATTTTTAAAAAGCCATGCGTCGTTTACACAGATAAAACAAAATGCTCATCTTCAACATATTTCTCCATTTTTATTTTAAAATTAAGAGTTGAATAATAAATGGCAATACCTACACCACAAAAAAACACAAAAAGTATTACTTTCCCATTAGGACTAAATTTCTGAACCTTTTATCTTCTGCTGATAAAGGAAGTTACCATGTCCAGTGATAAAGTCAATGATTCTAAGAGGTATTAAAGTCAGTTTTATTTTTACATGCAGTCTTTTACATGTTAAAAAAAAAGCTTTTAATTTCAACTGGACTGTAACTTTAAAAGGGTGGATGCTGCACCTCTTGCAAGAAATTGTTTTCCTTCAGTGCTTACAGAAGCCTGACGTGGTCAAGGAACTACTCAGACTGATTAAAAGCAAGCTGCTAATAATTAACTACTCACAGATGTCTCCTGCAAATCTGACATGACTTTGATTTGTATGCCAAAATAGACATATTCTGGCAGGACACCTATGAATCATTTCTGTTGTCAACTGCTTGAAACTTTAGAGTTGTTATATTTAATAGTCTTATAGGAAAATGGAGACTGAACACAGTTATTATCCACTGACTGTACATACTGTAAACACTTAGATTTTCCTCACTTTGTTCAGTCTACAGATTGAGTTTAAAGAAAAAAAAAAAAAAAGTAGCTTGGGCACAGCAGTAAATCCCAAAAAGCTAACCTGAGAAAGGTCAATTTTTTTTTTTCAGTTCTGGTCAACATTAAAAAGTACTTCCATTTTTGGTATGTTATTAAAGACAGTGTTCCACTGCAAGAAAATTGAGATTCCAATAAAGACTGGTGTACACTGGGGATCTGACACCATTAAATGATTGGGGGACTTCTCAGTGAAACTGTATTTAACCCATCTCATTGTACTAACCTGTACTGTATACTATAGTAGAGGTACATCTTAACTTCACCTTGGGTTTTTTTCGACTGTCATTCCTATACTTCAACCTTCACAATCCATTTTTAGTAACGCCCTCATCAGAAAACTGTTGGGATTTTTGAATTCAAACAACTGGAGCATAATTTTTTTTTTCCTTATCCCCCAAATTCAGCTGAATAGCTGCCGTTATTTTTAACTGGTGCCTTTCTATTTTTAATTGGGTCCTAGAGCTCTGAGGAAGCATCAGAAATGCAGCAAGGTATAAGAATCATGACAACAGATGAATATACATTAACAGCTCAGCTAATTTAAATAAATACTATTTTATTACTAGTGGAGCTACAGCCAATAAGGCAAGGGTCTGCACGTTTCTCACGTCCGGACTGAACCAACAGACTGACTGTCCTAAAGCACCTGTAGCCTCCCTTCCATGTCACCTTCTGCAACCATGTCCATGCCAGCCCCAGAAGCTCAGCAGCTGGCGCTCAAAGTCTGCTCCAGTACAGCAGTCGTGTAACCTCAGATCAGATCAGCGGAGTGAAATTGTGAAAAAAAGCATTAAGAAGCCTGATCTGAGGCCCCCGTACCACCACCCTCCATCCAATGTCTCAGGAGCTGCCCTTGCCCTCAGCCCTTGCCTCTGCTATGCTGTAGGTATGATGTAGGTGTAGGTAGCTATCTGCCTTTCTCTTTGGCTTCTTGACGTGAATTCAGATGTCCCTCATCTTTAGCTTTCTCTAGCATTTTCTGGACTGCCAGCTGCACCCCTTTTCGCTGGCAGCGCTGTCCTGCCTGCCTTGCTGCTGCCCTTGCCTCCTGGCTCACCCCCCTTTGCAGAGCCCCTCTTTTGCTGGTCCCTGACATCTTGTCCATGAAAGAAATGCAAATGATTCCCCACTTCCCTTGCCAACAAGAATTGTCATTTCATTAGAAAGAGTTAATTAAATCCCGAACGAAAATCTACTCTTCCTCAAAATATCCTTCAACATTCTAGTGACAACTCCAGAAAGGAGGGCAATTGTCAGAACAATATTTTTGGACTGAACTTGGAAGTGCACAGAACTTCATTTCACACACAACAATCTATGATCACAGAGTAAATACATGTTGTGACTCCAAACTATTCTGGACTTCAGCTCAGAGGCTTGAGGTTGCCAGTTTACCCAGCTTCCAGAAGGAGGGACCTCTGACAACTGCCGTGCCATACGAGGGCTGACAGCAGGCAGCAGCTCTATCCATTTCACAGTGGATGCTCCACCTGCTCTCAGACTGTTCTGAACAGAGATGTACAAACAAGACGTAGGCAGTAGATTACTAGTTTGCAAATGAAGTAAAATCTTTTTAACTTCCAAGGAAAAGATATTTTTAAAATTACCTATAAATGTACTTGAGGTAATACTTTGACCCCCATTAAAATCAGCTACAGAATTCTGTCAGCTTTGATAGAAAGAGAACTTCAGCTACAGTGAAATCTATTACAGTTCCTTCAGAACAGGTGTTTTAGTAGAAGCAATTTTAAAACTATATCATAAGGTTCACTCTCGGTTACATATATTATCTTCCTGACATTATTGCTCTGAGCAGAGCTCCTCAAATGCAAAGTAAGAACATTTAAAGAATGTGATTCTTTGTTAAGGAACAATAAAGTTTTAAAGCAAATTTGATTGCTATAAAAATTATTTAAAACCCAGCATGTTTTTGCTGAACGTTTTCACTCATAATTCAGCATTCAAATCTCCTTTTCAGTATTGACAAATGAAACTGGTCAAAAACTGTCTGAATTTATCATAGCTACTGGTGTCTGAGGTAGCTCAGTGTTGTGATACTTGCATTTGCTGAACACAGCATGGAACAACTCATGAAGGCACAGATATAATTTGCCTTGTGTACTGAACGGCTCCACTGTATATGCTACTTTTAAAATAGGATATGATCCCCACAGAATTTTCAGAGAGCTCTGAGTATTCCTGACTTTTGCTGGCACAGTACATCCGTCCATCCATTCTCACTGTCCTTGGGCTCTGGTTCTTTAGCAAGGGTTCTGGCTTAATAAAATTCAGTTCAGCCCCTCATCAGAAAGGGCATGGTACACTTTCTAAGATGCAGTTATCTTATACACCAGAACTAACAGTTTGTCAGATTATGTGAAAATTATTTTGGTTCATACATATGAGAATGAGTAGATTAATGAAAAAGCTGAGTTAGATGCTCCTCAGACTTCAAAAGGTGGAAGACAGGGAATTAGCAAAGATCCTGGATTATCCCAAGCAGAGTCACTGTAAATAGGAACATAGACAAATCTCAAAATGTTGAATAGAAGAGTCTTTTCACCCAAATGTTGACCTGGGATTACATGAGTAGACCATCTTTCTTTCAAAAGAGCAAAAATTACTGAACTGCATACAATCTTGATGAAAGCTGAACTTCATTAAGCTGCTGCAGTATGAAGTGGATTTGACCTACTTTGTAGGTAAAATACACTAAAAGCAATGACTATAATCACAATGTTGTTTAGAAGATTACACTGGGGTAGTTTTTGATTTTCTCTGAAGTATTCCACTGTCCAAAAATATTGGACGATGTTGTTCCACTCCATCGAACAAAACTTGAAGACTTACCAAGTGCACAGCCTATTTTGGTAGTAACATTTCAAAATCAAATTACTCAACATCAGTCACTCAAAATCTATCTAGCATAAGGACATTTTAAAAATTAGAACTATGACTAATTTTATAATGGTATAACATTTTTCAGCAGACAAGTTATCTAGATGAAAATATCCAAAACATGCAATCAAAGACAAATTATATAATGTGTTTCAAGTGACCCATGTGCCTTTTGAGCAGAAGACAATTAGAATAAATGACAAGAAAACGTGTGCCTCATTTATCATTGGAAACATTCTATTGGTACAGTAAACATGAAACAATTTAGAAGATTATGTGAGACAGTCTTGTAAGACCTGGTGCAAGTTTCAAAAAATTTAATTGAGAAGTCATACATGAGAATGCTTTTTCAAGCTAAAGCAGTCCCCTGAGACCTTATTAAGGCTGAAAACCCCCAATATTTGCATGAAGTCAGTAACCACATTTTGTTATATTTTATAACAACCACACCAGTAAGAGTTATTGCTGAAATTTAATACCACAGCAAAACCAAAAGTTATGGGTCTTTAAGGTTCCAAAGGGTAAATGGAAGTATAATTAGTTTTGAAGACTGTCACAACTTTTTGTTCTTTTGCTTGATGGAAAGTGTCCTACAGTAAAAGTATTTATACTATTTCTCTTGAGCTATACACCAACACATATGTTCCTAAATAATAACAGAAATTAGTTTTTTAGATACATTTGAAAAAAATGGGTTTAGTTCACTTGGAAATTTATTATCTTTCAAATTGTATCTTTGTTTTCTCATTTGGATATTCACCATAAATAAAAGAATATAATAAAACTTGAATATATAATAAAACAAGTATTAGTGTTACTAACAATACAGAGCTTCAACAGTGAAAGTGTGGCTGATTGATAGCATGCCTTTGATGAACACATTACATTTATGCAGTAGTTTAAATTTTTTCTTTTTTTTCCTTCATATTAATCTGTGATTTGGTAATCAAATGTCTAAGGGTGTTCAGGTTCTCATCAAAAAAAGCTGTGGAAGCACATTATGTTTTCTTTTCACAATAGGAGCGGATGGGGCTCAGTGAATGCAAAAGAATATTCATAATACAATTCACCTTCTCCTGAGTCAGGTCTGCTTCTTTCTTCTAAAGCATTCAGAGCTCTGCCTAGCTTTAGAAATGGCAGTCAATATGCTTGAACTTCAAAGAATTTTCACTTTTGCTCTTTATCAGGCCCTGGAACCTTTTGGCTGCACTTAGTCTAATCCAAGACTTACTGTATCTAAGGTCAAGGACAGCCTCTTTAAACAGAATTAGGTTCTGAAATCCCTCTGTCCCTCAACATTTCTTTTTCCCCACAGAAAAGTATTTATGCACTGAATAGCACAAAAATCCCTTCTGAAAGCAATCACACCACTTGTATCAGCTAGCTATGCATGTACCAGCACAAGTAGCTTTTATGGTTTCTTTCGTAAGTGTAACTGCACCTTTAGTTGCTTAAATATTTTTGGAAATCTGCCCTTCATGACTGAGCCAATCTATTCCCTTTTTACTCTCTGAAGTTATCCATTCTCAATTTTCCTACCTCTTGCATCAAATTAAAGTTTCTCAGGACAAAAAAAAGTAATTTACCATAGTGCCTTCTGAAAGACTTTCTTGGGTACCAATAACAAACGAATAACAGAGCAATAAGTCACTTTCTTCCAGCTCACAGGTAAAGTTTATTAAAATTAAGTTATACCCTAGCATTATGCATCTCTTTCACTTGTTGTACAGCTCCATCTGCACACTTGAAGCATCATCTCTCCTGATTTGCTGCTCAGGGTGAAAGAAACCCATATGCACATTTCAGAAGCTAAAATAGCAGTTTTCCCTTTTATCCCCATAAAGCCTCAGGCTGAGGTTGGTGGTGTTCAGTGCTTCATATTGCCTCCCTATCTAAGCATCTTTGTGGGCACGTACAAAAGGAGAAATAATAAAGATGTCCATTTTTCACACAATTCTAATCATAAAGAATACATGTAGGGAACACTTTTCAATATACTTGCTTTAGTTGCAAGCATTTCTGAACTATAAAAATGATTTGACAGTCGTTGGATCCAACAGGTGGGAGAGATCAATTGTATTGCTATGACTGAAAAAGATCATTATAAAATATATTGTTGCATGCCTCAAACATTATACTTGCAACACTCAAATATGTCTATTTTCTCAGAAACCCAGTGTTTCCAGAAACTTACTTCATACTTAAACAGTTTGAGGTTCTCAGTATCTTATCATCCAGGTACAACCCTCTAACTTACAGATATACTTTGAAAGGAAAAGAGGCAAAAGTTACAAGTTACAGAACAGAAAATTTTGGGTGGAAATGATAAAAAAAAAATATTTCTTCACCATGGCAGTGGTAAAGCACTGGAACAAAAACCAAGAGGGGATCAGGAATCTCCATCCTTGGAAGTATTCAAAACTGCAACCTACTCTGACTTTGAAATTTGATCTGCTGTGAACAGAGAGTGGACTAGAGACAATCAGAGTTCCCTCCTGAATTAAATCATTCTGTGATTCTCTGATATGATGTTACCATGTGTATAAATCATGAACATATTTCTCAGTAAGCACTGACACACTGGACTCAATGACCATCTTTTGAAGAATACATAGGTATCTGCTGTTGAGTAATCACTTGCAGCGTGGGAATTCAGGGCATCCCTGTTTCATAAATTGATCAGCTGGAATTGAGACAGTATTGGAAAATGCGCATCTGTTCTTCCTATGATACCGAGCAGTGTTAACTATCTCTCAAGATACTCTTTCAAGATCTATTTCCCCTTTTCCTGTCCCGAGTACCAGAATAAACCCACTGGGTTTATATTGCTGCAGGCAGATTCCTTCTCTTCAGGGTAGATGGCTCTCCTAGCCCTTGTGGCAAAATGTGCTGGCCTGGAAGGATTATAGTCGCGCCTGTCCCTCTTATTCTGGGTGGGGTTTTTTGGTGGTTGCTGTAACACTTAACATTTTTCTCTGGTGCAGCTATTAACTTCAGATGATGCAACCCCATTTGAGTTGTTTTATTTTCTTGAGTTATGATTAGGAAAATCCCAAATGGATGGTGTAAGAGTAGTACGTTCTCACCATACACCATATTGGTTTGCATAGCAGATGAATTGCTTCAGCACATTCTGGATTTTTCAGTATTTTCAGGTGCTTTGTTTCAGACCACAATCAGATTATGCTCTTCTCAGGAATGTCTACCTTGAAACTTGGTAAGGTAAGTGGCTGATGAGTCAAACTTGTACATTTTCCTTATATTCCAATGGTTCCTTGTACATTCTTATACAGAACATGAGAGTTCACCAGCCCACAAAAATCCCATAATTTTCCTTTTCTGTACTGCAGTCTTTTAGCTCACTTTCTCTGAGTTAGTGGTTTTAATTGACTTGGCTTCATTGTTCAAGCAATATAAAAATTAAGAAATAAAACTACTCTTTTTTTTTTTTTTTTTTGCTGTAACCCATTGATTTCAGACAAAAAGGAGGAATTCTGCTCTGCAATCATCTGCTGCAGTTTAAGAGTGATTCACCTGACAGCACTTTTCACTGTGCCATTTTTAGTGTCAGTATTTTTCTGGGTTTGTTTTACTCTTGGCATTATGTATTGTTCAAAAATTACTCAGAACTGAAGAGCTCAGAGGCCTCTTCTATTCAGCCTGTTCTCATGTAACACAACAGCCAGTTCCAAAAGACTTACGCAAAAAATCTTAAAAATAGGGGTGTTTTTTTCTGGTGTCCTCAGAACTGTGACATATTTCAGAAGGAAGCACTGATGATCATCTTTGCATGTGGTTACTGCTGGGTCAGTCGTCCTACCTGTAAGTCAGTGGAACAAGATATTCAGTGAGCCAAACAACACACTTCAGGGCTGTTAATGTTATTCTCTACCATGTATTATCAATTTATCTGAAGCAGTGGTAACAAATAGTTGAAAGAAGACTGAACTCCCAGAACTGTTTTGCTCACAAATGCTCAACTATGCTCAATGTTTTTCTAAACAAAACCAAAACCCACAGGGGAGTGGGAGGGAAGTCCTGGCAGAATATGTTACATTGAGTCTATTAAAATGAAACATCAGTTTTCTGTGTTTGTTAAAGTAGCTGTTTGTACTGCTTTTTATTAGCAAAATGAGTCTTATCTCAAAGATTCACCTTCAGAATAGAGAGGAGTATTTTTAGTTCTAATTCTCAGTCAGCAGCTGTCACTTTCTTGCTTTTATTGTATTGAGAAGACATTCAGTTTATTTTTCCATTCTTTTGTCTCACTCCTTGCAGAACACTGACAAGCTGTGTGGGAAGCAGCAGCAAGAAAAGGAAAAAAACCCACCAACAAAAAACAAACCCACAAAAAACTCACAAGGTAGACAGTGGTTTGGCCTAGACTTACTTAAAATCTTGGGGGCAATGGAAGAGGTCTGCCTCGGTGAAATCTCCCCAGTGAGATCTTAGTCAAACAAACAAAGCAGTTAAGTACAGCGCGATCCACGATTTAATTCAAGCAGAGTCCCCTCAAGTGCTACACTGAAAGGGAAGTAGTTCTGCTTACAACAAGCAGCCTAATAAAACCTCTAGTATCATCTCAGGTGCTGTGGCTCTGCAGTGGTCAGGGACTCACCTTTGCCCAAAACTCATATGTAACAGACAGGACAGAATTTGGTTTCTATTATCCTACCAGAGCCTTAGGGAATGAAAAAGGTTCTTTCCAAGTGCGTTACCACTAGTTTCAGTGGAACAATAAAAGAATGGATAAATCTGACTTACCGTCATCAGTTTTGATGAGGATAGTGCCATTCTCTTCTGCAGCACTTGAATCACAACCTACAACATGTTTTCCATCTCCTGAAGAAGCAGGAGATGACTCTCTTGACAAAGCACAGTTTTATTTCTCTCCATTACCCATGTCCTGAGATGAAAGTGATCAGTCAGGGTAACGGACCATAACCAGAGAGTAAGTAGTTCTAAACACAGAAAACAGAATGACAGGCTAATAAATAAAGTAACTCTATATCCTAAGCCTCTCTCAACTTGAGGGATATAAAACCCCCTCTTATTTTCATTTTCCTTGCCCTACTATCCAAAGATATGAAGTTTTAAAAATCTGTCTCTGCAACAGAAATAAATATTGGCATCTATATAATTAAAGCAGCAAATCTTTTATTGGGAAACGGAGATAGGAGATCCTAGATCTCCTGCAAGCATCTTGCTAGTTACCAGCACTTTAATTGTTGCAATCTTGAATTCCCACAAGCACAGCAATAAATATGTGGATATTGCATTTATATTTGTATACTACTCTCTATAATGAAGATGCACAGCATCTGATCCCTCACTGCTTATGTACCTGGCACTGTCACTTCCATCTGTGCCTCTACTATTCCTCCAATACTGTAAGATCTAGCGTGACTATGACAAACTCCCTGTTGGTTGTATAAACATCATTCAGATTGCAAAATCAAGGAACTGTAATCCACAATCTGCTGCTGAAGGACTCCTGGTGTAGAAGACAATCTGGTTTAGTATATAGCTGAACTCTCCACTCCCATCTAGTAGCAATGTTTTATACTCAACTTGTGTGTCCATAAATAACACATTATGAGGGCCATTGGAAAGGCAGCCCAAAAAATATCACAAAACAAAAGCAAGTTTAATGCAATGAAAACACTTAAAATTCACTCTCAGAAAAAAGGTACATTTGGGGAAAGGGAGGTAATATTTAAAAACTTAATAAGGTAACGAGCAAACACATGAAAGCACATTTTAAAAAGTAATTCTTCAAAAAAAAGAAAAAAACAAACCAAAAAAACCCCAGCATTTACCAACAGCTACCACACTGTGGCATCCTATGATAACACAGTATTTCACTGTGTATTCAGAGGAAATTAACACTCGGAACAGAAACACTCCGGGTAATCTACTGCAAGGTATGTGGATAAATGTTGACCTTTTAACAGCAACAAATCTAAAATGGTAGATTCTTCCTCTCTCAGAAGGCTGGGTAAGTTATTGTCTTTTAATTTAATCTATAACATTTGGAGTTATCTATGAAGCATTTCAAAGTTCTCAAAAAAAAAAAAAGTCTGGGTATTGATAACAAAAGATTGTTAGTTAGAAGGAAATGGAAAATATGACTGTCCACGTAAAGTTTGTTTGGCTGTAATTAGTTATTCCAATTTTTTTAGTTGTATAACAATATTCACGCTATTGTCTACAGGTTTACTCTAAAATAATAAGCAGTACTTTGTTTTATCTTTATAAAAGGAGAACTCATTTTATAATCAAAATCATTTTATAATCAAAGCATCTTCTGTACACATAAGCCACTAACATTGGGATAGATACTTTATGGCGGATGTTGAATGGCTAGAATAAATTGAAAATCTTCTGAAATTATACAGCACATCTGCATTAATACCTAAAGATTTCCTCATGATTAATGATATTATAATGCATACTCAAGGAATGAAAAATAATTTGTCTCACATAATGGGTTACCACCTTGTCAGTTCAAGAGACTCAATTTTGCTGTGACCTTCCAATAAATGCAATTCAGTCACAGGTTCATTAGCCACATTTTTTGTATGACCTAGAAAAATACAATGGAAATCCAATTTTGAAGTCCATCAGAAGTCTGTTACAAAATCTTTTTCAATTTCTGGGCTGACAGCAATAATGGTATGAATATATATTGGAACAGGTGACTGATCTGTTAAGAACCACCCAGTTCAGTCCTATGGCTTCTCGTTCAGGTGCACCAGGCTCATCAGCTGTTCCCGACACCTGCCAGATCATTAATTTTGTAGCACATGTTTCCTCAGAAAAGACATATAGGAACGTATGCTTCCATTTTTAATGGAATGTTCTTACTTTATTGGAAGCCATCTGCCAGAATACTCTTTTCTGGGACACTTTCAGAGGAGTTTGACAGTGTAGAATCTCCTTACACTTTGACACAGCAGGTCTAGAAAAACCACAGCCTAAGTCTTTTGTTATAGGTAAAGGTTTGCAGGCTGGATAATTTGTTCAAGTAGGGGGTATTGTTATCTCAAGTGCTGTAGATGGTTATCACAGACCTATGAATTTGTTATCTCAGCTGGAAGAAAATTACTTTCTGTAAAACTGCTCATCTCAGCTATCATACCTAATGCAATGTGGATTAAGACAAGGAGAACTGACTAGCATGTAGGAGGAGCACAGCTAGATCTGCCACCAAGAGCTTAGAAATGTGACATGACACATTGTACATAAGCTGGGAAGTAACAGTATGGCAAGTTGGTTAGCCTGAAAAATACAAGCCTTTTTCCCTGAGGTCTGCTTGACATCACATCATGAATAGCTATTAAATTGCTTTTAGGTTTATTCAGTGCACTCAGCAGGTATACAGCAGAAAGGATAAAAGATTATATGCCATATTAGACACAATGGTCTTTCAATGTGTGAATGACTCTTTGAAACTTGCTATCTGATGAGTACAAGGTCACAGAGAACTACCCCAGCCAGCTTTGAACTTAAGCTTGGGTTCAAAATAGTACAGTTGTCATGATGAGATGCCCTGCCCAGACTAATAAAATATACAGACTTAGTATTACTTCTCCACCTTACATGCAATTGTACTGATTTATACCTTAGTCTCCAGTGCATGAGAACTTCCTCAGAGATCTTGATTTCAACAGACTGCTTTGATAAGCCAGATGCAAAAAACATACCCCCAAAATCTCACAAACACCCCACCCCCAGTCCCCAAAACAATTAAGTTTGAGTGTATGAGAGAGTGCTTGTTCAATCGCACAGAAAAATGACAAAAAAAATCCACTGAGCACTGGAAAAAGTTAACCTAAGTGTACGCCTACAGCATATGCTACCACGTTCATTTTGTTTTTATCTTGCTGACAGGGGTAACCACAGCTACAAAGACAGAGCAGCATGGAAGCTGATTTCATGCTAATTGAGCAAATACCTCAGTATCTTGGGATACTTTGATTACTAAAACTCATGCAAGCCATAACCCTGTAAATTCTCCATATAGAAAATAATATATTCTGAGACAGAATATATTATTTTGGTACCTTTTGCCCATACATAGAGAAGATTTCTCCTGTTTGTTTTTTTTTTTTCCCCCATTTGATTGCTGTATTCAATATACCCTAGTCAATGAAAGCTGGACTTTTCAAAGATGCTCAAGTATCTATAAAGCCTAGGGAAGATTTTAAGAAGTACCTATGGATGTTCCCAAAGTCAGGTATCTTCCCAAACTCAGATAGTTGATCTGGGAAGTCTTTCTTTCAGTTTCATGCTTTTCTCTGATTCCTTTACTTTCTTTCCTTACGTTTCAAAAGTTTGCTGTATTCACCTAACAGTTGTATATCCTTTAAATCCATCCCAGAGTCTTTAAATTCAAAGGAAAAAAAAATAATCACCCCAAATCTTCGCTTAGAAAAAACAGCACTTTTTCTCAAAGGTTAAAAAAAAATTAAAAAATTGAGGGAAGTGTCTTTCAGTCATCAGTTCATACAGTCACGTTCTTATAGTTATGCTCAGTAAAAACTCTCTTCAAATGTTCTCACTGATTTAAAAAAAACCCAAACCCTAAAATATCATTGAGAACAAATAGATTCAGGTGGCAGGAGATATGTCTCAGAATTTAGACATTCTAGGCCATTTCTTCTTTCTAACTGAGTTGTTGTTTGGGTTTATTGGGGTTTTTTGTCCTTTTTTTTTTTTTTAACAATCGATTTATAATTCTGAATTTTTTCTGCATGTATAAAAATATTATGTATAGTCAGAGAAATAGGAACTTTACTTCTCTGCACTCCCCCTTTATCCCAGTACATTTTTTTTAAAAAAACACAATAGCATTACCACTGCTAATAAGGTTACCCTGGCTCTTTCAATGTTGAGAAATTCAGAAAAGAAAAAAAAAGGTTCAAGATATGATTTCTCTATCAGAAGGAGGGATCTGAAAACAATCAAAAATACATTAGGATGGGTGACATGTTCAGTAAATTGAAGGCAAGACAATTCCAGTAAATCATCATGATGTGGTAGATTAAATTTAAAGCTTCCCAGGATATGGACAACAGAGTGTTCTAGCTGGGTACTTAGAGATTGACATCAATTAAGACTGTATACTTTTTTTTTCCTCTTGCTCCTAGAATATGTCATGCCTTTCTGATAAGTTGCTTTTTCCAGTTGGGGGGAGAGAAATAATTGGAACAATGACATCAAGAAGAAATATTCTACCTTGGTCAGAACTATACTTCTAAGAGAGTGTTTCTTCAGGTAGCTCAGAAAATTTTCTATTTCATTGACTTCATCTCACAGTAAGCAAATAAAGTTTATCCAATTAGTGAAATTCTAAAGCTGGGATGTTAAAGAAACATT
The DNA here is from genome assembly GCF_000737465.1 of Haliaeetus leucocephalus. Taxonomy (NCBI): domain Eukaryota; kingdom Metazoa; phylum Chordata; class Aves; order Accipitriformes; family Accipitridae; genus Haliaeetus; species Haliaeetus leucocephalus. Next base: position 1,764,023 of record NW_010972698.1, on the reverse strand, counting down.
GTGGAGAAAGAAGCACATTTGTACTATAGAACAAAGTAATCTTCCAGTGTTTATTGTCAGAGAAATTTAAGTATCCATAAAGGACCTAAGACTACCTTGTAGCTGAGGTGAAACAAACATTCTAAAGTAGTCAAAGTAGTGGACATCCTCTTTGGGTTAAAGTAAATTATTCCACTAGCAGCAGGTAGGGAACACAGATGCATCAGATGACATTTTGTTTCATTTTAGGGAGCTGAGGTTTAGTAGAGCACAGAGCCACAGCCTAAATGCTCATATTGTTTTGGTTTAAACTCATTCAGTGAGTCAGTAATTATTTTTCATCAGGCTCCGATCACTGTTAAGAAATAAAGTGTTGCTATTTGACAAAATTTCCTTATCACAGTCAAAGTGGTACTCACAACAGCAATAGCATCTTGTTTAGAGATGTCTGCTCAGGCATAGCACTTTTATTAGGGGAAAATGAAAATACAGATGAGCCAATGACCTCTGTACTGCCTTTCTAAACCATTCATGAACAGGCATGATTTTACCTGAATGAGACAGATTTTTGTAGCTTTTCCTTTGTAAATTCCAGACAATACAAAATAGTCAAGAACAGTAGCAGAGCATAGGAAATGCACTAAGCAATCTCAGCCTACCTGCAAACTAGCAGGCAAGGCAGGACTGTCACTGGGCCCATCCTTTAGCACCCAAAGTATCTAGGATAAGAGCGTAAGATGTTGACAAAATGACAAGTTCTGCAGTTTTCAACCCTCTGTGGTTTTCCCATACCAATGATCTTGCCCTGCTAACCCTGAATCTTACCGGGGACACACCCCAGCACCACCATCCCATATCCCAGCACTACCTCATTTATAACCTATGACAGATTATTTAATGAGAAAGGCTAGAGATTACTAAAGACAGCAGATCACACAAGACCAGGAAAAGAACATCTCACTTGAAAAATTAAAAAAAAGTATTGAGACAAACCTAGCTTTTTAATTTGATCTAGCAGTCTTTTCTCACTTGCTTTAGTGAGAGTATGGCTTCATTTGAACTAATCCCAGTTCTTGTTTTCCAGCCTGGTCTGTATATTGTTGTGAACCTGCTTGCACAGTAGTGAAAGATGGAACATGATCAAAGAACCCAATTTAATCAATTAATCAATTTAACAAATTAAGTGGCATAGACTGAGCTGTATCTGAATCTGAGTTACAGTTACAAGAAGGGGATCTAAGACAACACTTAGGACTATTGGCCTGCAGAGCATGCATACCAGTTACTAGTAAGAGCAACACCAGTAGCCTCTGTGTGGTACAGGATGATGAAGAGAAGAAGCCTTACATCACCATACAAGGAAGACTGTGCTTATATCAGGGTTAGCAAGACTCTGGATGTTTTTTCAAAGTCATATCTCCCTGCAAAGGTGGAAACCCTTGGAAGTGGAGAACGCACTATGGATTCCCTCACTTCTTAAACCTCCAAGGAAAATATAAATAAGTAGTTTAAGTAATTAAAAAAAAATAATCCTGAAGTGATGTCTCTTTTCATCCACCACTTCCAGCGACACAGGTGTTACTGGCTAGGCAGCAGTATCAACTACCACTCATTTCATTTTGTTCTTAGTCCCCCTGTTGTTATGCCAATGTCGGTCAGCAGCTCGAGACAAACAAAAGTTAAGGTGGCAGACCTTCTGAATTAACATTTTTCTGTCCATTTTGTGGACCTGGAAAGAACATTTCTGAGTTAATCAGGAACAAAAGGACTGGGCTTAGCTACCAAGGGTACCTTCTGACAAGGCAAATGACACATGTTGCTGCCTCCCATTGCCTCATTCTTTGCTCTAAAACTCCCAGGCATCAAAGGACACTGAGGTTTGACAGTTATAAGCAAAGCAGAAGGTATTGTGTGCACCACAAAGCAAAATAATCCACCCTCAGTTAACACTGATCCAACATATAATGACAGAGACATTAGCAGGTGTCCCTGCAGAATCAAAAAAAAAAATAATTCTATACCATCTCTTGCCTAATTTGTAAAATCACCAAAAATTATACTCTAAGAAGGATTTCTGTTCACTCAGCACAGTATAAGTCTCACAGGTTGCTATTTTCTTTAGTCAGTCCTATTGTAATAAAGCATTCCGGTAGCTTAATTCCATCAGTGTTTGGTGTAGCTATAAAGTATACCAGCTATTAGTTTTAATTTATTGCCTAATTTTGTACAAAACTACTTGTAAGACTAATGGAGAATGATCAGTTATTTTTATTTAAAAACACACACACACAAAAAGCAACTTCCTCAAATCACAGTGAAAAATAAGAAATTATATAAAACTACTAAATCTACAGAAAGGTTAACTTCTAAATGCTTTTAAAAGTAGGTCTTGCTGCACACCATTGTATTTCCCTTTGAGACTTAACCTTACTACTTTTGTAGGTTCACTGTGTAATGGTACAGGAATAAAGATATTGTCTTTCTTGATGCTGACAATGTGTGAAAGCAGGACATTTGTGTTCAGATAGCCTCCTTCTACAGAAGTCAGAAGCAGAAGTCAGGGGGACACAGTCCAGCAATCAATGAAACCTGAAAAGCAAACATTGATCCTTTCTGTGTGTCTGTGAGAGCTACTGATAGTATTTCCATAGTGTTACGCCAACTCTTCTCACCTCTGCAGCTGAAAGTTCACAATGTCTTGGTCTAACTTTTTCTGTGTGTGACGTAGAAGGGAGAGACTGGAGAGCAAAAAAAACCCCAAACCTCAGTATATTCTGACCTCACTAATGAAGGGGAAGTGATACAACTACATTTTTATGATATTCTAGAAGGAAGGAGCTTGTGTTTCCTTTCCAGTTTTTGGAGAGATGGTCTGTTACTAGCAGATAGACAACAGATAGAAGCAAGCACTCAGGTAGTATAAATTGATTGCAGTTCATAACACCTCCTTCCTTCAAACAACCTTTAGCTTAGAAGGAAAAAGGAAAAAAAAACCCCAAACTTAAGAAAATAATGTAGTTTGTAAGATACCTTCAACAGTATCCCCTAAAAGCAGATTAATTACTGCATACTGAAGGACATGTTGATTTGACCATCTCACATTGGAGAGCTGAATTATGCAAACTTATTTCTGAAAGCCACAGAAAGAGTTAATTATTTTTTCTTCCCACACTATAATGAGGTTGTTTTATTTTTACATCAGAACTCTTTCATAGCGCAAAACAACTAGTCACTGAAATTAAAGGAACATGAAGTTGGTGGTTTTATTGTTTTAAGAACAGACTGTTCTGAATTAGTGCCTTCAGAAGACAGATTTTAGAAAAAGAGTTAGGCAATACAAAACAACGGTAAATTATTCGGTTGTCCCCTAAGTAATCAAGACAATATAATGTAAAAATCAAGTAAGTATTTAATTGAAAGGAAACTTTTAAAGCAGCTTTCTACCTAAATGTTAATTTTGATCAAACAGTGTAAAAATTCAAGAAATCTTTGATCAAAGGAATCCTTGAGCTAAATATACATCCTGCAGTAAAGCCACTGAGATAAGTAACTTTGGGATTTCTCAGACCTACTGGCTTACTTTATAGTTGCATCTCAGAGGCTTTCAGGTTAAATGGAGAAATCTTTCAACTGATTTCCATGGGAGGTTTTCTTCAGAGGGGTTTTATTAGCTGAAAGTTGAAGAGATTCTTGAAAGTGTCTTGGTGGTTCCTGCATTTCGAACACACACACACACACACACACACACAAGCAAATAAGAAAGAACTAAAGGTTGATGGGATCAAATAAAAGAAGGAAGAAAGAACAAAGAAAAAAGAATCGTAACAGTGGCAAGCTCACTCACCACTGATCAAGCGTGAAGATGTCCAGTATTATCAGGGAAATGAAACTCTACCTTCTGTAACACACTTCCCTGGGTTTCAGTCGATTTATTTCCAAAAAATTTAACGGTACTTATGAAAGTGCTACAGATGAAAAAGGCAGTGTGGAAGTAGTTTATTATCTCTTTACAGAAAGACAAAGTGAAACAGAAAGGAGACAACTTGTCTGAGATGATCTTTTAGGCCTGGGAATGTCTTCCCCATGTCAGCTTTACATTTGAACCTAGGTCTAGTTTCAGGCCAGTTACGTTGTGACTACTTGATCTGCTATTCCCTACCTACATTTAGACCAACAAACAGATCTTGCTGCAACTGGAAACTGGTGTAGCATCACTAGCCCTTTCCACCAATATACCAGATGGACACTCATGACTAGCACCAACAAAAAATACATATACATTTCTATGTGCCCATGCCTCCATGCAACATCAATAGCATATTTGATTCCAAGGAGAAGCTACTACAAAAAAGTTTTGTCAGCAGAAGGAGGGCCAGCATATTGAGTTTTAAGGTATAACAATCATCATATTATTGAGGAGCTAAGTACAAAGGAGCAAAATGAGACCTAGTTTCTAAAGGACATGGAATAGAGTCTTATCATTCCTATTAGGCACCAAGAAATATCTAGCAAAAATTTACCTCTTTCTAGCATTTTGTGTCTTTCCAGCTGGAAAGCTGATTGTGCTAATTCTCTGAGGCTTTGCCTAGTAGAAAAAGGTTAAATAACTGCCACAGTACTCTTTGGGGAATAAAAAGTACTTATCTGAAAAAAAGAAGAAACAGGAAGTCACACATTCTAGATGCTTTCTGGAATTGGTTCTTTCTGATGCAGCAGGCTGATTTAATTTGAGCTGGAGGGTCCACTCTGCACTTAGTCAGCTGTGAATCAGAGATATGTGAAGTTGATATAAGGGCCATTTTATGTCTTGCCCCCAAATTTGATCATGCATTGAGTGCCACTTGGCCAGGTCCCATAAAGAAGATGGTTGATGAGTTTAACTTCTCTTACAATTTTATTTTGTTCTGCATAGACACTAGACTGTAACCAGGAAAATGCATGGACAGGACATGACCATCAGATGAGAATAAGAAAGAAACAGGACAAGACAAAGAGAGGAAAAAATTCTTAGTTGGTGTAAAGCACTGTTAACAATTAAACTGAGATGAGCCAAGACTGATTCACATCAGCTGAAGACCTGGTCTACTGATTAGGTAAGTGGTAAAGAATTACCTCTGCAAGATACTCCACTTTGTTCAGAAGAATGGAAATGTCCTGAGCTGGGTTAAAACTGTGTCAAAGCTCCCCTGCTGAACGTAACATTCCCTTACCTATGGAGGTGAGTGCCTAGCTCAGATATATGTTTTCAGGAAAAGAGATTTGGCCTAGAGAATTTTGTGCATGAAAACAGCTGTAGCTAACATGGAAATATCTAGCTTGAGCCACATGCTGAAGACTGCCAGGAGCCTATGCGTAACCTGAATCTTTGGACAAGGCTTCAACACATACCAGGTACCAGCCACCCCACTCAGTAAAACAAAAAGATAGGACTCTTTACAGTTTCTGTGGTAATTATAAAACACAATTATAATACAGTACAGGCAGTGCCCACAGGTGACCACTTTCTCTGTAGCTATTATAGTGCACATTGCAGAAGTTGAAACATTTTAGGAAAGCAGACAAGTTTCTTTGTTTAAGCAACATGACTGTTTTCTTTCTGTGCCACAGAGAAAAAAATGATTCTTCACTTGTTTTTGTGCAGGAAGATATCCCTGTTTCAGCTGAACAGTGGCTCAATGGATAAAAAGGTAGGTTAAACTGCATAGCTTCAATTATACCAGATAAAAATCCCTTCATGTTTGATGTATCATAAATTCAATGCATCGTCATAGCATGTAGCATGTTTTCATCTATCAAGAATGAGCTGGAACTTCTTAAGCCTATTGATTACCAACAGTTCTTATAGATTGATACTGTGAGGATACCTGTGAAGACTATTCCTGTTAAACAAGCATCTCCCCCAGACAAGCTGTCACTATAACATGGCCATTTTCCCATGGCATCACAGTTTAACACAAGTCCTAAGTCTACCTTCAGCACAGCAAATTCTGGAGCCTTGTCTCACTACCAGTTGACAGCCAAGCCCCACGAAACTCCACTCCATCCAGGAAAGATCTTTTTTTTTTTTAAATATTCCTAGCCTTTACCTCTGACATTGTGCCCATTTTCAATTGTTCTTTGATTGCTTCCTGCATTAACCACTTTCTTGCCACGTACAACTTAGAAACTTATGAAGGAGTACAGTGTAATAGTCATGCTTGCAATTTCAAGGATTTAAAAATGAATTACAATAGTAATGACTCATAGTACCAAATTTGGTTTCCATTGCATCATCTTGGGAGATTTATAGTAAATGTTATTTAAAAATAATTGCCTGTAGAAAATACAAGCTTTTTATTTAGTCCACGTACCATATGATTTGACAGAGCAAGACAGTATTACCAAGATTTGGGCTAGCATTATTTAATTACTTTAATATTAAAATAGGAATGAAAAGCCAAAAGGAAAATTAGGAGACATTTCTACATGAAAGTCATTGATATGTCCACCGAAAACAGGAAGTATTTTTGCAATGCTTCTAAAAAAGGATGATAGCAAAGTCTTTGTGCAAAACATAATAGACAGATTCAAAGTTAAACAGCCAGCACAGGATTTTCGTATACCCTAGCTGCTCATCTTGGATCTGCCTATACAAATCACTAAAACTGAGGGGGAAAAAAAAAGTGGCTTAAGATATTTCAACAGAAAATCATGGTCCAAATGTTTGCAAATTCAGCCCTTCAAACTGAAGGATAAAATTCTGGAAAATATCTTTGCAATTTTACAAAAAGAAAATAAAAACTAAGTTCACCTTGTGACTAAGATTCAATTCTATGCAATATAAAACAAGATAAAGCTTTGTGGCCAAGGTATAACCCTCTGAAGATATCATTTAGTAATCATACATCCTTAAATGCATTAGTGTTAGCTTGTCCATCTATGGATGCCTGTTGCTACTTAATTTTAAAAGGTTTCTAATCTTGTAATGAAACTGTATTTTTGACCAGCCACAAAACAGAATCTGATCTGAGCATTATAATGTAATTAATAATGGATTTTAGTGTCTCATTTGAAATAATTTATTCAGATCTGAGAAATACACTGCAAGTCTATGATTGCATTATATAAAAAGCAAATAAACTACGCAACTGAAAATGAATCACATGTATTATTAATCATAAAATGGCACTACCTGGAGTTTAGAGTTTGGGCCCAACTAGCTTGCACATGGACTCCTGTTTAGTCACTTGCAACTCTACAATGAGAGATTGAAACTCTGCTGCTTGATTTTTAGCCTCTTTAACAGTGCTGGAAAAGTGGCTTAAAAAGTTGGGTCCGTAGCATTCAAGACTCAAAGTGGATTTTGCATTTGGTGGGCAGATACCAATATTACAGTGCAACCTGTACCTTTATGAGCCTTTGCAGACTGCTAAAGGAATGAAAAAAGAAAAAAAGAGAGGACTTGTATGGGCTTTGGAGATGTACAGTACAGAATACAATTGTTCTGATTTCCACCTGCAGGTTTTACATCTTTAGATATCCCAAACCTGAAGAATATCTAGAGTAGTAATGTTTTGGCATGTGGTTTCTGAAAGCACTCTCTATGTTATCCACCAGGTCATCACCCATGACTGTAATAGCACACGGTAATTAGGAGATTAACAGGCCATTTTGAAAGCATGACCTACAGAACCCACAGGAAAACTGGAAACTTGTGTGTATTATTTGACTGCTTTGCTGGCCTAGCCAGTTACCTACGGTGTAGAATAGAGCTTTCTGGTGTTCACCTGATGCTACATACAAAGAAAGGTGAACAAGCAGACAACTTGTGTGCTTAAAGCACAAAATACAGCTGAACGGGAGTGGTGGAAAAGCAAGACCCCAGGCTATAGATAAGTGAATAGTGTAGCTTATGTTACACCCACAGTAAGGAGGAATCAGAGACCATGCTGACACCAAGAACAAATATTGCATAACCTCTGCTGGTGGAGCTTCTAACTAGAAAAGAGACAATGCTTCTGCTTCCTTTCCTTTCTTTGTTTACACTGAAACACAAATGAAAAACAGAGTCAAGATCTGACTCAGCTAGTACTTTCCATTTGATGTTAGGGTATTCAGGGTAGTAAAATCCACCTAGATAGGCTTGAGCAACTATGTTTTAATCTTTGCTCAGGAGCAAGCAGTGATCAGAACGATTCCAGTGCTGAAAGCTACATGCATATTTCAGTCTATAGCTTATAGCCTTGGTGCTTCTCTTCTACGGTAGTAATGTGTCAGCATTTGAGTCATGTCATAATCCCGTTTGATTCAGTACAATGACATTTAAGCTGTATCATTGATAGCACCGTAAATTCAGCAGGGCTAATACTGCCCCCACACACACCAGTTGTACTTTTTTTTTTTTTTTTTGCATGTATGTATATATCTACACCTATCATGCACACATGTAGACACATATTTTCTTTCCTCTGGTTGCACATAAAACCTAGAATTATGTATCTTTTCATTCCATCTGTTCCCAAAGTGATTGTAATTGGGATCATTGATATTAAAGTAGTAATCCTGAAAAATCGTTATTGTTCTGATAATTCCTAACAAAGATAGGGACAGATCACCCCAGCTATTTAAAACAATGAGTTGTATACCTGGTATTACTAATTAAAAGAATCAGATTTTTATTTTTGGTTTCTAATTCTTTGCTTTTTCCCCAAACAGAATTTTCATGAGACTTAGCTTTGCAATTTCCATGTCTTGGTTCACCCTTTTGCAGAACGCTGCTATTCTGACATTATTTTCCTTCCAATTCCTTTTTTAAACATCTAAAGATCATAATATAGGTAGGTAATAAACTTACTTTTATTTTAAATAAAAACTATTATTTTTGTATGACTACATGACTCATTGTGATCAGTGGTGCTTTAGAAAGAAACAGCCGTTATTGTGACAAGTATGATGAAAGCTAAAACTCCAAGAACAAGCAGGATGCAGGCAAGACGATGATTTGTTTTCTGGTGACTGCCTGGGATGGCTGTGTGCTCTCTCTCTCAGAATGCAGCATTATAGTCCAGCTCACAAGTGTTTGCAAGATGACATTCAAAAGATTAAAATACAAAGCTATGTGGAGATTTTGTCCAAAGCCTATTCTAATTTGATTGCAACAGCTGCTTAAACACCCTATGCTAATATCTTACTCTTAACAGCATTCTAACCCTTTCCAGAGTAACTCACACTGACAATATTTCATTTGTTCTGCTTCTTTTAGAAATGGTGGTTAGCTGAGGTCTTTCAACTTCACACCCACTGTAATCACCATAAAGTTAAAATGACTGTTGTTAATTTAAACAAAATACTCTCCTTTTGACTCTCCTTGTGTTCCCTTCCTAATTAGGTTTTTGTAAAAAACTTTCTATTGCCATCATTACATTTATTCTAGCAAGAATATGGAGTACACAAGCAGCGTAAGACCAGAGTCTTGTGCATGTGCAATTGGCAGAAGCACATTTAATATGTGCAAAACATAAGCACACATACTTGTCATGGATGGAGTCATGCTCTTCACTCGTAAGAGAGAGGCAACAATATACTTTATTGGTATAAAGTAGTGAATTAACAAAGTTCAATGGTAATTGTGACAGTGGTTTAACAAGGTTCAATGGCAAGGTACACTTGATTATTTACTGCATAGAGGACAGGGTCAGACAAAACTATCACGGAGACCCTCCTGTTGAGTAACGAGGTTCAGAAAGGACCCTCTTGCTTTCTAAACTCCTTCCTTGAGAGGAGTCTAGGTGCAGTGGGATGCACTCCTAGTCCCAGACTTGATCAACAGTTTATGTCTAAAGGATTATATATGACAATGAATCCTTTATATCATCTAGCTAAGATTTCAAAGTTTAGCATGCTATTAATCACTTACTGAGAATCTGTTGTGGCAAGGAATCTCTCAGCTTCAAGGAGTAACCTTGATAAGCGTCCCTACTCAAGGGGAGATCCTAGCATGCAGCCCACTGCCATGCAGGAGAGCTCAACAGGCCCTGGGCTGTCCACTATTTATAGAGTAAGATGATTGACTTACAGTTATATTTGCATACCAGCAAGCCATCTGGCTCACCATTCCAGACAGCCCTTGGCTACCATGTTGTCATCCATCCCCCAAAGTCCAGAGTAGGATGGCTGCAGCCATCACAACCCCCACTGGTGGTTGTGGCTTAAGTAGCAGGGAAGGGCACTCCACTACAATACTTGACTGTCTGCCCAATGGACAGTTGGCGAGAGAAAGAGGTGCAGAGAGAATCTTAATACAAAAACTGCATTTTACACATTGAATGCAAGTACTTTGTGAGGAGATGCTGATAAAGTAGAAAATACTTTAGGAAAGGAGATTCCCCTACAGCACCCCTATGTCATTCCTAACAAAATTCTATCATCTGAAATTACAGTCTGTTAACACAACTAAATTAGAGTCTCTCTAGGCAAACATCTCCAAATGCTCATTTACATTACTTTTGCAAAAGTTTTCCCAAAGTCTAAATTAAAATTCTGTTAAAATTTAAGCTTAAGGTATTTTTATTCCATCCTCTGTCAACAGAAAGAAAAGCTTTTTCCTTTCTTTGAAATCTACAGACATGCCACCCTTCCATCCCTTCTTTTTTCAACTAAAAATTGCCATTTTTTCCATTCTTTCCCCACAGGTCATGTTTTCAGACTTTTTGGTCATTCTCATTTTTTCCTCTAGATTTCTCAGTTTATCTGTACTTTTATTGAAGCACTGCCAAAACCAAAGCCCAATATTGGCATTTTAGCCAAGTTGAGAGGAAGGATTACAATTCTGTTGAAGCAATCCAGGTACATTTTTAGGCTGTTGTGAGACAGGTAACATTGTGGAGTTATTTTCAGTATGAGATTCACCACAACATGTAACAGCATTTCTACACAACTAATCCCAGTTGCTTTCTTAACCATCTATAAATAAATATGGGCTCCAGCACATAATAAAAACTTACTGCATACTTTCAGTGAGTGTAACCTTCACTACCATCACATGTCTATTTTTCTTTGACCATACAGAAAATTTAGACAATTAGCTCAGATGGCTACAGTGTAGGCATCTCAAGTTAGATGAAACGAATCTCACCTCAAGTGTTTTTGGATAGTTGATGTCTCTCATTAGTACTAGGTTTTGGCCTTGTATTGGGTTTACGTGGCAAGGTTTTGGTAGCCAGGGGGAGCTACAGGGGTGGCTTCTGTAAGAAGATGCCAGAAGCTTCCCTCATGTCTGATAGAGCCAATGTCAGCTGGTTCAAGACAGACCCACCACTGGCAAAAGCTGAGCCAATCAGCAATGGTGGTAGCACCTCTGTGACAACACGTTTAAGAAGGGGAAAAACAGCTGTGCAACAGTGGCCGGGGAGAGGAGTGAGAAGATGTGAGAGAAACAACCCTGCAGACCACCAGGTCAGTGCAGAAGGAGGGGGAGGAGATGCTCCAGGTGCTGGCGCAGAGATTCCCCTGCAGCCTGTGGTGGGGAAGACCATGGTGAGGCAGGCTGTCCCCCTGCAGCCCAGGGAGGTCCACGGTGGAGCAGATCTCCACCTGCCAGAGCACACCAGACCCCATGCCAGAGCAGATGGATGTGCCTGAAGGAGCCTGTGACACCATGGAGAGCCTGCACCGGAGCAGGCTTCTGGCAGGACTTGTCACCCTGTGGGGGACCCATGCTGGAGAAGTCCTTTCCTGAAGGACTGCACCCAGTGGAAAGGATGCATGTTGGAGTAGTTTGTGAAGAACTGCAGACTGTGGGAAGGACCCACATTGGAGAAGTTCATGAAGGACTGTCTCCCACGGGTGGGACCCCACCCGGGAGCAGGGGAAGGGTGCGAGGAGGAAGGAGCAGCAGAGACAATGCATAATGAACTGACTGCAACCCCCATTCCCATCTCTGTGCACCACTCAGGGGGAGGAGGGAGAGAAATCAGGAGTGAAGCTGAGCCCAGGAAGAAAGGAGGGGTGGGGGGAAGGCATTTTAAGATTGTTATTTCTCATTTTCCTGCTCTGATTTAGATTGGCAATAAATTAAATTGATTTCCCCAAGTTGAGTCTCTTTTCCCTGTGACTGTAATTGTTGAGTGATCTCCCTGTCCTTATCTCAACCCACAAAACTTTCAGCATGTTTTCTCTCCTCTGTCCAGCTGAGGAAGGGGAGCGATAGAATGCCTTGGTGAGCACGTGGTGTCCAGCCAAGCTCAACCCACCACAGTCCTTTTTGGTGTCCACTTCCTCCTCCTCCTCCTCCTCCTCCTCCTCCCTGGTTACATCTCCTTTCTTCCCTGCTTTTTATGTCCTTCCAGTTTGTCAATCAGCACAACCTTTCCTGACACATATTTTAACTTCTTAAATTAATAGATAAAATAGCATTTTCTGATTAAAAAGAATTTCAATGTAAAACCCTGCTTTATTCATGACTAAGGATCTGAGCTATTCTCATCAATTTGTATAATGTGTTCTGCCAAAACTAGTCAGACAGCATCCTGACACTGTAGAGAAAAAGCCCTATTGGTTTCTATGGAACCATTTATCAGGCATGATATTATAATGAACAATGCCTCACAATTTGATGCCACATGAGCAAGTATGGCAGAAGTTCTATCCATTCATTTTTTGTGCAATTTAATATTGGGCAAAGATGACATAATTTGACCCTTAAGAGAATAGTTCATTTATGCAAACATATGCACTGAAATCACCTTGTCAGGCTATCATTCAAAACCAGGGCTAAGCAGAATTTATGTATTACTAGTTTGCTGTTCAATTCTTAAAGTGCCATCAACTTTTTCACCAACACATCAGTCAGCATAAAATCCCAGGACTCATTTGATATATTAGATTCTTATAGGGAGCTCTCCCACACTACATGTTCTTGGCCCACTCCATCTGCTCTCCCCTGTCATTTATCTTCTGCCTACGACTTTATAAATTTGTATGTCCTCCAAGTATATGGATGACCTAATTGTCTTAGTTTACACCTGTAGTAAGGTACAGTTTGCTAGGTGAAGAAAGAAATTAAGATGTACATACTGCAGCTGTCTTGAATGTCTGGACATCACAGATAATTCTGTGATGTGGCATCATCTTCTAAACAACATCTCCTAGTGTTTTGTGTGTCTGCGTGTGTTCATTTTCAAGTACTATTAATGATTTGATTGAATACCATATGAAGCCTTTGGGAGAACTACTGTCCAACATCTGACAGTTCACCATTCATCTAAGGTAAGGCTTCCAAAGCAACTTAATATAATTACCACTATGGCCCGTGCAATTGTACTGCTCAACTGTTATGGACAATTGCAAATTTCCTTGTAGACCAAATTTTCTTCCTAGAGCTCAGTAGAATGTATGTCTGGATGCAAGGCAGACCTAGCATGGGGAAGTACTTAAGGAAAACACCTATAAACTATGCAAGTCTGAACAATTTGTACCCTTCAAGAAAAATATAGCCAGTTAAAGGCCTGAGAGGAAGGCCTCCTCTAATGTAAATTAAATAAATTAGCTTCTGCTACTTCATTTTCATTCTGTGTGAAAAATGGTAATTTTGTCAGGATAAAAAAATAGTGTAAGAATATATCTACTAAATTTAAAAGTCAAACTGAAGTCTAAAGACTTTTGTATGCTCATGAGTCTAAATTTTTTCCATCTGTTTTGATCCTGCCTGATGTTGAATGATCTAAGGGAACATAGTATAACAAGTACTTCTCAGAAGATGCTGAGCATCTTGCAGCTTTGTATACTTAGTTATTTGCTATATCACCTTTAATAATATAGATTCAAGTTCTAGTAGATGAGGAGAAATGAGCAAATGATTAAAAGAACCAGCACACTCCCAACTCAAGCTTGGAAAGGCCAAGTGATAAATACTGAGGTCTATAGTCCCTATATGAAATTCAAAGAGTCAGAGAATGAAGTAGCAGAGAGAGGTTTAGAACATCTTCAAAATGTAAGGCCTTTCTCAGTGTTTATTTACATTTTTTCCAATATATATATTACAAAAATTAGAGGGAATACCATTGAAAGAAAAACAGAGGAGAAATGGTACTTCTATGGCTCAGGTCACGGTTATTGGGATTCACAGAAATCTATGGAAACAGATATTTACAGTGTGCCTGCAGGCAGATTTTATGACATCACTTAAAGTTGTCCTATTACAAATCACAGAAAAATTCAGACTTAAGTTGTTTTCCAGTTTCTGCTGGAGAAAAGGTGCACAAAGTAACCCTCCCTTCCATAAATAACTGCTAAGGGCTAGATCTATTTGTTAGGAAGCTAACAATTTTTCACTTAAGTCTCTACATTTCTTTTCAGCACAGGATCTCCACAAAATGACGGTTTTTACCAATACAGAGGCAATATTTAAAGAAGAGAAAGTGCACGTGCTAGTAGTGTTCCCTAGAGAATGATCAATGGATCATGATTTATACATTTATCAATGATTTATCAATGATTTATCAACTTGCCTTGCCTCAGATTTCAGAATACTGTGTGCCAAAATAGACTGCATTAACCCTTCCTAACTAGTAAGGTGCTTTGCTTCAGAAGTTGGTTGTAATGGAATTACTGGTAATGCACTACTTTGAATGAGTAAAACTATGACAAGCTCTTTCCTACATGAAATGCTACTGTAAGTAAAATGGGTGATTTAACATGAGGAATGCAATGAAATGCCTTGACTTTTCAAAGAATCAGCTGTTAAAAATTATTTTTAGACCAATATTCTTAAGTCAGCTTTTTGCAGCTGATGATACTTCAGGTGTCATTTCCTCTATTAAGAGGGTGCTGCAGAGATCAGTATTACCTTTCTTCATGATTATCACATAGACATTTGTACTGTTCACAGGTTGTTTAAATTTCATATCTCCTTCAGGAATCAAAACACTAAATACTTTCCAGGATCCCTTCAGAAATGTCCATTCAAAGGAAAAATCAAAATCTCATATGAACATTCTAAATAATTATTTTGAATAAAAGAATGTGTGAAAGCAATACTCACAACATATAGTAGTGCTCATGCCTTACTTAAGTTTCTTTTAAGACCCAATCCTGCTAATGCCATTCATGCCAATGGTCTTACTGTAGTCAATGGAGCTATTTGCTTTAACATTTATCAAACCAGAATTCAGTAAGCTTATTTCAAGAGTAATTATGCCTATTTGGGGTTTTAAAATAATAATATAGATTTAATACATAAAAATAGGTAACATTTACATATGTTAAAATATAAATACTATAAGCATAATTGTATAATTTATTATATATAGAAATATTACACACATTTTCTATATACCTTTAGAAGGGCCAAATTTTGCAAAGAAATGAACAACTCCTACATGTTAACTAGTTTCTGTTGACCAGCTGAATAGATCACAGCCATATTCTATATATCAGGGTCAAATCTGCTGCTTCTGTAAATGGGAACAGCTGAATCAGAATGGTTCCTTTATAATGCTGTCTGTATGGGGAAACAGTAAAGTGTGTACATCTGTCACTGCTTTAGCCTCTGCATAAGAAGGAAGAGAATACTCATTTTCATGGAGAGAGTGATGCATTTTGCCTTCTCAAGCAAAGCTTCAGAATGTCTTTTTTAATTTCCTGCAGTTATAACTAAAACCAATAACAAATGTATGTAGCATATGGACAATGATTCAATGCACAATGAATCATACAAGACACTTTGAAGATGTAAATAAGAAATTGAAAAATTACTGCTTTTCAGGGCCTCCTGCCATGTACCTCTCTATATGTATACCAACATCTTTTATAGAAGAGAGGCCTGGAAAAATCCATACCATTTTAAACACGTGTTCCATAATATTTTATTGTAGCCTATTTTCAGCTGCTGTGTGCCTTATTTATGATCCAACCGCACAGCAGATGCATTAATGGAGCTGGGAACACTCCAGGAAAATACACACACCAGGAAAATGCTTTTCAAGGACGTAAATAGCTGCAAGGCAGTTTTGCTTTAATTTCAAGTTAAACCTAATTAAAGCTAATCTCATTCTAAAAAGGAGAATGAATAACTTCCTGTGAGTGTAGGTATTATACGCAGTACTGCACAATTCTGGTCAACCTAACTTATAGGCATAAGTTTCTTGTTTCGCCCTAGGATGTTTTCTTTATGCACTTTATATTGCTAATGTAAACCTAAACTAAGTTAAACTAGAATTAGACATATGTAAGTAAACCTGGATGTAGTCAGTGCTGTCTTTCACTCTTCTGCTGTCTTTTTGACTCAGAATCGTCCTTTACACTGACCATGCACTGTAGAAGGCAATATCTTGAACAATGAAGTCCCAAACAGTTAGAGACCAGATAATTAAGCAAGGTGATGTCAGGCTGCCTGTGGTACATTCCAGTTATCCTAGATTTGTAACTTCTGCAAATGTAAACTGCCTGCTGAAGTTACTTGTACACTGAAATCTAGTTGGGAAGGAATCCAAGAATGATAATCCCCAGCACAGCTAAGCAGTGTTTTGTTTTACTTCATTGCTTCTTTGTATTTCTCTTGCTTTTGAGTTCATTGTAGCCATTGGTGGGCAAATGTATGTCAGTGGCTTGAAGTGCCACTGTGCTGAATGTGAATGAGAATACTCCAGTTCATCCTCAGGCAGTTTAAAAAACAACCAACCCCAAAACACAAAACCTAACACATTCGGGTACCAAACACTTGATCTGAATTTAAGATACCAGGTTCCCCCAGGTACTATTCTAAATCTTTAAAAACAATATAAGGAGTTAGAATTGATGATGTTGTTAAATTCCATGTGTGGTATTTTCTCACTCTCCCTCCTGAAAAAAAAAAAAAACCAAACCCTGCATGGTATGTAATTCAGCTTCTTTTCTTACTGCCTACTTATGATAATCTTATACCAGAAGTAATTCCCTGGATGTCAGTGAGACTACATGGAAGCTTGGTGGGAGTGAAGTTGGTGTTGGGAAGAAGCCTAATGGCTTTCTAGCCAGTCTGAAGCCAAGTTGTCAGGGAATATGGCTTTATTTTTGGCAGTAAATCAAGGAATGTCAAGTTCAGAATTCTATGGCTTCATTTGTCCTGTCTCTTAAATTTTAGCTTTCAGATTTGGAGGCTTTTGGCACTTGCAGGAGTTAAGAAAGTTCCTAGACTGAAACCCTTTAGCAGCACACAGCTTGCTTTTGCCACAACAACAGGTGTTATTCAACAAGTTGCAAGCACAGAGAAAGTACAAATATAGGAGTTAAAAGTTCCTAGAAGGTGCCCAGTAAATGAATCCATAGAGACTAATATCACAGAAGTGATAATTTAAAAATAAATAAAATTTAAAAATAAAAAATTTAAAAGAAACCCACATAATTTGGGAGAACATGCTGGGTCTCTGGTATTTTAGACAGCAGTTGGGAGGGAGGGCAGAGGAATAGACATGACAACACCAAAACCAACCAACCACAAAATGAAAAACATAATGGAAAAGAGAATATATGATTTCAAATGGCTTGCTATGCACATAACAACAAGTCCCATTTGATAACAGTCTTTTGGCTGAAATATAGAATTGTAGACTTCGTGAAACAGCCTGAAGGAACATAAGGATATAGTGGTACATATATTAGAATAGAAAATATGCTAAGAAAGAATGATACGTCTGCATTCACATTAGCATAGGGTGTGTCCTGGAAAAGCATATCCATAAATGTTATAGTTTACCTAAGTACCACATGAACAGTCCTTTCCTCTATTAAAAATGAAGTTGTTTAAGAAATCTTCAATCACATTTAAAACATCCATTCGCACTTCTGTTTCCAACAACCAGAAAAAGAAAATATTAACTCGTCCCCACTCTCATAGTCTTGAGTACAGGACAAATAGAGTATATTTTCTTCCATTATTGAACCTGAAATCCTTCACACACACACCCACCCCACTTCCTCATCTATGAGGGTTATGAAAAATGGCAGTACAAAAGTGACAGAAAATTGAAATCACAGTAATGATTTAAAATTGATTACCTTTTTGGACATTGAACTAAAATGGAACTTGAAATAAAAGACAAAGGATCTTAATCATTCCTGTATATTTTTTACTTGATATAGAATAACTAAACAGGTATTTCTGGCCACACAGATATCTAAGTGTTCAACCTTGAGCAGGTAAAACTATCCAACATTTTATCTAACTTATTATACAAGGTAGGTAAGGTACATAAGTAACAGTATTCCCTGTAGTAAAAGTGCAGAACAACACCATGAATGCATTGGCTTTTGGGATTCCATGACCACTTTTTTTACATCTTGGCATTTAAAAGTATGAATTTGAGCTCCTCGAACCAAATGCTTTGTAACCTTATCTAGTAGGCAATAAAGAATGGTCAGAGCTCCCTTTATAAACATCTTTGACTAATATGATTACTAAATAATAGAAATAGGAAATATTTGTTACTACCACCATCTCCCCAAAGCAGTACTCTTTAAGGTGCTCAGCAAAATCTGTAGGAAAGAATACAGAATGCTGAACTGTTCAAGGGAGGAGGAGACAGACAGGTACACCATGACAACATCACATCTGCATTAGTGAGCCTGTAAGACCAAAGAGTCACTGGGCATGAGATTAATAATGACACAAGTGCTCCCACCCTAGAATGCATCCTATTCTTTCCTCAGAGAGGCTCCAGCAGAGAGGCTTCCATTTGCTGCTGGATACTGTTTGGTGAGATTTATTCCGTCCCTGTAAATGAAAATCCCCTACAACAGATTGCAGCTGCTAACATAGGCAGGATAGCTTTTTGTTGCTGCCAACAGAGAGCAAGACTGCAGGATAATCATGCGCTGCAACCCCTACTAAGTACATGCAGACAGCACCCAGCAACACACCCTCTCAAATATAAGGAACAAGTTATTAGCTTAATGATTTTTGAGCAGATTGAACAACTCAGCCTGGAAAAATGACTTTATTTCTTCAGAATAAGTAATGAGCTTCTACTTTTCACCCAAGAGATTCAAGTAAAATCAAGCTTAGGATATATCACAATGTCTCATTTTATTGCCACATCAGGCAGATAATTTCCTATTTTAAGTTCTAGTAAAAATAAAAAAAAAAAATTACACCAATACCTCCTGAAAAGACAGATTAACTTATTCATGCTAGCCTTTACAGTAGCCATGGCTGCTAGTTAAATAGTACTGCAAGAAATAACATCATAGCATGCCTTTTTCCCAAAGGAAATCCTTAAAAATACCCCGGAACACTGAGATCTCACTTCCTCCAATTGCAACTGTGTATGTAACATGTTACATGCAGCTGGTGTTGCTCTTAGAACTTCCCTACTATTTCAATTGGAATTTTTCTTCAGTTGACTGTTCTCCTGCATTTAGATAGCAGGCAAATTACCACCTAAACAGGAGTCTCATTACCACAAAAATCCTTACATAAATACTATGTTTTGACTATATAATTTCCTGCAGGTTATAAGCCAGATAAATTCATTTGTCCTTCAGGTAGGTCGTAAGAGAAGGTCAGGGGAGAGCTTATTCTAAGGGCAGTTAGGTAAAATACTGTCACATCCAAAGCTAGCCTAAGTCACCATTGTTCCTGAATGTTCCTTAATCAGGCTACAAAGATTACACTACCTGAACAGCTGATCTGTTTTCCCTTTCTTTTATGTGCAAACTTTTTAAAATTTGATATATTGATACTAAATTTCAATATCTGACATCAGAAATTGACTAAAGTTTCTGTTCAATGACTTCATAATTTGGATAAGCAGTGTTTTGAAATCTCGTCCAAATCATTCTTGCAAGCTGAACCCTTGGAAAACCTTTTGACATTTGTAAAGTAAAGGTTAATTTGATTATTTTTGTTCATGCGAGTTGTTAACATTTTAGTATGCTAAAATGTGGCCATTTCAAAATAAACCGAGTAAATCCTTTACAGTTCAAACAGATTTAGTTTATTTCATTTAATAATGGAAATGAGGCTTTTGGTTCCCAGCAAGTCACAAGCATACTTTTACTCACAAAATAAGTTAGAAGAATTAGAACATTAAATGTTCCTGAGAACAATTCATTTATAATTTCAGCCAGGAACATTTGCAGTGATCATTTGAAGGAGAATAAGATGAACAGAAAAAAAACATTTTTATTCAATTCCATATCATCAATTTCCTACAATTAAGGTTTTACATTGACATAACACTTGCCTTCTGGCTCTTTTCTGAGTCAATTATATTATCTGCTTTTGACAGAAATGAGATTTGACTTAGATATTGAAATTTCATCAGCAGAAAGTGCTTAGTGGAAACAAAAAGCAACTAGCGCTGTTTAGAGAACATAAGTTTTGCACTGAATTGTGTGTGTCTATGCTTCTTCCCTTCCCAGTACAAATACTTAAGATTTTCTAATATGCTGCTGTAGTTATAGCCTTTACCTTTCTCTCCTCCTTCTTCATTTCAAAGCTAAAGGAATATATTCCTCACAAACCTCTTCTGAAGTTTCTCCTAACCACTTCCACCTTAGGTGCCTTAGTACTTACTCAGTTGCAAGTCTGTAAGAAGAAGTGTTCTTCCACTTCTCTGTGGAAGAGGACAATACTTTTTTCAGTACTTGTTCTGGTGTCTTGCCAAAAGAAATAAAGAAAAATGCCTATTGCTTTTTCTTATTAATACTGTTTCTTAACAGTAACTTCATAGATGAAAAGCTGTCTAGTCACAGACTGAAAGTGAAGAACAACCACAGAACTAGATCAGTGTGCAAAAATATGCCAACTTACAATCAAGGGACCTTTAAGAGAAAGATAGGAGCTATTATCTTTTCTTCAGTACTTGCTTTCTCCTTGGTATCATGGAAATTCTCTAAACACATAATATACTAGTTTCAGAAACAAAGGTACAAAGTCACAAACACCAGTAAGAGAACAAATCAGAAGAGATTATACTGACAGAGAATCTACCTCAATAGGGGGCCAGAGAGCCCTCAAGCAGCTAAATAGTATTAATGGTTTGAAAATGCCAAAGCAGATTCTGAAGGAGTATACATTCTGAAAATGATCTTTAGACTATCTAGCAATGATGCTGTGTGATTAATAAGCAAGAAACATCAGGAACACCATTTAATAGGATACATTCTTTATACAGGAGCAATTACAATGGCTTTGATTGAAAAAATATTAGGAAAAATAACCCTTTTGCGGTACTATCTGCTTCCTAGCTTTTAAGTAATTGTCTCTTATCAGAAAATTTGTGCCTATTATATGCTTCAATAATTCAGTCTGCTTCATAGCATTCTCCAACTCTTTGTACTAAGCTATTAAATCCTACCTTTCAAAGATCCTAATTTTTTTCCTTTTCCTAAAAGAAGCCTATAGATTTAAGATATCAATTACATGGCAATGTCATATACTTAACCTAAGAAATTTCCACTTCCCCCCACCCAAAAGAAATCTTCAAGATAGACTTTTTATAGTAGTTTCACAAAAGATCATAGTACTACTCAAATGTTTTTGTACATTTCTTCTGTTTTCCACTTGCCTTTGGTAGTGTTTACATTACTGAAACTGAAGACCAAGTTTAGTGCAAAGAATTGGAAGAAGTACGTTCATTCACAAGTTGGCAACAGATGAAGAGGTAAAAGGCAGAACTGGCCACCTATCTACAACAATGACATTTCAGCACTTGCCAAAGCTTCATAAAACTCCATCATTCAAAAAATATCTTTAAGGGTCTTAATGAACAAATAAATGCTAAATATTTACATAAAGCATGATGGGTTTGCTGTATCTCAAAATCTATATTCTTAAATTTTATGGTCCTTTTTGACCAAACTGGATTTGGACCATAATTGTAGAATCTGAATCAAAAGTAGGACACTAAGGAGTAGTTTAGACAACTCTAAATTACATCATTAAAGTAATATTTTAATGCAGATGAGCCATGCACAGGACTGATTATATCTCAGCCTCTTTTGCAGCTAATTCATCTCAGAGCAGGCACTACAAAGTGAGAAATAACAGTTAAGTTCAAGTAAAATGACCTTTTTTGGAAATTTTTCATGTCATGCATTTAAGACTTTATAAACCATGCATCCATGAAAAGTAACTTTTTTTGCATGTATTTCCTTTTGTAGACATGTTAAACTTAACTGAAGAAATATCTCCTGTGCATTGTGCTAAAAGACTACTAAAGATAGGTTAGAAAACATCTGTAGTGTTATACAACCTTAAAATGCAAGTCTAGAATTTTACATTAAAAATGTTGACCTGTGCTACGTAAGTTATCAATCATCAAATGATGCCTTAAACAGGCAGTGTCAAAACGTATCAAATAATATCTTCTAACTCATTTATATTTTATTCACCAGAAAGAGAACTCTGAAGACTGAGGACCATGAGGATACACATGTGTTACTATCTTTAACCTGCCAGAAAATAGGTCTGAGATGTTTTCTCTCTTCTACATATCCTATCTCTAGAATGCAGCTTTAGCGTCTAAAACAGTGGCTCTCATTCTAAGGGAACTATATCCAACAGAGGCAAAAGTACCGTACATAAGTACCACGACTTTCTCACGTATGCAATATATATCTTTTTGGCTTGTGGATCCAAGAAAAAAGCTGTAAGGTCTAGATCCTGTTTATATGATATGGGGTCATTAAAATTAAAAAAAAAAAAAAAAAGCTAAATAGATAACCTGCTGCACCTGAATTACACTGCCATTTGAAATTTAGCAAGGAATGGCCTCTTCCAATAGGAGCCACTTACAGCCTCTGATTGGAGGCCTCTCCCTCAGAAACTGAGGTGACTTGCTTCTCCCACAAAACTTAGCTGAAGGCTAATTAGTACTACCTGATCTTACATATTCATCTGTCAGATATTCCTTTAAATCTTTTTTAGCAGACATGCAGATAATAAACCTAAAAGTTCACAGTTAATGCATTATATCAGTAAGATTACTGTCAAATATTTATCAGTCTTTTAAAAGTAAGGTTATCAAATGAGTTTTTCCTCCACTATATCTCTGAAATCTAGCTACTAGCTACTTAAAATCAACTGGCTTTTTACAGTAATGAAACACATATGTAAACACCTGTGACAAGTTAAAGAAGAATTGATATGAGGCTCTGTGAGTTATGGTTTTATAACACATTTCGCCCAGGTACTGTTCTCCTAGGACCAAGAAAAAACAGGCATTGTATAAAGGATCTTACAATTTTAGATTAATTTTGTAAAATGATATTCCATAATAAAGTGTTTTATCATGCTATGTTTGAATACTATTCAAATAACAATATTCAAAACTAGCAAGCAGGAAATAATATTAAATGACTCAGTTCCTTCAGACTGATTTTTTCCTTTTTCATGGAAAGTTCTAAGTCCTAATTTGTGCTGAACCAAACACAAAACTTATGTCAAAAATTTTCCATGGGTACACTTACAAATTTTTAAAATGGAGGCAAATATTGAGGAGTATCAAGTACTCTGAAATTGAGGACTCCTAAATATTTTAGACAGCAAACCATAAAAAAATCAAGCACAATAAGAAAATAATAATGATATCCCTTTTGATTAACACCTTCTAGGTTTATACTCCACAGTTATGTTCTCAAATACATTTAAAATGCCCTTCTTCCTCTTCCTTTCTTATCTGCCTCCTATTTTTTAGCAATGTCAGCACTATTAGAATTGCATTTCCTTAAGATATTGTCAATATGGATAAAAATTATGTATCTTTATTTTTTATCAACATAGGAAAAATAACCCCAAGCACTCTAACAATTAGGTATCTTGTAAGATTTAGAATAATGATGATGATGATAATAATAATGATGATGATAATAATAATGATGATGATGAATAAAAATTATTTAAAGCTAATATATCAAAATGCCCTTCACCAGCAAAGGAAGACTGTCACTCAGGAAACCTACATTTCAATTAGCTCTAGGCACTGAAAACACTGAAACTTAGATTTTAAATTTAAAATTTAATTGAATTTGCTGCTGCAACTGCATGAAACATATCCACATTATTTCTTATTTAATTTACTCTGATCAGGCTTACAGTCCCTGAGTACTCCATCAGTCCATGCAAAGCTTCTCTTGGCCAACAGAGGATATCCTTATTTATTATATCACATTGCTCATCACTCTCTCCTAACACGAATTTTGCAACACTACTGATTCAAAAATGATCCAAGTTAACTCTCTGCCCTTTTGCAACAGCAGTAGAATTTTCTAGTGAAAACTAACTGAATTTAGTTGAATCTTGGGCCATTTCCATTCAGTTTGCTTCCTACTGTATTACCCACTTTCAACCAGACTGCAAATGCTGTTAGATATATTTAAAATCTAAGCTTTTCTTATCAGTTAAATATGCAAAATAGGGATCGCAAAGTTTGCATATTATATTTGAAAAAGTAAAGTGCTCCTTGCTAAAATTAATGCTTATTTTGTATCAAGTAAGAAGACATTCCTAAAATTTTAATTGCAGCCATAAAATTATATTAAAATTTTTCTGTGTTGGCCACATTGCCTGTATTAAGGTGCAAAGACTCAGAACTTCAGACAACTCAATGGATAGATCGTGCAGCACTTTCTCTGCCTGTTTAGATGAAACAGTTCTGCAATAATAATTGTAGGACTGATGCACAGTTCAAAAGAAAGGGGCTTAGGTACTGGGTGGTTACATCCATGTGATTTTGTAGATGTGATACATAGTACCAGCTCTTGTTATAATGTTGATGTGCCCACAACAAGTCCTTAGTCTTACTAAAGGCTGAGGATATCAAACATGCAGATTTTCACTAAGAACTATTGTAGCTTCTTTACTTAGAAATTTACAGTAAGAAGGAGGTAAGGAGCTCTGCATTTGTCACATTTTTTCTTATGCAATAATTTAAGATTCTGTATAAGGTAGGCTTCTATTAATATTAGTGAAATTAAATCATTACATGAATTACGATTACTGAACTGTTTGATTCTTACAGATATAACTTTAAACCAAAATGTCACTCTGTGGGTTGTGAGAAAGACTTCTATTTTAACATATTCTATTTATTAACTGACTTCCCAAAAGTGTGCAGATGGACATTGACAGAATTAAATACCTCCAGCATCTTTGGTACGAAGGAGGTAATGAACAGCCTCATGTTCTTTGATGTGTATCAGCAGGACAATGTTAAGAAGTCCTTAGCTGCAGTGTTTACATGGACATTTTCATCTACCCTGAAACTTCAAAAAGTACATTAAATAAAAAGGTTTCTAGCTGACTTAACACTTGTATGTAATGTTTTAGCCGTGCAGCTCTGGAATGGCCAGCACTCAAGAACAGAGTCCTGAAACTGAAACTAATGAACATACCCTGGGAATGAACATTCCTCTGGGAAGGAGCATCACAAATCATATGTTGTTTATGTAAATCAGTCAAGAAAATGGAATATGGTATTCCTTTTCTCAGGTGCTGTAGATTAAACTTCTTGCAGATACACACTACCACTTGTCTTCTTCCATCAACCCTCAATGCCAGGAATCTAGGACTAGTGCAGACAGACAGTACTGTCCTTTGAAAACAGCACTCCATGTCCAAGCAAGCATCAAAGCATAAGAAGCTGTGTTCTGCAACAATATTGCAGACTGCTTTCCTAAAGGCTTAATATTTTTTAATATTTGGATATATTTACACATTTGAGGTAATCTTTTTCAGTAAGAAAGTCTTCCTGAAAGAAGATATGGCAGCAATTGACAGTAGAGGTAAAGAGGGAGACGAAGACTGTTAACACTTTACTATCACTTCCTCTGTTGCTATGTTTAGTGTGTAATAGGGTGTCAGAGTTGACCAAATTTTTACTACTTGATCTGAGTTGTTACAGGCATATCCCTGTAATGGATGTACATGAGAAATAAGATGCCCTCCATTTCAGATGCTTTAAGAACATAGACAATTTTGATTGAGGAAATTAAGAGTTAAAATCAAAAAGCTAAATCAACGTCCAAAATGCAGATGTGCATGAAAGAGTAGAATCTGGACCATAACAAGAATTTTGTTAATTTAATCTCTTGTCAGTATTTGGAACTGGAGTATTGTTCAGCTTTGTAAATACATACACCTATTTTCCTTGCCTAAATTAATCCTGAAAATCTCCACTTCATGCTTCAATACCTATAAATTTGCTGTAAGGATGATAAACAGTGATGAAGTGTCATCTTAAAGGCATTACATTGAATGGTATTAATGGTTATTCCTTAGATTATGCATCATTGACCTTCACAGAGCCATTGATGGAAGTCTGCACAGTCTGCATATGCAGATTGTTTGTGTGGTTTTAAAATGAAGACCTGTTCAGGCACACGTGTAAGCAGACACAACATCTTAAAAAGCCTAACAAATTAACATGAAAATGATGTGAGTGTAAACCATTTAAACCAGCATTATTCCATACTGCTCACACGGACCTCAGTAAAATCAAACATGTCCTGCACAAAAGTAAGCATAAAGAGTATTTATGGTTCAAGGAAAGAACAATTTTATTCCATTAGAAGACATAGTTTCAGCCCATAAGTGACAGAAAAAAGAACACAGGGCTTAGCAAGACAACTCCATTCATCCTCACTGAACCTTTAAGGCACTAGGCCTGGAAAACTGAAGCAAGTTATACCCTGTCCTCTGACAGTGAACTGCTGCAGATCAACAAGATCGCAAGGCCTCCTTCCAGTACTTACATGGGTACATATCATGGCATTATCAGAGCTCCAATGAAAAGAAGCGTTTATTAAATATTTAGCCAGAGACCACCCCTGAGCAGATAGTAATACAGAGATGGGGAATTAAACCACACAACGATTTACATTATCTAGGAGAGATCACGAAGCAAACCTGTGCAGGAAAAGCGATCAAAACTGTTTCTGGCTGGTTAACACTGGGCTAACCTGTAACCACTGAGATAGATACATTGGGTTTTTTTCTACAGCAAAACATTATTCCCACCCACAGCTACCAGAGTCCCTAACAAGTCCTGTTGTCACCATTCCTGGAGCTGGGAAGGGAAGGGAAAGGAAAGGAAGGGAAGGGAAGGGAAGGGAAGGGAAGGGAAGAGAAGGGAAGGGAAGGGAAGGGAAGGGAAAGAGGTGATGTAGGGCCTCTTCCTGGAAATATTGCTAACAGGATGGAGGATAAAGAATCCCAATGACTGTGTAGGACTTTGAAGTCACATTCAGTAGTCTGCCTAGTTGTCCTGGTTTTATTGATTTTTTGAGCTGTGAGCTCATGGAGTTGATGTGCTGTGTTTTGGTACAATATAAATAGACATCCAGTTTATGAAACAAAATGGTTTTGTTGTCACTGAAGTATATAACCACACAGACACATTCAAATATACCTGAAATAAAAAAGAGCCCTCAGCATTAAAAACCCATGAGTTTAGAAAATGCCAGGTTTGACTATAAATCGATTTAATATCTATGGATTGTACTATGTGATAAACACAATCAGTATCAAATCTTTCATGCTTGACTAGAGTTTAAAGAATGAGAGCTGATCTAGACACAAAGAATAATTCTGGAAGGCATTCTTTTCCATATGTATAAATAATATATTCTAAGAAAAAGCTTGAAATAAATTTCATCAAAATTCATACTATTTTTTTAAATCAACCTAAACAAGTAGTTCTTGAATTATTCCCAAGCTGAGACTTTGTGATCCATTTTTTGGCTGGGGGATTTTTTTTGCAGTGAAGTCATAAACCCTTGAAAGTAAAGTATAATAATGAAAAGTCTGTGAGACCCTGAAGTGTAGCAGCAGGAATAGTGCTCCTATAATATTAAGAAAAAATTCATACAGACGCTTTAAAAGCAGAGTAATAGCCAAACAGCATAAAACAAAATCAAACCCAAAACACAGCAGCATTTTAATAGAAGAGAGTAAATTCATCATTCTGGCAGTCAGTAATTTTATAAAAGCTCCTGTTCTCATTATGCCTCTTAGTGTTTTAACTACAGATGAAAAATAGAAACGATTTTAGGCTATTCCCGGCAGACTCCAGTAGGTTTAAGGGTAGCTGACCAGATGGAAGAGGCTTACTTTTAAAGCACTGTATTTTACTTTCCATTCCCTCTGGCACTGAAAAGAGAGGAAAGCACTTCTGAAAATTTCAGGTTCTGCTTGTGGAAGCAGTAATATATGTTTAGCTAAAATTATTTTAAATAAGCTGCTATTACTGCTGAATTTACTATAATAAAAACAATTGGAACATGTTTCATGTAGCACAAGAAGTGGCTGGGGAAAAGGCAATCTTTGAAGAACAGAACTTCACGTTAGTATAGGGAAAGCAGTCTGCACTTGAGAAAGTATTCTGTAGTGAAACACAGGAGGCCACAGGTCAGAAAAGGTTTATATGGAACATGCATAATAGATATTTAGAGCTGTTGTCAGGAAAAACCCTAGTTCTGGAGTAGTGACAAAATTATTCTTCTCTTGGCCTATGGTTTGAATCCTACCTCATGTACATGAAAACAAATTTTGTCTTCTGAGTGTCCAGTGCAGAGGCTATTCTTAGTCTCAGCACGTTCAGAACCATTAATGATGTGCAGTATAGAGTGAGAAACAGATTCATTCATCAAAAATCTCTGTCCATTTTAACAGGCCGTAGTCAACAGGACTCAGCTAATTCCTCCCACTCCATCCCTATGATAAAATATCTCTGACAATATTAATAGGGATCCAGTTCTGGTCACACTGGCACTGGTATAAATTCATTGTCAACAGTGGGATAAGCATAATACCCCCTACCCAAACCAAGTTCATCATACAAACTGCAAATTTTTTCAATCATTTTAACTTGGAATGTTTGCTAAACCCGCCTATTAGGCTTTTAGCAATAAAATTACAAGAAACAAAATGCCAATCTTTTATTACGGTAAAAAAGTTTAGAAAAAGTTGGCTGCTTTTTTTTTTTTTTTTTTTGTGGGTACCAGCATGAGAAAACTCATTTCCACAAGTAATGTATTTGTGACTTCTTTATTCACTGTCACTCAGAGTCAGCGATGTTGCATGCTTTGTATTTGGCTGTTATATAAAACTAATGGATTTTGAACTTTTACTAAAAAAGTGTCCTCTTCTCACTAGGGTGCAAGTGTTGGGTTCAATGGCCAACCTGGAGATCAAAGCCAGTAACAAGATTCTCTGTGTGATTTCTGTTGAAAACGCATTCAACAGTCAACCCTGAGCTATTGTGTGGTGCTTCTGAGGAGGGTAAAACTCATAATGCTTTCAAAGTAAGGAGTGGCTTTTGAAGTAGGCAGTAAAAGTGGAAGCAAACTGTGAGTCTAAGTGTAAACAAGAAATTAATAAGTTGATAGGACAAATAAAAATAGTCCAAACCTGTTGTTGCATAAGGGACCCAATGGCAACATGCCAGTTCCATAAACAATATCTCACAAGCACCAATATGTCTGGTCACCTTTCATATAGGCAAAGAAAGCTCATATCTATTTTTCTTATTGAAATGAATGTCACTGCAAATGCAGAGCAAGGCTTAGACTCTTCAAATAATGTAAGAAAAACAGCCACTTTGTAATTTTATCCCAAACAATACAAGTTAGATAGATAGATGATAGTGCATTTCCACTGATTTCATCACTCCAGTTCCTTCCTGACCTGATTATAACTGAAAGTGCAAAAGATGAGTAATTGAAATCCATGGATGAACGTGAGATAGTGGCTAAGAACAAGTGTGTGAAACTTGATTGTTAGGGACCTAATACATTTCTGATTTTTCCACTGACCTTTGTGTAAAGCGCAGCGTGTCTAAAATAAATTGCAATAAACACTAACAAATAAAGCCTAGGAAACCTAGCAAAGAAGTTATGATTATTCAATAAATAGTAAGTTTATGGCCTAGTTTATTAATAGCATTACTGCAACTGACACTTGCAGACATTACATGTTTGAGCCCATAGCTTGCTCTCTTTTTGTGCTCATACTACCTTAGTTTACAGAAGCTGAGCTAGTGAAATCCATGGGGGAAAATTTTCTTTTAAACATACTGCCTGCTATGAAGAGCTGGGCTCTGATAGCTTTCTGATATGACCACTTGCCTAGCAGTCGTCTTGGTCTTTTTCTTATATATCAAACTGAATACAAGTTCCTTTGATTTACAAGTCTTTAAGGGATAAAGATCAAACTTACACCTTTAGAGTGAAAAAAAAAAAAAAAGCTGTATGAGGGGTTTAGGCAGAAGAAAAACTGAACAAGAAGAAATTGGGAATGAAGATTCTGGAAAAGAAAACACAGCAACATCCAAACCTGTGCACAAATCTAAAGATGTGCTTGACAGAGCCAGAGTAAGTGTGCAGATAAGCAGCAGGAAATCAGTCAGAAACTGGCTTTAACTTCCCTATCTTTTACAAGTTTATTTTAGGCTAATACTTATGGTAGTTTTCCTATAGGCAGAACCAGTGGCTTTGTACAGTTCAATGACTATGATGGTCTGAACTACTCTGTTCTTACATGCCTTTAGATTTTTATGACTTATTATCTTATTTTTAGGTGGTTGTTCTGGTTATGTGATGCAGTGACTACCAGAGTGCTGCCTTATTCCTGCCACTTATAGCTGTGGGAGTGTATTTGCATTTTACTACATAAATGTTCAGCATGAATAAACGGAGAAGTTAAGCAGACATTCTGATTTTCTTTTCATTGCACAATCTTAGCAGTAATGCTCCTGGGACATGTTCATCTATTGCATGGACTATGTCACCCATTTATACTTATTTTGAGCAACAGCCTCTTAAATACCTGTGTATTGCTATGCCCATGTGGTTCAGTCCGCACGGCACACAAGAATGAAGAGTAAATATCAGGGCAGAGGTCACTAGTTGAGACTGGAGAGGTGTAAAAGGATTCTAAAAATCAAGTTACAACTTGCAGTCCTTCCCACATGCCTCTTCTCATCAAAAACACCTAAAAAGAAAATCAACAACCTCACTAAGTTTATGAATTCTACTTATTTGACTTTCGTGAGTACTGATTGTATTGAAGGTTTTCATAGGAGTCAAGTTAGCAGTATTTCATCCTTACCATGTAAACTGCAGTTGTCTAATCCAGCTAATTAGGACGGAAACCAGATTATGTTGAACACAGCAGTGAATTATGTTCCTGAATCCAGTATTTCATCCCTAGTTATGATTTTAAAATACTGACACCAATTATTAGCACTTCCACCCACAGTACTCATCAGCTTATAATACTCAGTCATCTTGGGCATTGTACATTTAGGTTTTACAACACTCGGGTAATAGTTGTCAGGTCATATTCACCTCAAGGCAACTCAGATATGTGGCAAGACAAAGTTTTACTTCTCCAAAGATAAAAGGAGACAGGCTAAGAAATTAATCGAATAGCCATGAGAAGAAGCCAGGGGAACAGCAGTGAAGCCAGGGGGAGATCCTTGAAGATGTGACTGGTGATTGCTGCTGACACTAGATAGTCCTAGTAATTACAGCTGCTGCAGCCCCATACAGCCTTATTTGTCCATCAGTGATGATATGGCAGCAGCCAGCTAGCTTTCCAATGCTCTAAGGTATGCAAAATACTCAGAAATTTGGCCATTTGTCTGCCCCCTGCCAGTGCAAAATCCAGTATCACATAATTGGAAGCCAGGACCCCTAAACCAGAGAGCTCAAGTGGCTTGTCCAAGGCAGGTAGGCAGTGGGAATTCTGCTTGTGGTTCCTAGGGAATTTTGCCCCCTTGGTTTGCACTCCCAAGAAAGCATCCCATTTTGCTGTTGACATGCCACATCAGCAAAGCATTGAAATACATGCTTCATGAAAAGAAATTTAAGCAGATGCTCAAAAATCGGAGTGCTGACATTTTCCTGAAACAGGCCCACACAAAATACCCACTTATTGTACAGAATAGTGCTTGCAAAAAGTTACCATTTCATTTGTGTCACCACCCACTTACTTTAGTTTTGCAGCCAGAGCTGCAGTTCCAGAGAAGTCATGCATCCTGAAAATCAATTAGATGCACAAAGCAAAAAGTAGAGTTTGACCATAACTATTTTTTCTTTGTAACCTAGTATCTATATGACAAGAGGATTTCTAAGAGTGAAGGTCATCTTCATAGTTGCTGAAGGCCATGCAGTAGATGCTTTTATATAGCTCCAGCAGCACAGCCACAGCAAAATGAACTATGTCAATGAAAGTTTCATTGATTCTTCTTGCATGGGCTACTTCAGAGCATTAGCCACGAGGATTTGTCATGACTGTGTTCCAAGTCTATTGAAGACAGTCATTAGAGAACAGCAAATCATCATCCAGATGATTGCAATCTACAGTTACGCAGCTATGTAAGTCACATACTCAAGCTCACAGTTTGCATATTGATTATAGCTTGGCCTTAACAGTTTATCATGTAACTTCCCATCCCTATTTTTTATGAATTTTATCATTGAGTGACTGTTCATGATTTCATTATAAAGTCTATTTCTCCCTAGTGAACTCTTAACAATTGATGATAGGTCAGAAATTGGCTAGTCCTCTTGGGAAGCAAGCAAAAATTTCAGCCTGAAATAGAATTAGTGTAATTTTTTTTAAAGGGATCTGTCTAACCTGCATTGCTCTTACTGTATAAAGAGTATTAGGTAATTTTTAAAGTTTGACTGGAAAATGCCCTTATGCCATCAGTTATTCTTGTGCATTTTTAGAATATACTTTGAAATTTCATAGGTATATCCAACCTTCTTTCCCATTAATATTAGCAAGAATTGAAAACATCTGCCTAAAGCTATAAAAATCTAGGATGGATTGATGATATAAAGTACAATACTGTGAAGAAAATGCTGGCCACCTCCATCAGCTGAGGAAAAGATACAGTACACATGATTCCTGCATGTATATTACAAAGATTCTGCACCCTTCTTTTTAATAAACAGAGGTAAAGATAAATGTAGATTCTGGATCTGAGCACTTTATCTGTAATTCTGCAAAGCCAAAGAACTACAAGATTTACTGGCTTTGAAGTTGTGCAGTTCAGTCATACTAAAGACACTTTGTTTAGCAGAATAATCACTGTTTTGCAAATTACACCCAATTTATGCCCAGTACTAATGAGTGACTAGTTAATGTTCGGATCTTCCACCGATATCGGGAACTACTGCTCTGCATGAGTTTGTATTCACCTTTGATATACAGCAAGCAGGGAAAGTCTTTACCACATAGTACTAAGCCTGGAACTTTTCAAAATAAATAGGTCCCATAACACATTAAAGCAGACTTTACAGTACAGGTCTCACAGTACTTGAACAGGATTGGGTTCCTCAGGCCCTTCTGTGGAGATACATTGTAAGCATACCTTTTGTATTGCAGGATCTAACCTCATGCTAGGTAATATAGGGACACTGACACACCAAGTTGATTTTCTTTGTTGAATGCCCCATAAAACTTAGAAATATTGACAACTAAGATTGACCTTTCTTGTTACATGGTTATTGATTGTGCTTTTTATTATTTAATGGATGGCTTTATGGTGGGACTGTGTTATAGAAGATCAATTTTAAATGTTAACCTTGGCTCTGATAATTTTTTTAGTGACAAAGCAAGATTAAGTGTTACTATGATACTTCTGTGTGTTAAATGAATTGATAAATATGTTTGAAATAGTTTCATATTCATAACTCTTGAAGAAAAATCAGGTGGAAATAACTGCAAATTATACTGAAATGGATGGAATAGGTTTTTCTAAAAAGCATGAACTTTAATTTAAAAAATCATATATCTATCCTTTAATTATTCCCATTTTTATAATGTTCAAGATTCTTTTAAATTATCACCATTGTCTACAATGTTATATTCTACATTCTAGAGTGCTTTTCTTGCAACAAAAAAAAAAAGAACTTAGGTGGATCATATCAGGAAATTGTTTTCTTATAATGTTAGCCTTTTTGAGAGTTTTGGGCAGAAAAGGTCATGTAAAATTACAGTAGAATTTTAAACTCCAAAGCATTCATAGGTGGAAAAACATCTCCCCCTGAAAGCTCATCTGTTAGACTAGAAATAGCCATATACTTTAATTCTGAAATATTTAATTATGATATGAACAATTTTGTCTTATCTATACTTGTTTCTCAGTGCAAATAAAAATTAATTTCAAATCCAAAAATGCAGGCCTTGCTTTTTCAAAAATATCAAAATAAAATATTTTTATGTCTTCAAACATTTTCCATTTAAATACACCGAAAATCATGTATTTCCAAGCTTTTTATGAGCTAACTTTTTCTGAAGGCAAAATTCCCAACTATTATTTCTGGTGATTCATTTTATAAGATCATATTTAAATGTTACTTATCCTTTGCAGGTTTCATTAAAAAAATCCCAAGAGTTTAGTGCAGTAAAGGTGCTTTTAAAACCTATTAGTTTGGTATCCAGAAGAAAAATATCTCTATTGGTAAGATAAAAGGCCTGCAAATATCTGTAAATTAGACCAAGTTATATAGCAAGGTGACATTTATCAGTAATGCTTTATCCTGCAAATGACTGATCATACTGGCCTCAAGCCAGCTAAACAAGTAATGGGCTATTCACTGTATAAAGTTTAATCCATACATAAATTCTTTAGGATATTAGAGAATAGTACTCAGTGTCTAGCAGATAGACTTTAAAAAAATCATGTTAGGAAATGGGCAGTGGACTTAATTTTTTTTTCTGAAGTGTGCAAAAATACAGCAGTGGGACCCCTTAACTCTTAATCATATAGGAGATAAATGTCAGACAAAATGTCGATATGATTCAATGAAGTATCACAGACATGCTCAAGCTGTACCACTAGCACAGGTGCTATCTTACCTGAACTACCTTATTCCGTGCTCTCTCAGGCAACTTTATGATGTACTTTACCGGGCAGTGTAGATACATCTGAGATTTAAACAAAGGAACTTGGACTTGGTGAAGCTTAAACTAGACAGTCAGCAAGGTTAAGAGTAATTAAAACAAATGACCAAAAAACCATTACCAACTATATGGGTTTCATCAGTAAAACTGTATCTCTTTTAAAGGGTGTTTTTTCCAGTTCAGCACATTGGCTTAGATATGATGAATGTGAACAAAGTCCATGACTTGCAGTAGACTCTATTGTAACAATAATTTGGTCTAGGTCTCCATCTATGAATATTGGCTGTTTTACAAAGAGTAAATTCAAAGGTTGCAGTCAACTAGTTTTGCTACCAGGTGCAAATATAAAATAAATACATTGAGTTCATAGGACTTTATTCATTGAAAGAATGAAGAGAAAGAGGAATTTTACTCAAGGTATCTTGGCTGAATGGATGTTGGAGTGCTTGAGGTAGAAAAAAACACGCATGAGACAAATTGATGGACAGTATGTTCAGGTCCCAGTGCTGAAGGCCTAGCCAAATGATACATTCATGTCTCAGAGCCTTAGTATCATGCCATAAGCATTTCTACAGCTTGCAAGAGCAAAGTCTCACCTCTTTTTCTGAGAGAGAAGAACTAAACTGACTACCTAAGGAGAGATCCAACCTTTCCAGATCTGCATGGGTTTGCACCTACTGCTATATATAAGCAGGGGGATCCCAGATATACAAGTTCTGGACAGTCTCCAGTAGACTCTCTCCTTCTGCTCTGTCAAGCCTGCTTATTTATTTTCTTACTGTCATTGTCTGCCACCCACAAGGCAGAAGGAACACTGTCTTGGATGTAGGTCCCAATTTCTTTCATTACATTTGTGCCTATACTAATCCCATTAAATATGGCTGTTCTATGGGAAAGAGGTGAGACTTTAACCCAAAAAACAGAAAATCTTGCAAGTGAGAGACTTCATTATTCCCAGACAAGCCTGTAGACCCATCCAGATCACACATACTATATAGCTAGAACAGCATGTGAAGTCACTAATGTGCTACAGTTCTAGACATAACTGGGAGATCAAATGTGTAAACCATAGGCTTTAAGTTTCAGCAATTTTTCTTCTTTTTTTTCACTGCAGTTACTATTTCACAAAAGTACTGAAACTTAACAAGCGCCCCCAAAACATGAATTACTCACGAACAAGCCACATCAAACCAGTGCTGCTTCTTGCAACCTCCCTACACAGAAAACCACTAGGAATCCAAACTTGTCCAGCGGTTCAATGTTAAAATACCGGGAAGTTGTCTGCGCCCCAGTCACTTAGAATTGACTCAAAAACTCCAAAATAATCTGATGGTTCTGTTCTTTACAAAACAGTCTTAGAAGGTGGCAGCGCTGTATGTGTAGGAATAGGTTGTGATGGCTGCACACTACATTTTTCCGTATTGCTGCTCTGCCCTCTCCTGGGACAGCCAGCATACTGCTTAGCCAGCCCACAGCAGGCAATGGCATGGACAAAGCCAACGGTACAGTAGAAATGTACCACTTTGCACACATGACTGAAAGGCTCGCTGTGAATCACTGCATTTTCCTGAATATCAAGTAGGAGAACAAACAATCTAAAAAGCAAGACAATTCGAGTACACATCTGCTATTTACTGTCTCATTCTGATAAATAAATTTAGAAGAAAAGTGCAATGTTTAAAAAAAAAAAAATCCATGGTAACTTTTAAAAATTTTTTTCCTGTTATATTACCGGAATATTTTCTTTTAAATTTTGAACTTAAAAAAAAAAAAAAAAAAGAAAACTAGTAGATACATATTTATGTGGATTTGTAGACAATTTTTTTTTTTTAAATCCAAACCTGTATGTTTATTGTATCATTTATGGGTTAGTTTTGACTGATGTTTATCCTTCTTTGTACTTACTTTTCAATAGAAAGAGGCATTGTTAGATAATTTCAGATTAATCACCCATCGCTGGCTATCATTACATGTAACAGTTCAAGGAAAGTAAAGGTTAGCATTTTAAAATGAGAATGCTTAAAAATAAAGTCTGAAATACATTTTAGGAACCTAAAATAATCTACTGTTTCCAAAGCTGCTGAATGCTTCCATGCCATTTTGGGGAAAAATAACCCCAAACTAATTCAGAGTTGTTTGAAAGCCTAAAAGCAAATAAGGTACCTTAATTTGAAATTGTCAGTTTACCAGCATTCGTGAAAACTTTTAACCAATTGAGAAATGAGGTCAGAAGTTCACATAAGTACAATTTCTTTTTTAAAATGAAAACACTGTTTTGTGGTAACTGCTTTCTGATGGGCCAGACAGTCTTTAGATCTGTTCTTTGTACAAGTTAAAAAGCATTATATTAATAATGCTTGACTGAGTAACTGTCACTTTACAGCACCAATATCCATCAGACAAAATGTGTACATCTACTTCAGTTACAGGCACACAAGAATAAAAGTTACAAAAATAAAGTATTTAAGAGACAACATGCTATTTTCATGGACAAGATCTCTATAATAGAGTATACGCTCACCAGGTGAGGTAGATCTCTTGTCTTTGTGAATTTTGATCTACACTTTTTAAAAGTAGAGGCCAAGAACTTAGACAAAAACTCATCAGCAATTCATCAAGGCACAGCGTAAGTACACTTCATGAATTGTTCATTTGCCGTTTAGTTAATGCGATGACCTGTTGTACTGAGGATAAGTTATTAAGTAATGAAATAGGATGATTGGATTAAGCTAATTACTTGCTTCGAAATGACATTTGTACCTAGATTCTTTGGCCTTGCCAGAATGAATTATATAATCTAAACAGTGGGTTTTGTATTCCATTTCACAACTTCCAAAGCCATATTTTACCCGATAGATGAGATCACTAAAATTGTGATTAAAAAAATAGGTCATATAATACACTACTGCTGTGAAACAGACTCTATACCAGGAATCACATGCTAATCAATTTAGCCTGAAGTGCCTAGGCAAAGGATATATTAGTAAGTACAATTATAATAATAGGTCTGATGAGATTATTTACCAGAACCAATATTCTATGCAGAGGAATATAGAATCTAGGACTGCAAAGTTTTGTATTGAAAATAATCATACTGACAAAAAGCTGCAGTATGAAGAACTGTTTTTTACTTCTGTTGAATTTTACTGGTAAAACCAAAGTTCAGAAAGTAAAAGAAGGCTCTACTAAAGTGTATCTGCTGGGGACTCTTTGTGAACAGGCTAGAAATTCCCACCGGTCGTGCTCCCCATCTGCTCTTTTTACTTTGTGTGCATGAAGTGAGCAGTTAATGGCTCTCTGGGTAGGACAGTACAAGGCTGGTAGCTGTTTCAGATTTAATCCCACAGCAGACACCAGCCAAATGAGGAAATGTTTCTGTGGTACTTCTCTACCTGCATCGTATGTCCCATTATCTTAATCCACCCTGACAATTCTGCCACTATTTCTGACAGGTTTTCTGCCACAAACCACTGAGTGGAGAAGATAGGATCCATAATCAGTCTATCATCAGCTCAATCATTGCAGCCTCTGGTACTAAAGACAGAGTGGGATTAGGGTCAAAAGAGGCAGAATGTGTTGAAGGAGTGGAAAGAAGGGGTGGAGGAGAGATAACACACTGCAAAGGAAGAGAAAGGAATAGAAGAAATGGAAGGAGCTGAAAAAGGCACCGTGTCAGAAGCAGCAGATGCTCACCATTGCTGTGCTACTGTGCTGCCCCAAACTGGCCCATTCCCATAGAATCAAAAAGACCTGCACTCGCAGGGATAACTGCCGTGGGTAGTTTTTTTGAGTAATTTCTGTTTGGGCTAATTTTAAGGTTGACAAAGGTGAAAGGAGCCCAAGGAGAAGTGAATAAGCTTTCCTTGCAATAGTTAAGCACAGCTCAACAGATACTAGTCTGGAACTATTTCCCAGGGTGAGGCTTAGGGGAAGGCAGGTTTGAGGGTAGTGTTCCATCCCCTGTTCCTGCAGAGACCTACCCTTCACCTCGGGAGATCTCAGGCTCTCTGCGGAGAGTTGCTCACTGCTGTCCATGTGGTACATACATGCAGCTAGTCCTACAGCTTCATGACATGGACTTTCTGCTCCTTTCTGTAGCTCATCAGCCTTCCACAGCAGTTGAGATACCAAGTCGTGAGGATTTGTTTTCACACAGACTGGAAGGCTGGCATCTGTGGGAGTAAAACCGTGCTACTGAGTTAGAAAGCCCAGCTTCTTGGAATGACTCTGTCTTTCCCCTGGGCCACCTGCAGTTTAAGGCTAAATTAACAACCTCAGATATTTTAAATGCTAGTACTAGGCATAAAAAAATATAATTATCATCCACTCTTCATTCCCATGCACCCATATATATATTTCTTCCTCAGTGTGGCAGCAGAAAATACAGTGAGATTTTAATGTTTTAACCAAGCTCAAATTATCTCTATGTTACACTGATCAAAATTATTTGAAATTACACTCACAAGCAGATTTTATATTTTAAGGGACTTTTCACAAATTTTTCATTGTCCGAGGGTAGAATCTGAGCCTGTGTACACCCACAAGGCAGCTAAGGGATATTGTTTCTTGACTTGGGCTCTTTTCCTCTAAAAAAAGAAAGTAATGTTAGTTTTATCTATTTTAGTTTCTAACTCTTTCCTGAAAGAGAACTCCGTTCTTGTGAAATGACTTGTTCTTTCCTTTGGTGTTAACCACAAATTGCATGTCATTTCAAACATTTATCTTGTTCTATACTACTTATTTGCACCTCCACTTGCACGGATTTTGGCTCTGATATATATGCTCTGGGAAGAGTCCTACATGAAAGCTAGTGTTCTGCTTCTCTTGCAAGATGTTTGGTTATATACTAGCTAATGTGAAAGCAATTTATCAACTTTGTTTGTCAGAGGGACTTCCTGCTGTATCTAAACAAGAATCAATCTGCAACAAAATTATGAGCTAGTAGTGTTAAATATATAAACTCAGTGAAAATGATTACAAAACAGGATCCTCCAGAGCTCTGTTAGAAATGTGGAAAATGCAAAGCAATGAAGTTTGACACAGCTAAAACACTTCAGATGTTTTGAATGTTAGCTTATTGGAGTGAATTTCACCTGAAAGGAAAAGGGCTCTCTTTTGTAAATACTATCTTTACAATCTAAGTGAAATCTTGAACTGTGGATAAGTAGTTAGCATGCTTTCTCTTGCTGTTTCTAATTATTTTTTATAGCACAGTACCACCTAGAGGCTCTCTTGTTCTCTGTGCTGTTTATGTGAGAAGTGGGAAGCAAAACTTTTGGAGCTTTTTACCATTTGCATAGATAAGACAGACACAGCATGAGAAAGGAAATAGAGCCCAAAGGTGGGAAGGATAGAATTCCTTCAGAAAAAAAAGCCAGTCTCAAAGAGAATAGAAGCCAAGTTTCATTAGTCATGACATTTCTCTAGTACAAAACAAATAGCCACTCAAATTGGTGCAGTGATGATTTTAGATCTAAAATAGATTTGGTCTCCAGCCCTTTTTGCATGTCTCGTGTCATGCCATATGAAAAAGTTTGTGTAACTATTTCCTCCCCCAACTGCATCATGGAGTAGGTGCAGAATTTTCCCTCTGGCAGAGTGATACTCTCCCTCAATCTCATCCTTGCAAGCATTTTCAACCCAGAAATGAAAAGCATGATCACTTCTACAACACAATTTTACTTTAATTGTGCCAGATAAAATTTTCCTTTCCGAATCACTAAATGAAACCATTAACATCAGCCTTACAGAATACTCATTCTAAAGATAAGCATGCCATCTTATTGTCTAAGGGTCTAATTCTTTTCACAAGTACCAAAAATCACCAGATTAAAAAAATTAAAAATATTTTAATCTTTGCCAGCATAATGTTGTGTATGTCATATTTAGCATATGTCATGTTGCCTGATCATTTACGCTGTTTGCAGCCTGTGAAATCTTCTGGAAGTTACAGAAAAAGGTAAATAAGACTGGAGTGATTCTATTTAGCAGTCATTGCAGATAATCCAGGAGGACAGGGCCTCAGAAGATTGTTGTCTCCAATAAAGGGAAGTAGTGGTAGTGTTTCTTGCCTCCTCACTTGCAAGGTTTCTACCCATAGCCTTTATCTTCTCTCTCTGTGTAACAGGAAAGAGCATTATTCATGTTAATAGAAGTACTGAAGTGCATTTTTTCAGAGAGCAACAGATCCCAGTGGAATTAAACATAATCCTCTTACCTCCTTAACAGAGTACAGACTAAGTAAAACACTGAGTAATCTTTCCCGTGATTATATATTTTATTGATGGGTATATGATGAATACATTAAAGATATTTTTTTCTATTTCTAATGTGATATGAAATTCCTTCCATGAATTTCAAATGAGATATGAGTCTTTTGATAATCAGATTTGTATTTATTGGTAATTGCTAATCTGGTAATGGATTGTCAGGAATATAAAATAGAAAAATTAGTTATTTTGTTATATTTTCTCAATCTTTTGTTAACTCCCCCTTATTCCATTTCAGCAATCTGTATTTGTCAGGCTCTCTTCAACATGTTCCAGGCAGGAAATCATGTGCATATAGCAATTTCCATGAACAGGAAACTGCATAAGTAGGGCTTTAATGTAGACAAATAGAGTTCTTATGATTGTAGATTGCTTCAAGGGTGGGATTTTCAAAACCTGCTATTAACTCTTCTTCCTTTATGGTCTCACCTGGGCCTTGACACTCTGGATTTTTCCTATTTGAATAGCCCTCATACTACAGCAGACACACTTAATATTTGTAGGTATTTCACGTGGTTTTCTGGGTCCTCATCCTCCACACTGCCAAGGGCTCTTAGAGGAAGCTGATCTATTGTAGCTTATAGAGCAGTTTCTGTCATTCAATATTCTTTGTTTGAAGGTGATGCTGGCACAAACACACAAAACTCACTCCACTGTGAGTTGAAGGTCTCATAAATAGATCGTATAATCTGTTAATATGGAAACAAGAAAGAAGCAAGCAAATCTTTGATGTTATTTCATCAAACTTTTAGCTCATAGAAAACAAGATCTTTTCTTTGGGTCTCCACAGAACTCTGCATAAAGATAGTGACTGCTTAAAATTGGAATGCCCAATAAATAAAGCCTTAAGTAGCTTAATGTGTTCCCAGAGTAACATTTCTATTACTTATGCAGGAACATAAATTATGCCAAAACCTGTAGCACAGTCACAGCCAATGTTAGGATGAGTAACTTATTTGGGATAATTTAAGAGAATAATCTTGTTCTGAGGTGTTGTAGTGCTCCTCTCTATTTCTACCCATGAATGTCTCCAAAGATCTCATCAAATCATATAAACAGCTCAAAAAGCTGCAGTTGAGCCTTGGAAAATCAAAGAACATTCAATGGAGCCAAATATGCTTAGCATGGACTAGCTTATCCATTCTGTCTCCTCAACCACATAACTTACTGTCTGTGTTCTCTTAAA
Organism: Haliaeetus leucocephalus; assembly: GCF_000737465.1. NCBI lineage: Eukaryota > Metazoa > Chordata > Aves > Accipitriformes > Accipitridae > Haliaeetus > Haliaeetus leucocephalus. The sequence continues at coordinate 1,721,716 of NW_010972698.1, read as the reverse complement.
CTGAAGGAGATGGTATTGTTTTCTAACTTTAGCTGAGTGTTTAGCTTAGGCACTCATCCACTATCACCAGCTCTTCCTACCACATACAGTCAATGTTAGGGCCAAAATTAAGAGGCCTTTCTAGCTGCACAGAGACATATTTTTGATTATGATGATTATTTACACTAGCATAACTTGTGAAGCGAGCATATAAAACCATACCAATGTTCTTTGTGAAGAAAATATACTATCTCTAAAGAGAAAATAGATTGTACAAATAGTTTCTGCTTTCTACAGATTTTTTTAGTTATTAGAAATTTTAACAATGTTAAAATGGTTAAGAAGAGTCACTGCTAAAAATCTTGTCTTTCTCACTAAAAATATTAAAGTCAAGGCTAAGAAACTGGGTGAGAGAGACAGACAATTTGTCATTGCATTTTATTGTTTATCACATAGTTGTGATTTAAAAGATACACCACATTTGTTAGGTAGCATGGTATTTTTTTGAGAATGAAAGCAAAAAGAGGACATAATATGAAAACAGACACAGAAATTATTATTCCTAGTAGTGATTCAAAATATTGAGTCGGCGCATGGGTAATTATAATAAATTGCCATAAATATGCTAGCTAATATTATCTCATGATTATCACGTCAAGAATGTCAGGTAATTTTAAAATTATGCTTAAATGAAGATTGAACAAAAAAAGAAAAAAATCACTCCAAACAACTCACCTAAAATTGATGACTTTTTAGGAATAGCTTATTATCTCCTATTCCCAGCAGCTCAGTATTTTTTAAAATTATAACTGTATTTAAGCTCACTATTATTCTTCTGATTTCCGGAAAATCACATGAAAAGAGTTTGGGTCCAATGGAACTCTCACAACCATCCTCCATCTATTGCAGGATATTAGCTAAGGGTATTAGATAAATACTGAGCAACATCCAACATCACATTCTTAAATTTCAATAATCTGAATAGCAAATAAAACCCATTTTTATAGAGAGAACTGAAATTAAATAATGCCATATGATAAGAAATGCACTAAAAAATTCCACATTTGGCCTTTTAGCACGTTGAGCAGTGAGATTTTATATAGGTCTATATATGCATATATAGTATATATTAATAATGATATATAATTTATATACATATTATATACATACATTATGTATGTATGTACATGTGTACTATGTACATGTATATATCATGTACATGTATATATACTTAAACATATTTTTTTTATCATGATAAAATCTTCATATTATGATCAGAGAAAGAAAAGTAGCAGCTTGGGAAAAAGCCCTCTATGAAGGCAACAGATTTAATTGCGCATTTTCCTAACCAGATGTCCAACCAAGAAATTGAAACACTGAAAGAATACCCCCAAAGAGGAATTTTTTAATTGACTCTGAAGCATTTTGAGAAGATGGACAAGTGCTTCTGAAATGTTGTCTGGATATTAATATTGCCCAGACCAGAACAGCTTTACTTTTCACAGCAGGTCTCCTTCCTCAAATGCCTTTATAAAACCTTTTTGAAGATTTAAGTAGAACTGTCTGGCATATTCCTGTGGGTATGTCTGGTTTCCAGGTTCTCTCAGTCCAGAAAATGTCATTTCTGTGGTGAAGCTCTAATGAGTGAATTTATCTTCTATACATGGACTTGAGAAACACATTTTCTACTGCCTTCATCATTTTTTTCTCAGACAAGTAGTTGGATCAGTTCAGAGGTGGCTGACAGAAGGTGCTCAAATGAGGGCAGGGATCTGAATTTGGGTCTCTCCCGTCCTATGCATGTACCTGAATAGTAAAAGTCCTGGGCAGTGTAAACTCTTCCTCTTTGATAAAAGCATTACACTTTGGATCTATGGAGCATCCTCAGTGAAAATATTGTTTAAACCCCCCCACATTTCTGCAAAAGTCTACTGCTTTGACAAAATGATATTTGTTACAAAAATCAAAATAACAGTGAAGAAATCCTAAGCAGTTATACTAATTTATATGTTGTGATAATAATTTGTTATTGTAATACATATATCCTGGAAATACAGGAAAAAATGTGTCAGTTCTGGAAAATATCACTAGTAAGCCTTCAATAACAGGTCTTTGCTATTCTACCATCCTGGTTTCAGCTGGGATAGAATTAATTTTCTTTCTAGTAGCTGGTACAGTGTTATGTCTTGGATTCAGTATGAGAAGAATGTTGATAACACACTGATATCTTCAGTTGTTGCTAAGTAGTGTTTAGACTAAGTCAAGGATTCTTCATCTTCTCATGCCCAGCCAGCAAGAAGGCTGGAGGGGCACAAGAAGGTGGGAGGGGACACAGCCAGGACAGCTGACCCAAACTGGCCATGTTCTTCACAAACATGACATCATGCCCAGTATATAAACTGGGGGAAGTTGGCTGGGGGGGGTGGGTCGCTGCATGGGATCTGACTGGGCACCGGTCAGCGGGTGGTGAGCAATGGCATTGTGCATCACTTTTTTCCTTGAGTTATATTTCACTCTTTTTTTGTTCTCTCCCTTTTCATTACAATTACTATTATTATATTTTATTTTTTATTTCAATTATTAAACTGTTCTTATCTCAAGCCACAGGTTTTACTTGTTTTGGATTCTCCTCCCCATCCCACTGCAGGTGGGAGGGGAGGAGTGAGTGAGTAGCTGTGTGGTCCTTAGTTGCTGGCTGGGGGTAAACCATGACACGCACTAAAGCCATAAGGTAAGGAGCACCATGTAATGACTAAGCGATCTGTAGTCAGTAAGCAGAGAGGTGGCTTCCTGAGCTTTCCTGGTAGCTGGCTGCCTGTGAGACTGTTATGAGATATTCTGGATTGGACTTGTCAAATAACAACACAGGAAATCGCTTCTTGCTTATTAGACAATTTTGCCATCCTGGATTTTTGGTTCAGAATGACATATCTTCACAGCTGCAGCTGGCTACAGAGTAAAGGCAGACCGACATGGGTAATGTCATCACATTTTAGCACTCTCCCATGGAATTAAAATTCCTTCCCATTTGAGGAATCTCTCTCACACCCTGGAATGCAGCTCAAGGCCACATCCATGACACAGTTTCCTGAAGGGCAGACAAAATTTCCAGTCTCCTAAAATGTCTCCTAACACCCTATGAGTGATGCAAAAAGTACAGACCCATGGAAAGTTTTTGCAGGACCAGTCACCTGACTGCAGAACCATTAATGCAAATTGAAACAGAATGAGCACTGATATTTTAATGAACATTGTGATCATCCCGTGGAACCACGTTTACCACATTATGCATTTAGAAAAGCAAGTTACAATTAATCTTTGCTTGTCTCCTAAGTACGGTGTTTCATACTGAACTATTAACATAAAAATCACTGATATGATATATGCTTATTCCATTATGAGGTCATTACTTTCTGGAGTTATTGTGCTAGTTTCCTTTGTAAATGCAGATTAAAAAAAAAGTGCTTAGCTGTGTACATGAGCATCTGTGAGTGCCCCCACTCTCATGTTTAATTTACTCTTCTATATTCATACAATATGAATATAGACCATCAGTTTTTAAAGGTGTCTCACTGATAAATAAGTTTCTCTCTGCATGACATTTTTTCCTGTCAAACAAGTTATATTTATTTATTTTTTAACTCTCATTTATGTTAGAATAAAATGTTGATAGGTATTGGTTTGCATAGATTTCATGAGAAGTTGAAAAGATGATTTAATATTTTCTATTTGCAGTAGAGGAAAAGGCTTGAAGAAAAATGGCAGCATTCAAGATGTCTTGCCATTGCTAGACTACAAATCAGTACGCTCTGATGTGTTGTTTTGCTTGCTTTGCTCTGTTTTCGATTTTTGCTTTTCATATGACCAAGGCTGAATTTAAAAATAAACAGTTAAGCTAAGACCTCATTAACATAGGCAACATGATTTGTCAGTCTCAGGTGCTAACTTTTAGATCAGTAAAAATTGGACTTGGAATGGTCTGCAGTACAGTCACATATTCTCTCCTATATTCCCTTTACTGTCATCTTCAAGTTTATCTGTAGGGGGCAATACGTAATAAGGAATGCCTAAGCTCTCATTTTCCTCAAATACCATCAGAAAAGCTGCAAGGAAAAGATTGATTTTTTACCAAGTCAACTAGAAGTCCAGTATGTGAATTGTAGCCCTTTATTGCAGATCTTTATGTATGTAAGCTGAGAGCTTATCTGCTATTAATCTAAAAAACTGACTAAATGATTGTCCTGATTTTTCAAGCTATTCAGATTTCCCTATATGAATGGTCTTCTTTTGTACTTTTAGGGAACTGCACTATTTTCTGCACTGCCTAACACAATGATGCGCAGCACGCACACACACAAAGTCACAAAGCACAAAATAAAGGAAGGCTATGGGCACACTAGAGGGAGCAGATAATAAGGGGGGGAAAAAAGTTGTCACTTCATTTCACTGTCAGAAAATTCTACATAAAATGAGCACACTTCTTTCAAAAGAAACAGGCCCTAAGATTAAGCAGCTCATGTATAACTGTTGATTATACTAAGTATTATACTAGGACTGGCTTACAAGAGTGCGCATCTCAGAAGAAAAACCCACGTGAATAAGACAAAAAAGATGATGAAGAGGCATTTGCTTCAAACAGGACATAAAAAAATGCTTGCACTTCACCTTGGCTTTGTCAGGGCTGGTGAAACTCACAGAATTTGGTGAAGAGAGTTTAAATGAAGTAATAGTAGCAGGCATCATGTTGAATAAGAACGGAATGGAAACATATTCAGGAAGGGCAGAGCAGGGAAAGCTTTAATCTCCCCGCAAAGATTTTGTTCAAGATTCTGCTATTCAAATACAACATCAGAGTCCTTAAGAAACTTAATACCTGTGTTCTTAATACAGGTGTTCTGACAGATAACTGTCATCCTAATCATTAACATATTTAGACCAGAAACAAAGATGAAACCTCCATGGTAATATACCCGAGAGATTTCATTGCTACTGCCTCGCTCATCAGATCTGCAAAATCTCTTTGATAAGACTTTGAAGCAGGCAGAGCTTTGCAGTGGATCTGCCTAGACCTTCTCTTGTAAGTCTAGGCAGAGGAACTCCCCAGAGGCCAAAAGGCTTTTGCATTAAAAAGAAACCACCAACAGCTTTTATTCAAATATGAACCTGAATAATTAACTTTTTAAATGGACAACAGATGATTACTGGGGAAGACAGAACAAAAATAAAAATGAGTTATATAAAACTCTTCTCCTGCCCACACATCTGTGCAATGCAGATGCTTCAGCCAGCTCAGTGACTGCAGCTCTGAGCTGCAGCAAACTGGCTAGTCCCTTTGGCCAGTCCTTCCTCCCCGTCCCGGCCTGCTCCCTCCTCCTCCTTCCAGCCTTTGCTGAGGTGCTGGCTCCTGCATTACCTAAGTGCCAGCATTATTTTCCTAAGCATGGAACTCCCTAAATAACTCCTTCGCTCCTTGCAGTCCTGTCTAATTTTGCCCTTGATCAGGAGGATTGTCAGCAACCAACCTTTCTTTAATTAGCAACAGCAATATCGAGGCATTTTGTATTGGAATAGCATTTGACACAATTTAAAACAGACTTCCTGCCAAAAAGCTATGCTACTGCGTTCTTAACTTTGCTCTTCTGTATGACCCAAGCAGAATGCCATGAAGTGAATCTTCCTTGATCTTTCTTTAAGTCTCACTGCACATAGCCAAGAGGATTTTGTCTTTAATGCTTGTGCATGGCATGAAACATGAATATTAATAGGTGAGAGGAGGAAATGAAATTCAGATGCAAGATTTTTCTTATTGGTTTTGATTGTTCCAAGTGAAAATACAAAATGCAAATATGAAGCTACTATAAACATAACCAATACAAGATAAAAGTCTATTACTAGATCGTAGTAGCAAAAAAGATATCAACTGCATACACGAATTGAAACATCAGAAGTGACTTCAATTCCCATTCAAGCACAATGATGTCCTCTAGCACAGAAAAAAAGAAGTAACTAAATTTACAGATTGAAGTAGTTGTGCATTGGTGTCAAGAATATATTTAGAATGCAGCATTCCTTAGAGGCTACTTTTTGTGTCATACAATATCATGTTCCAGTGTGTTAGATGGGAAGCAGTATTTCTCTGCAGGGTTTCTGATGCCACGATGCTCCTCAGTGGTTTATTAACATAATTTGTTGGTCTTCCCTAAATTTAGTATTTAGTAGCTGTTCCACCAAGGATTCTTTGTCACCATCCACATCTCTGCATATGTGTTGACTCCATGTCCTTTTTAAATCATATTCTAATTTGAATGAGAAGTGATCATTAAATTCTGCATACACAAACAATATCACTTCAAGTCACCAGAAGGCAAATACATTCAATGCTCTGTATTGGTAATTCCTTGAAATACAAGACACTCAGTAAATGCTTAACTTCCTTAAAAGCCAGTTCTGATATGTTTTTAGTTACTGCTCAAATATGTTTTGAATTACAATTATGTTACTACACTAATTTGTTTTCAGTTACTACTGTCCAATCACCATGTGGGTGCTCTTCGAAGAATCTTGTAAGTCTTTAGACAATATAATTGTACCTTGCAACAAAGAAAACACATAATTATTTAAAGCAAGACTATCTAGTATTTAAAGGGTAAGACTGGAGACTGGGACGTTTTGATTCATTTCTTGATTTGCTGCAGACCTCCTGTTTAGCTTTGTTGACCTTGCCTTTCCACTGTATGAGAAATCTATGACCTATACGGGTGTTTGGAGAAAATAACTCATTGATAGCTCTACTGGATACTTCAGCAGTAAAGCCCACACATGCATCTAGAAGATGTATACTTGAACAACAGGCTGGCTGTTTAAAGAGACAACACACTTATTCTAAAAGGTAACGTTATTTGGAAAAAAATGTTTTGACTCACAAGGGAGGTTTAATTGCTTCTAAGTGTAAATTAGAAATTATTGAGAGGAATTGATTGTCAGCACTGTCAAAACAGTAAAAGTGGAAGTAGAATGTTCTAGATTTTTAATTTGTAAAATAATTCATGTAAGTTATAAAAGGTTTCAGTGATTGCTCAAAGATCTTACATTTTCTTCAAGTTGTTATAAACCTGTTATTGAAGAACACATGTTTTTGTGGAATATATTGTTTTTAAGCTCTTTAGATTAAAAAGACTGTAAGTCGTAGATGAAGGGGCAGGCAGAGTTTCTTACTCACTAATGAAAGAAACTTGTTTAGTCTCCTGTGTTACAGCTAGTGGATCTATTTGGGTCATTCTGTCACTAATGAAATGCACTTGCCTCCAGAAAGCAGCACTGCAGCTGTTTTGCCATATCTGTAACAAAAATCAGAAGAGTTTAGCATAAAATCTCAATACCAGCATGAAAATTTAGAAGACAGAATATGACTACCTAGAACTATACATTCAGCTCTCCCTTTTTTACCAAAGGGGACAAAAATTCTTTAAGTAATCCAGATTTTGTATTATTTCACCTGTTGGATTATTGATTCATTACAGATGTGGGAAAGAGGCATGTAGTGAAATCACCAAATCTGCTTCCCAGGGTACAGATCACAGCACATCATGAAGGGCACTTATATTCGGACAGATCAGTTTTTCCTGTGAAAATTCAGGCAAATGTGACTGAAGACATCTGTAGTCAACACTTCTGGGGAAAAATCACACTACTATCTGTTCTTTTGCAGATTCCAGCTCCCAAGAATCATGCTAGTACTGTTATCTTGCTGCAGAAGTCACTACAACAACAGTATAAAAATTTAGTAACACTTACAATTCATGAGCCTGACCTTAACAAACTGAGTTCGGTAGCACATTGTGTAGGCTTAGCATAAGTTTGTACTTAAGCACAGAGTTGGAGATCGGAATATTACAGAGCAACTATAAAAAAATACTACTCATCCAGATCACTTTAAACTGACAATAATCTGTCGCCATGCTCTCAGTGCCTTATTTTCCATAACTTGCCATTCCACAAATATGATTACGATACTGTTCCAGTCACTGCAATATAATCTGGAAATAACGACCAGGGCTTCATTGAGTAAGACAAGTGAATAAGGAAAACAACAGTTAAGTAATTCAGAGTGAATTTTTTTGTTCTTTATATTAACAAATACTTTTATTATTAACTGGTCATACCTATGCTATTGACAGACTAGGAAAATTTGCTCATTCTGCTGTGGGCCCATCACATCAGGGATTCTGGGGTTAGTTCAGTGACAAGTACTAATCACATTTCTGTCGATGTTTTTGGTAGAAGAAAATTGGGGCTGTTCCATGGCATCCTCTGGAAAGGCCCGAGACAACCTTTCATGTATTTGTCTGTTCCCCTTTGATGTCCAGGAGATGGCAAAACCTCACCCAGCATCCTTAAAATTAACCAGTCCCCAATCTTTCTCAGGCCTAGCAGAAGCCATTTTTGTACTCTAGCTTTCCCTCTTCATACCTTCTTGTGGTGATTGACAAGCTTTTTCCTCTGTCTGCTCTTTCAGACTGGCCTTGAAGAATCTTATTGATTCTCTGTGTCTCCTCAGATGAGTCTATAAAACCCACACACCTTTCTGTGTCTGCAGAAAAGATGCCCTAAGTGCATCTTGCTAAGAGGGGCAGGACTCATTTATAGAGAATTTCCTTCCCTTTCAGAAACTACACAGACTCTAACCCTACACAATATTAACAAAAACACTATGACCACTGCCACACTAATGAAATCAGGAAAGACGAAAAAAAAAAAAAAGGAGAAAGGACATGTTAAATACAGTAACCTGGAGAAAGATCAAAAGCCCAACACAGTCCTGAATTTTTAAAGCCAAAGTTCATAAGTGATTAGAACTACTGATCACAGTTCAATTACTTCCATAGGAAGTACTAGCAGCAGAATTCAAACGAAGAATCAAACAGGATTGTATTTCAGGTATGATGAAATCCAGTGCTTGGTTCAGGTGCAAAAGTAACACCTAAACTACATTTTCATCTGAAAGTATGGCAAAACCTATATTCTAAGGGGCAGGCGCTATGGTCATTGATCTTATTTTTGTATTTAACTCATCAGAAAGTCTATTCAGCTAAGGGACACAAAGTACAGGTTAGAGACTGGAAACACAAAAGTCAACAGATGGAGAAGCCCAAACTCTTGTTTTCTATTCAGATTTCTCTGACAGGTTGTATTTTAGCTGTTTTAATACTGCTGTGTTAGGGGAGTTTCTCCAGCCATACTTATAAAACTGCAGTTATATGAGGTGCTATTTTGGACATACAGCATTTTTTAGATATTAACTAATTCCTTTTTGTTGCTGTATAGTCTGTGTGAGTTTTAGTGCTGTTGCTCCATCACCACTCTATTAGCCTCACACAAGCTCCCATATCATGAAGCCTCCCATTTCATGCAAAACTACTCCTACCTCCCATCTAGGTTCAGAGCCAACCTGCTAAATGTAGCATTACAGTATACCTGGGAACAGGCAAGTTTTCAGCCTTGATAGAAGAGCAGGAGTGCTATGAGGTCAAGGCAAACAGCACACTATATAATGGTCTGCCATGATCGGTCAAAGGCCTAAGCTACACAGAATTGTTTTTTGCAATTTCCCTTCTTGACCGCAATTCCATGAGGTATCATGTTGGTGCTTTCTTCTAGTCATGTTCAAGCTTTATGAAATCAAAGGATTACATTGTGTTTAGATCAACTGTGTCAGCTTGCAGTTCTCAGTGCAAAAAGAATATGTTGTCAGAAGCATAGAGAAATACAATTCATTTAACCTAGAGGTGATGCGATCTTTAATAGCAATGTGTAGCTCAAGGAGAACCAACATAAGATGTCCCTGAAATGTGATTGTAATAGAAAATGAAGAGGCACAAAGCATTGATATACCTTAAAACTAGGAGTCCAAGCTGAGCAATGCACCCAGAAAACATTAAAATCACTGAGATTTTCTACAGTTGCAATGTATCTTGTGGTGACTAGCTCTTGCATTCTGATGACCCTTCATGAAATATATCCACTCTTTCTACCAGCAACTCTATTTAACATGATACCAGAGTCAATGTTTTCATCGACAGCACAAAATATAGAATTAGGTGTTTCCCATAAAGTCTGGAGTATGGAGAGTCATGAAACAGGTCTACATCTATGACCAATTTCAAAACACATTTTCTCATTGTTTCCAGAAGTTTTTCTGGTCTTATTGCCCATGATCCTTGAAACTGTTCCAGACAATATGAATTCATTATTCTAACTCATATTTATTAACTGATGGTCCATGACTCTCACTGTGGCATCAAAAAGCAGTTGTGTGAGAATGTTACTGTGATCTAAGGAAAAGAAAATGTCCTATCAGAACTCCTTTCACAGTATTTGAGGATGAGAAGTTGATCTCTAGATACATACATACATTAATTAGATAGGACTGTTATCAGGGAAACATTTAGGAATCCGTTGCTAGAGGTAAATGTAAGAAGGGAGGGGAGGGGGAAGGACCTGGGTCAAGGATTTGTAATTTTTTGTTTTCTTTTTCTACAATGAGTAATGAGCCAAAAGCATTGGAAAGACACCACACAACATTATCAAGATGGGGATTGGCACTTGAGGAAGACAAATATGTAGAGCTGCTACACACCTCCATTTTTAAAATTCTGAATGTTAGTGTAGTGTAAATTACATTGGGAAATGGGTGCCTCTGCAAAACCTTGAGGAACTGAGAAACTTGCACAGAGAGCTGCAACAGGCGCATAACTCTTTTCTGCAAGCACTGTGAGGAGGGAGGCATGTAAAAGCCACAGCTATGAAGCTGTGAGTTCAGTATCCAAAATACCACAGATGAGATGTGTCAGGGTTACCTTGTCTTTATGAGAGAGTACACCTTCTGGCTCTCAGGTCCTGCTAAGTAGCAAACTCAGTGAAAAGTAGGGAACAGATACCTTATTATTCATAGAAATTAAATGCTACCATTGACTTCCCTCTTTTGTACAACTACCTTTAACAGACATAAGCTCACATCCTCTCTTCTACTCCTCTCACTTCAAGAACTGATTTTAAGTTCCTGCTTCAGGAACATGCCACAGAAATGTTACCCTTAAAATTGCTCAGGAGGCTCCAGTCCCTGACCCTCTGTTGCTCGTCTTTCTTATTGGAACTCCAGTGGCTGCCTGTTTTAACTGTTTGTTTCCATTCCTAATCTATAAAGCAGTATTGGCAAAGTGGTCCACAGCCTGCCCAAATCTGCCTATTCAGCTGCTTTTTATTGCATTAAAATGAGAATGTCTTCCTCTTGGTTTGTTTTTTTGTTTTGTTTTGGGTTTTTTTTGTGTGTGTTTTTTCTTCACATTCAGCAGACATGAAGCATTCATGTTATTTTGATTGAAGATGAATGGTATTTGCAACTTAACTGATGTACCTTCACTGCCTCCCTCTGCAACACAGCAAGTATAGCAAGGCTGTAGTTTGGATCCCTGTTGGGGAATGCTGAGATGTCACTCTCCACTGCTTACACAGCACTTAAAAAGCCCTCCTGTGTTCAGTAGTATCCTTTACAGTTCTTCCACATGCCCACCAAAGACTATTGTTTCATAACAAATTCCATTGTATCAAGTTAGACCAAGTTAGATCAAAAGGCTAATCAAGTCACTTTAGAGCAACATCCTAGTCACTATTTGTATACAATTTAACAAAATCAACACTGCTGTTAAACATAGAGGGAAAAAATAAAAATGAAGTTGTGTCACCCTTAACATACAGGAAAGAAAATATACTGTTTCTCCACACAATTTCTTCCCCATGAAAACATTCTTTTGCCACGAATAATTTTTTTAAAGTCCTTGGCATTTATCAATAAATAACATCAAAATTGCAAAAGATTTATTCTTGGTTCTAAAGTGAAGAAAATATATCAATAAATTATGACATGGAGATTATGTTTCCTATTACTGAATATTAGAGAATACCTTATCTCAGAATTCTGAAGTGATAATGTTTTAATGAAATCCATTCTTAATTCCCCATCAGGATTCACATTTTATTAGTAAAGTGCAAGTTCAAATTAGAGATACAATAACCTGTATTCTTTTTTCATCTGTTATCTACACTACACAAGTTTTCAAAAATGTGGGTTTTAAGGCCTGACAGGAGAGCCAGCTTTTTAAGAAACAGTGACTAATAATCCTAAAAATCACTTTCTTTAACTTCTGCTCCATTTCATTTAGGAATATTAGGGGTACCATATATATGGGCTTCTAACATGCTCTACTTTTCTGTCCAGAAATGTTGCCAGATGGAATTAGAAGCCTTTGGTCATTTGCTCAGGATTCCTGAATTATCAGTAGTGTACTCGGAGCAGCAGCTAGTTCTGAGAGGACTGCAGATGTCTAGAAATCCCAGACAAATGGCCAATGATCATGTGCAGATCAAAAGCATGTTGCATGAATTAAAAACATTCCCATGAGAGTTCTATACAATATTACACCATACACATTTCTAATATTCTGTCATTAAAATAAAAATTAGTAATCAAACATAAAGTTTGTAAAATAGAAAAAAAGAGCATACATTTCAAGAACTATTTTTTTAAGAGCTTGACAGTAAAACAGATGTACATATAAAAAATACAATAGTATATTTTTTTATTCCAAGAACCATTATTTCTTATATTCAGTGCAATGATATGGCTTCTGGTTATCTCTTTCCTAATTAGTTTTTAAAAGAAGCAATTTCTATGTCCAAGAAAGAAAATCACAGTAGCAAGTTCTAGTCCTCATTCGGTCAAATGTTTGCTGTCTCTGGTTTGGTTTCTCTGGTCCCATGCCCACATACTTCTGCAGACATGATAATAGTATGCTAGCATTTACACAAGAGCATTAGCAAGCTGAAGGTTTCTGTGCTACAGCTAAGCAAGAGAAAAAAGTTGCAGCACCCTTGTTTCATGGCAGTGCTCAGGCTTTTGAGTAAGCACATGTAGTATCTACTTCGACTCCTATATCAGGTAGTGAAGAAGGCAAAAGGAACAGGGAGAGAGGCCGAACAAGATTCAGGGCCACACTGTCTCACAGAAGCATACAATTCTCTGAATTTTTTAAATGCAAAAGTATTTTTGTATGGTCTGTACTGAGGGAGAACAGATGTTTTCTAACGTAAGCAGATTAGTCTTCTAGGTGATGCCTGGGACAGTATGCTTTCCACTATCCTCTGCTGTGGGATTCTGGCTAAGCTCTTTGACTCACTGTAATAAGCGTTTGGAGTTCACAGAGGCACTGAACGGTTGAGGTGGGAAGGGATCTCTGAATGTCATCTTGTCCAACCCCCATTGCTCAAGCAGGGCCACCTAGAGCAGGTTGCACAGGACTACATCCAAATGGCTTTCCAATATCTCCAAGGTGTTAGACTACACAACCTCTGTTCCAGGGCTCAGTCACCCTCACAGTAAAAAAGTGTTTCTGATGTTCAGAGAGAACCTCCCGTGTTTCAGTTTGTGCTCATTGCCTCTTGTCTTGTCACTTGGCACCATTGAAAAGAGTCTGGCTCTGTCCTCTTTGCACCCTTCTTTTAGGTATTTATATATGTTGATAAGATCTCCCCTGAGCCTTCTTTTCTCTAGGCTAAACACTCCCAGGTTTCTCAGAGTTTTCCTTAAATGAGAAATGATCTGGTCCCTTAATAATCTTTGTTAGACTATGTTCATGTCTCTCTTGTACTAAGGAGCCCAGAAGTAGATGCAGTACTCCAGGGGTGGCCTCACCAGTGCTGAATAAAGGAGAAGGATCACCTCCCTTGACCTGCTGGCAATGCTTTTCCTAATGCAGCCCACATTGGCTGCCTTTGTGGCAAGGGCACGTTATGGCTCATGTTTAACTTGGTGTCCACCAGGACCCCCAGGTCTTTTTCTGCAAAGCTGTTTTCCATCTGGGTGGCCCCCAGCATGTATTGATACGTGGGGTTGTTCCTCTCTAGGTGCAGGACTTTGCATTGCCCCTTGTTGAACTACATGAGGTTCCAGTCAGCTCATTTCTCCAGCCAGCTGAGGTCCCTCCAGATGTCAGCGTGACCTTTTGGCATATCAGCCTGTCCTCCCAGTTTTATGTCATCTACAGACTTTCAGAGGGTCCACTTTGCCTCATCATCCAGATTATTAATGAAGATTTTAAACAGGATTGGACCCAGTATTGACCCCAGGTTACACTGCTAGTTACTAGCCTCCAACTAGATTTTGTTCCACTGATCACGGTGCTCTGGGCCTGGCTGTTCAGCCAGTTTTCAATCCATCTTAATGAAAAATCCTCATATTACCTATAATAATATTTTATAACAATGAATATTAGTAAAATATCCCATTGTTTCCTATAATATTTTGCAATAAATATAAATATGATCAAATTAATTTTGCTGTTGCCTATTGTGAATACACACAGATAATTCAGAAATTAATAACTTCAGCATTCATTCATTAAACAGTTTGCATCAAGCTTAGCAATTCCTTTTTGGACTCAAAAGTGAATGGATTAGTCTAAAAGGGAACAAGCCAAAATACACTCATGTTGTAGAAAGGACTTTCCTTTTGTTCTCTCCTAGTATAAATGACCTCTGATTATCCTATAACCCTCTAAATTCTCTTGGCCAGATTCTCAGCTCATGTAGAGTGTATGAAAGCAATTATAAAGTGGCTTCCCTCAGCAGGTTATCTGACTATCAAACTGTCAAAGTTAGAGGTAATTTCCAAGGACGTACTGATTTTCCCATACTTTAATTTGCCCTTTTATAGAATAGTGATATGATGGGCAGGTGTATGGCAGATTAATTGCTTAATGACAACCAAAGTGGCTGCAGTTCAGTGATGTGTGAAGTGACCCTGATATAAAACCTGTACCATCAGAATAGTGGACTTAGATGACCTAATGGGTCATTCCTATTTCTGATGTCCAGAACTCTGTTACAGAGCCAGTAAATCAATGTAATATCCTTATAAAAGGGAAATGTTCTAGATATAAATGCTATTAATTATATATAAGTCTGCAATTTATTTGGTAGAACTTAAGGTAGTGCTACTGACTGTTACTAGATATGTCTAAATGCCAGTAGTTTTCATTCAGTGCAGTGGACAATCTGAATGGCTAATCCAATGGCTTTCAAATCAAGCGGTTATTCATTTAACTGGAGATGTAGGAGACTGTGGTTGGAGTTGAAGGTCACAATTTCCTCACCCTTTATTATGTGGTTTAGATAATGGTCTGTTACGTAGCGTATGTGTATCTAAAGTGTATCATCATGTTTTTATTTCTCTGGGCTCTGGCATAGTGCATTTCTGTGTACACTTCTGATGAGTCATTTCACTTTTTGTTACCCAGAGGACCATCACAGAGTATGATGCCTTGCCCTTTGTAATGTGAGAAGACCAGGCTCTTGTTGGTCAAATGCCAGGGGCAAAGGAAACTAAAAAAAAAGTTTCCACTCTGTTCTTCTGTGTATAACAGTGTGCTAGTACAAGAGACATTGACAGAGATCTCCTGCCTTCCATTTGCAACATTCCCATAAGGAAAGAACCACTATACAAAAATCACTGTTTTCTGCTTTGAAATTTAGGAAACACAGATCAGACCATGATGGTTGTGGCTGACATACATTTATGGAAGAAGAATAATGATGGGATCCCATAAAAAGAGCTACTGCTGCTGTGAAGCTGTGGGTAAGACACACATAAAGTTGTTGCACTGTGCATTGGATATGTGATGAAAACTATCTGCATGTATAGCTGAAGTAAGTTGCAAATGCAAACTAATCCTCACCCTGAAATGAAAGAGGATAAATAAACCAGGAAACCGGCATGAGTTTTCAGCTTTAGCCAAAGCACTCCAATGTGATTTTCTGCAGCCTCTCCATAATAGGCCACTGCAACAACCCAAAGTGCCTCCAGGGTGCAGATGGTCACAGTGAGGGCCATGTTTAGAAGATTTATTAACATAATCTAGCCAGAGGAGGAAAAATGACCCATCTCCACACTGAAGAGCTAAGTCTTGGGAAGATGAGAATGTCACTCTCTGTCACAGTAACAGAGAAATTTGGGGAAACAAGCAGAGAGTGTTTCAGCTCACAGAGGGCACTCACAGATAGAAACTCATTCTTGGATCAGACTAAGCACTAAATTGGTCTGAAGTCCAAGCGCCTTGCTAAAGCTATTAACTCATCTATACCATCATCTATGACATCTGCATGCCAAAAACCAAAGGAGTGTAACAGCTGTCTTCAGTAAAGAGACATCCAATTGGTCAAGCGTGGCATTGGTGGGAGAAATTAATCTCTGAACCTAATATGAGTTAGGGCCAAGACAGCATCCAAAGACTTTCTGCGGTTTGGGAAGATAGTACACAGTAAAGTATTGTATGAATTTGCTGGGTATTATCGTGTGTTAATTTCTATCAATACACAAACACCCAAACTCCCTCCAACAGGGTTTAACAGGTGTTTCCTGATCCCTCAAGTAAGCAAGTGCTTCACCAGTGATCCATCTCCACAATGTAATACTAGTGCAGGTGGGTAATCCTTCACAGCCAGACACATTTCCCAATGCATTGCTATGACAACAGAAGATTTTATGTGAAGTCATTGAATTTTTACTACTCAAAACTACAGCGAACATCTAAGGTTGCAGCAATGAGTTTATAAATTGTACTCATTCTGCAGTAGCTTGGGAGCTGATGATACTCTTTGAAGGACACTGAGAGGGGATATGTAACAAACTCCCACTGACATTCAGTACTACGACATGACTGGTTATCTGCTCTTAGGGAGTGAAGAAGAGACAAAGAAGGGAGTCTCTATGAGATAGCCTCTTAGCATTGCTATTGACTTTGTGAAATATCTGTAGCATCTGTTGATTAAAGCTGTTAGGAAAATACATATAAATACATGGGTATTGCTTCACTATTAAAAGGGGGAAAAAACCAAACATGTTCAAGGCATGATTATTATTTCACCATGGTTCTTACTTCACATTACCTAAACTAAGTAGTAAATAAGTGATAACTTAAATTCTGACTTGGGGTAGCAGGTAAAGATAAAATCCCTGTGCCAGTCTGTTGTGAAATGTGAACTTCAAATCACCATACTTGACTTAAAAATCACACACTTCCACTTTGATTCATCCCTTCATTTCGGTAACACCAGCTAGGTGATTTAGGAATGTAACTGCCTTTTGAAGAGGTCTGATTTTTCAAAATCAGGCAGTTGCCTATAAATGCAACTAGATATCTATTCTGACTATTAAGGAAGTGTAAACTTTAAGGCATATAATGCCCCGGTCTTTTTCTCAGATTCAGGACAAACCACTTACATTATTCCACAAAGGTCTACATTATAAAGTCAGTGGTAGTAATGACAGCTTCCCACATCTACTGGCATAACTATGTCAAGAATCATGTGTTTAATTCTATGCTACAAAGTGCAAAGAAGTTACTTAATTTATTTCTAACATTCTTCATGTGTTTCCAAAGTTATATTTCTCTTTGGATCTCCTTGGACACCCCTGAAAAGAGAATAAAGTTTCTATGAAGAGAGTGCCATGATTTTCTATTTTATACCATGCTTTACTACCTCATTATTCCTCCCAGTAGAGAGTGTTGTGGGGAAATATTTTTGGCGTCCTCAGCAGAAACATTTGTCTGCTTGGCAGCTATTCCCAACAGTTATTTTTATCAACTAGGGTGATATTTTTGAATTTTACTTATACTGTATAGATAGATAGATACATTCATACATACGTACACACTCACCACCCCATGGAAAGCAATTATAAATACATGCTTTGAAATGAAAGGTTCCTATTGATTCTACCAGATTTTCATTATATATTGTATCACCCCTTCTCTGTAAATGACTAGTTTCTTTCTCCTTTAGTCTCATGAGACAATTTCTGTATCCCTTCACTCTGTCATCTTATCGTGCTATACGTTTTATTTTTAGAAGAACTCTAGTATCTTCTAATCTATAGAAATTATTATTAGTGGAGGTACAGAACCCTTTTTTTTAAATGGGAATTGCATAAACTCAGAAAATTCATATTGAATACATTTAGTTTTCACTCATCACACTTTTAATTAATGTTATATTATTGGTCTTCTGGTCATTGCTATTTTTCATTTCTTTCTATGCCTGTAACTTCTCTCTCACAGTGTATGGAATGTTATTTTCAAATCCAGTTTTGCTAATCCCATCATGCACCATACCTTTTGACTCATCCATTGAAGACTGATTTAAAATTAAATAGACTTATTACTCATAAGCAACTACATCAAAATTTCTATAATTCTTTACTATCCGACTCCAGAAGAATATGAGATTCTGAAAGTAATTTTTACTTCTCATGGGATATTTACCTATATTTTTTTCTCACTCCAATTCAAATTCTCTGTCTTCCAAAGTCTAACAGGGAGACTGTAGCAGAATGATGAATTAGATTATTTCTTCCAAGCATGTTTGTTCAGAAACAATCTTTTTTCACAGCATGTTGCTTTGATATAATTACGATTTTAGGGAAAAAACCTAGTAATTGTATAGAGGTCCTATACAGGCACATGTACTTATTGTTTCCCAGTTCCTAACCCTTTAAATCTCTTTTTACCTTTCTTTCTATTTATTTAATTTATCACCTCTTACTGTATGCTTTTTCAAGCAGAGAATAGCTTCATGTGGATATGCACAGCCACTAGTATAAAGGATTCCATTCCCAATTAGAGCCTCCAGGCACTCCTGTAGTACAAATAATAAACATTACCAGATTCTTCTATCCCTTTGACTTGCTGCCATATCCAAGCATGGGATTGCTATGAATTGAACAAAATTGGAGCATCAGTTGCATCCCGGCAGTTTATAAGTCTGTCAAACCTTCAAATTCCTTAGGACATAAAGACATTTCAAAACTAATGGACACCCAATCTGAGCTGTTACACTTTGCAGTCAATTATCATTTTCTTGGAGAAATGTCTGGGAAAGCTTTCCTCTCTAGTGCTTAGCACACAGAACTTGGTGTTTCATTTTTGTAAGGATTAAGAAAAATCATGAATCTACATCATGGATCACTTACGCATCCAGCACACACACAAGAAAAGTCTTATCTCTGCAAAATTGTAGGAGTATGGAAACTGAGTTCTGCCATTTTGTATGACTTTGAAAAATCATGTAACATCACAGTACCGCAACTCTCTCCCATCCTTTCAAAAATGGAATGGTAATAATTTGCTAAAGTCAGAGAAGGTGCTGCAAAGTGTCTTTCCACAATACATATTAAACATAGTTTGAAAAACCCTAAAATACTGAAACTGTACTCTCATTGAGGTGTTTTGCTGTTTAACAGGAATGAGAATTTTTACTTGGGGGTTGACCACATTGAAAAAGATTAAAAGTTTTGACATAAAATTAATCTCAAAGTTATGTCCCAGTTGCAACTGTTAAAGTAAAACGGTGGAGATCTCAGCCTGTAATTAGGACAAGACTATGTCTTGGCAAGAAGAAACTCAGAAAAGAATTTTATGACTTTAGGGATGAAACCTGCCAACCACTGAAAAACCTAGTAAAAATATCAAAGCACTAAGACATTTTTGACTGTGATCTCATTTCAGAGCTTGCTGTTATCATTAATGTAGTCAGAGTGCTCAACATCTCTGGCTGGCTACTGTCCCAAGAAGCTTAATCCCTCAAAATTCCATTCTTTTTCCCTGGATTGTAATTAGGCCATGTGAATTTTTATGTATGCACACGGAGACACAAGACATAGACACAAAGTTAGTTCTAAAAAATTTTTTTTCAATAGTAAACAAACAGCATCCACATAGCTTTAATTCTAGCATCATTCTGGTAATGCTATATTACACATACCCATTATTTTATACATCCTGAAGCTACGTCACATGGATCAAACACACAGCTGCCCTTTAACACAGCAGAAAGGCTACACAACATAACGATGATAAAAACAACATAAAAAACCTCTTGCTATCAAGAACAGACCATACAAAAGTAGGCAACAATATTAATTAATGGTAGTTGAAGATTTTTATAGTTGCGTATATAATTATGATAGTATGTATACTTTAATGAAATACCTTCAAAGACAGCATGGTTCTGTGGAACCGAAGGTAGATTCTCATGTCAGAGGCATATGTGGAGTCACATTCTGAAGCAGTGCTTTGCCCCTTTCAAAGTAGGATTTTTATAAGTGTTCAGATTTTGTTAATAAAAGAACACTGCAATGCTGAGATCTTCTGGAATAGTCTGGCCAAAGTAGGAAGTCCTGATTTTAAAAATTACTACCCCCTTAAAAAATTTATTTTTGAAGGTGTGTAAGAAAAAACAGTTTGGTTTTTTTGTTTCTTTGAAGGACAACTTCTGATATTTCCTTTAGATTATGTTGCAATATGGATTTTTTATTTGTTTTCTGAAATATAAAGTGAAATCTTAAAAGGAATTTGGCCGGCTGTTATGTCATTCCTGGTTTATAACAATCAACTTCCCAATGTTCCTTATGAATGTATAGTGTCAAAGGAGAGTAAGGAAGACACTTCCATGCTATTCATTCAAATATTCTCATGATACTATGATATTAATAAACAATTGCTTATGCACTGTTGCAAGTGTTTCAGAGGAGTATCACTATGAAATTAAGCCCTCACAGTAGTGGGGGCACAGTATACAATGGAAATACAATGCCCAGGGAATTGAACACAGTTCACACACTAGTAAGAATGCTAATCACATACCTGTGCCAAAATGCACAGAATGTGTACCTCAGTATACTAAATTGTTTAAGAGAATTCAAGCAATCAATTACAATGCTAATTAGTTTATTCCATGGAAAAGCTAGTTGTTGTTAGCTAATTTCATTTCACCACCCAGGCTATTCTTTTTTAAGGTGAGAACAAGAGATAAGCAAGCTTTCTCAGAAGTAAAGGTAAACCAACAATTAATAACATGTTACTAGCTACCACTGTTGTAAATGACTATTCTTTATCATTAATTTTCAGGATACCACAACTCAGTGAGTATGGAACCATGCTGAATCAGAAATTCAGCTCCTTTGCTAGCGCAAAACTGAACCTGAAACCAGTTTATGCATGACCTGAACAACAAGCCTTACAAAACTTGCAGAAACAGAGAAAACTTTTCAAAAACACATAGCCTTAGAACGTATGTATCTAAGTGCCTACTTACTCTGCAGCATTTGCAAAGAGAAAAAGGGGAAATAGATTCAAACTTCATAGTGATCCCCAACAGCCATGCAAGAACACCAGGGAAGTTCTGCAAGAAGGTAAATATTTGCTGAAATAGCATGAATAAAATGCTTCAGCAAATTAGATTAATCAGAAGGGTTTTGGTAAGTTCTCACGGACACAAGGTGCTTTAAGATTTGTAGTTCCAACACACCATTTGGCAAATATTCTTCTTGTGATCGCTTTCAGAACATGCTCAGCATCAAAAACAGTTCAACTTTCCAACCTGCAAATGTCAGAAAGCTCTTCCAGGAGCAAAATCATACTTTGATGACTTAACCGTCTATGACATTAACACTAGCAAGTAGTAGAAACAGTTATTTGAAAAAAAAGGAGTAGTGGAAATAATAAGAAAAAAATAACCAGCCCCAAGCTTAACAAAGCCAAGTAAGAGTTTTGAAGTGCCCAGTTTAAAACAGCACAGTGATCGACACTCTTAAATAGATCCTGTTCTTGTAACTTCTAAGAATCTATGAAAGTAATTATTAGGATTTCAGCAATAACAAAAATAAAGATACGTAAAGTTTTAGAAGACTTTCAGAGTCAGTAGGGCATATTGCAATAAGTAAATAAACACTTTTATTACTCTCCAACAAATTCATCCTCAGAATGTTCCCTCTTGAATATGTGTAAAAAAACATGAATGCCAGCTCAAGAAGAACTAATTCAGTGTGAACTAGCAGCTTAGTTAAATTCACAAAGAACAGTATCCTCTTCTGGTTTATACTTTGAGGAGGCAGGGATGCAAATTTTAAGATGTATAAGTGCTTAAGATATGCAAAGTGCTTACAGACAGATAGAAATAAACAGCACCCAAGCATATAAGTCATAAATAAATCTCAGTCAATAACAATAGCCAAGATTAGTACTCTGTCATACTGTAACTAAGCAAAAAATAATTCAAAAAAGTGGTTCAAAATATTACAAATGTATTTTTCTGAGGCCCTGATTCTGTTAATCTTTATCCTTTGTTTAAAAAAGTCAAGGGTGGCATTCCACTAAAAAAAAAAATATTAAATCTTTCAATGCTGTGAATAAGCCAGACCTACAATAGAAGAAATATATTGTGTCTTTTTTGTTCTTTGTTTCTTTTTCTTTCTTTAATGACAAATTACATCACCTAAGATGAAATGTGATATGTGCAGGAAAATGAAGAGTCAGCAATTTAAACATATTGAACTTCCATGGTAGACAAAACCTCAATTATTCATTCTGTCACTGTTTTACCTGAACCAGATGCGTGGAAGTATGTGTAAGTCTATTAATAATTTTGACATAGCTGTAACTTTGGCTTTTCTATATAGTCAACTAATAAACTTGGCACTGTTAACTGTCCCTGACTTAATTTTGTGTTGTAAAATATTGCAAGAGAACATTTTCTTGATGGCAGTAATGAATGTGGAACACGTTACTCACTACTCAGATCAGTGAGCCCCCCAAACAGTCCTGGTTTGAAGACAAACTTAACTTTTCAGATACCGTAATTGATCACAAACTTCAGAATGTAAAAGTAAGCAAGAAAATCTGTTGCTAGTTTTTTTGAAGAACCCTTCTAACGGTGCTTTAAAACATCTCTTGAAATACCTGATTTGTCAAAGTAGTAACATTCTTAAAATGCATTTTAAATGCCAACAGTGAAGCTACCAACAAGAGATAGAGTTCTGAATACTTCTGAATGTTTATATCTAAAAGTACCATAGGGCTTGTGCTATAGGAGCCCAAAGTCTGCATATAACATTAGTGCCAATCCTGCAATTTCTTATTTCAAAAGGCTTCAAATAAAAGAGATTGTGCACTTACATTTACCTACACAAAAACTGGCACACAAGAATTTCTTAGCTTCCCAATATCATGAAAGAAACTCTTGTATCTAACAAGTAACTATTACCAGGCTGTAGCAAACTTGGTAACTATCATCATTACAAAATACAATTTTCCTTGTTAATGCATTAATTGAGCAGTTCTGTTTACTGATTAGAGTGGGCTGGTGGGAGGGACATTACTAATTTCACCTTGCTAATGTTGTTTGTGTTTATTGAAATATTGAAAAGATAACAGAATCCAGCCAAAAGAGTTCTATGGGAACTTAGATACATATTTTTTTCCAGTGGGTTCAATGCATTTTTCTACTGAAAATAATTGTGCTGATTAACAAGGAAACAGTACATCAGTTAGCCACTGACACAATAAAGTACCATGTTAGTATTCCCTTCTCCAAGGTGAACCACAGTTCTTTCAAAAGATGATAATTTTTTTTTTCCACATATTGTTATGTCTTAACAAATTCCAGATTAATTCTTCACTTATTTTGCAGGAAAAACAAACACAATTTTAATTCAAAGGTTCCAAGTTTTCTCCCTATTTGTATTCTCTTTAGTATGAGCCAGAGTCTAACAAGGACTGCCCATGAATGGAATCCTATGCTTTACCTTAGGTCATTCAAGAAGAATAGGAAGTGAAGGATTTAGATCTGTATTCCAATGGATTATTCCATTGGACCAGTGGACCTATTCACTCCAACTAACTGAATATATGGCAGCACCTCTGAGTTAAGGAACAACTATCTGTGGGAGCTGCAGCATGTCCTAGGATGCATCTACAACTTCTCTGAAGTAACAGTGGACAATGAGACAGATTTTCATTGCCCCTATGCAGCCGGAGCCTTGGAGAAACTGGTATTACTGACAAGTCACAAATTAATTCCAGATAAGTCTGATATGCTACACAGGCGTCACGAATTTACAGCTTTCCAAGATACACAAATTCCAAGTCTGTTTTCTCCTCAGAATTTCAGATAACAAAGTAGAGATACTCTAGCTGTCTCCACCTGAACCTTTTCCAATGGACTCTGCAGAACATAACTTTTAAGTTACTTTCAAGTCACTTTAAAGGTTACTTATTATTCACCTTCTCTGCACCAGAAATGAATCTGATTAATTTATGTCTTGTTTTTTTGAAATCTTTTAAAAATCGCAGCTGCATTATGCAAAACAAAGAAACAAGCAATATTGTAATCTTTTTGCACAGAGCAAAAGCCATCCAGAGTGAGACCTCTGGCAGGGTGAAGGAAAGTCCCTGACCTCAGTATAACTCTGCTCCTAACACTAGGTGTTTCCTCATGTTTATGGTCTTTCACCAAAGCACCTGTATTTCAGCTGATCATATAAAACCATATCTACCTCATTCAGATAGTCGTAAGATAAAGTGAACTTACTATGCAAAAATAAAGTAATGCCATTTATATTGCATTGCTCTCAGGCAAGTAATCTTAAATCAGGATGTTTGAAAACAATTACAATAAGTCATGGCCAGAGTCGAGCCTGCTTTACATTCAATTCATTTAACTTCTTTATCAGCAGAGACGGATCATTGTTCTTCACATGAAAGACCACAAGGAAGATTGCTTTTGAATTTCATCAATCCTGGTCATGAAAACATTTCATAAAATTTTGTAGAGAACGTAAGAAAGGGAATAATAGCTTCGTTTTTCTTGAAGACTGGGACTTAAATGAAAATAAAATACAAATAATTGCTTTGATGAAGACGGTAGGAGAAAGACAATGGGGTTTTAAAAAATAGAAAATAGGACTGTCACCAAAATGAACTGCTACTGAATGTTCATCAATCTGAGAAATTTACTTTCCCCCCAAGTTTCAGAAAACCAATGAAAAGGATAAAGGTAATAATGATGGTAGTTATAGTAACAGTTATTTATGTAAAATGTACACACTGTAAAGCTTTAGGAATTAATGTAGATACCTGTAAATACAGACTTTTTCTCTGTTACCATATATGTCATATTGGACTTAGAAGGCATTAAATAGTAAATATTACACATCAAAGGCACTGCAACTCAGCTCATATTACTCTGAAACAGAAGCTGTTCATCCATTTGTCCATGCAGAAGTAGTACTTCCTTGTCTGAATAACACATTAAAGATCATGTGAGTTGGCCACAGTAACAAGAAAAGGATTGGTTCTATTTAAAGGTGACTTCTATTTTTGTGTGGCCTGTAGATCATACAGGCACCCAGATAGGTATCCCCAGATTTGTAAGAGCTACTGCTAGATGAGGAGGCAACTTTTGGCAAGCTTCTGGATGTTTAGATGTCCTGAAAAATTGCCAGTGCACATAGTATTTCCCAGATGTCTGGGTGAACTCAACAAGCCCCATGTAGAATTCATCTGCCTAGGACACCCGGTAAGTAAATATGGTTCAGGTAAATGTGGATCTTTGCAAAAAATATTCTCTAAGGAAGAATATTTTATAAGACAGCCTACAAAAATTGTAGAAATCCTGACAAAACAAACTCTCAGACAGAGACAATGGCCAATTGGTAACTGGCTGTTACTTACATTAGAGGATTATCTCACTTTATTCTGTGAAGTCGTCATTAATTCATTTAACTCTCCTTAGCTGGGTAAAAAGTATGGGGCACCCCATTGCATTGGTGTCATAATATTTGTTCTGGTAGACTGGTTTTCACCTTTTTTTGTGTACTTTCATATTTGTACATTTATTCCTCCGCATTATATAACCTACTATTTGCACTGTGTATGTTACCAAATACCTAAGCATTCCTTACATGCACAGAACTTTTAGAAGTATATTAAAACCAAACTGAGTTTCCCCAGATGGTCGTATAGCCGTAATTAAGTAAAAACTGCTATTCCCAAGGTGTGCTCATTTCTGCTAATATCATCAGTACTGCTGCTGCATACTTAAGCAGCTTAACAAACAGAATCAAATTAGCTTTTGTTCTTCCAGAACAGCAGGGCTAAATCTTCATTAGATATAAAACAATGAAGACACATGGAAGAAGAATGGAAAGTTATGGGTTTATATCAGTTGAACACCCGATTGGTGTAATTATTTCACAATGAAAAAAATTAAGATAGGATTGGTTAAGAAATTTAAAAATTCAATCCATTTTCTAGCTTTCCAGTCAGTCATGTATGAAAGCCACTGGTTTGACATCAAAAGATTTCATGAGTGGTATTTGTAAAGGTAAAAGCAGATGTAATTCTCTGGTTGCAAATCAAATGCATTTCTTGAGATGGGAGAAGAAATGAAATGAACAGCTGTTGTTCCACATCTAGAATGTAAAGAAATTTCAGGAAACAGAGATTTTAGATATTTTTAAGTGTATAGGTGGGGGAAGGGGACAGGGCGATGACTAAGTGATACATAGTCTAGAGTGGAAAGGTTTATTGGTGAGATTATATTTATTGGGTCAATGATTTTTTTATTATTATTTTTAAAGCAATGTCAGATCAACGATTATTCCTGAATGTCATTAAACCACTGAAAGAACATTTCACACCAGCATAATTATTTCCTTTTTAATGCACACAGATAAGCATACCAAGATAGGGTACATTTATAGCAGCATAGCCATCTATGTAAGAGATGCTAAATGATACACCCTTCTAATTAACACAGGGTCTAATTCTTAAAGGAACAGGATCTTAGTGAAGACCCAACACAATTCTGCCATAGCTTAATGCATAGTGATTTCTTCTGACATACTCTCTGAAGTTATCAAAAAGTGCATTACCCTGTAATCAAGCTTGTTTTCCTGTTACTTAATCATGTATTTGGCTTCTTTCAGTGAATATCTCTGCAGTGATGCATTCAGAAAAAGATTTTGGAAAGAGTTCTAACTCCTGTATTGAAAGATCCAAGCTTTAAAAAAGAGCGTTGTCCCCTAAACTATAGCTGTCTACCTGTAAAAGCACTACCCAGTGCATCTTGGCAAGCTTTACCATACTTGACTAGAAATATTCTCCTGAAACTTCCACCATAGGGGTCTTTTCAGTACTGTGCCTTACACCTGAATGTGTGTATCAAAATACAGTCATAAGTCCTTTTGGGGGCTTTAAATAGATTTTTGCTTAGTAGGAGGTATTTGATCTGTGTTTACTAACATATATCAAATGCTAATTTGCTCCCACTACTGTTTTTCCTTTTTCAGTCTCTGAAACCACTCCCTGAGACTAGTCTGCAGCATTTTTCCAATCACCTCTCATTCAATAAGGCCTTGTGCTGGCCTCAAGAGACACATTTTTACCACTGTTGCCTTAACTGGCTGGCCTCAGGAGGGTTTTCCTACTGTTGCCAGCACTGCTGGTGTTTTATGGGAACAAGGACTGGGGGGAGGTATAGTTAAACACTCAATAATGAAGCTTCTTGATAAACACCCTTTGCACTACTGTAATTACCATATATCTTGATTGCCAGGAAATAGGCACTTGATAAACATGTGGCTTCATTGTTTACCCATGTTTGTTTTCAATTAAAACCAGAAACCTATAATGTGCATTAGAACATTGCTTAGTTTGGTTTGAAACTAGGCAGGTAATTAACGACTAGACATTGCATCTATTTATTTTAAGACAGTCTCCAGAGACTTCAGTGACTTGTCATTCCAAGAGAATAAGCTTCTTAGAAGGCTAGAAGAACAGCAGTTTCTTTAGGACTTTTTCCTCCTGTCCAGTTCTTGCACTTTAAGTCCTTTTTTTTTTTTTTTAAAAAAAATTTAAAGTCTTTTGGCTAGGCATCATACAGATGTTCAATGCAAGCATAGCCCTTCCCCACACTCTGTATCATGTGGTAGCCTGGATGTTGCAATTTCCAGGCTTCCAGCTGCCCAAAGCATTTTGGAGCTGCTGAGCAAATCATGTTCTCTGAACTGTTTCATTGTAATATTTTTTTCTTAGCTGCTAGTCTGATTAATCTGTTGCACTTTGTCAGACTATCACTTGGTAGTTCCTTGTATTTGTAGCCAACTCACAAATTTACTCAGTACTGAAGTATTGTTGGATACAAGTATCACAGCATCTCTTGTCAGATTTTGGAGATAAACAAGTTTGTTTATCTGCAGTTAGCCAAAACCACTTGATTATCATCATCTCTGGTTTCAGTCAAGAAGTACTAATAAGCTACATGCTTTTTTACCTTTGAGGAGTCTGTATCAGCAAAGATTGTGAAAGCACAAACAATACTGAGACAAGACATATCACACTGACGTGTTCACACTAAGCCAACAGAAAGGGGAGAGAGCCTGAGGTGGGTGCCATACAGGAAAACAGAACACCCTACCAGCAGCACCATGCAAGTCAGCTTCAGATCACGACAGACAGACCTTCAGGCAACATCAGATTAAGCATAGGTTTCCTTCATGACCTCACCACAACTTCAGTAACTCTGCATTTTAAGCTATGCTTTTCACATTAGCTACTGTAAGTGAAAGTTTTACTCCGTTTTTTACTGTAACCTGGTGAAAATTCAGTATGATTTTTAAGATCAAAGGATACCACTCTTTTACAAAACAGGGAATTTATCACCTATCCGGTTCCTGAGCATGAGATAACAGCCTTCATCCTGGAAGATACTTGAGTCAAGTTTGAGATCTGGTACCACAGGATTCATGAGAGGAAGACACGTCTGCTCCAGTGAACAGTGTTCAGCAGATGGATATCCCGGCATGGAATGAGGCAACAGAGACCATTCCTGAACTCTCAAGTCAAATTGGGATCATCTCAACAGCAGTGACATGTCTGGTAGAACACAACCACTAAATAACATTCCTTTGAGTAATAACCCACCTTGTAAGGGAAAGTGCTTATATAACATTTCATATAGCCTAAGCCAGGGGACGTCATTTTAAGTGGCCATTAATTTACAGCAGATGAAGAACAAAACATTCCAGACAACTTTTCAAAAGGTATTAGGTGCTTAAATCTCTGTCATTTTCAATGAGAGTTAGGCACCTAATTTAAATAAAAATTAATATCTATGTTTTTTCTGACTTTAAAAAACTGGGACTGAAGCTTTTAATTCACAATAAATTTTCTTCATAGTGTTTTTCCTTCAGTTAGAAAAAAATTATACATACATGCATATAATATACAGATGCACATTCACACCATGTATATAATGTGTGTGTACAAATGCACACGCATACAAAATGTACATACATATACAAATATATCATAATTTTGTATTAATACACGGCTAAGCATTCATGTGTCCTCTATACAAAACGAGGTAGATCAGTTACATCGTTTAAAGATCAAAGTCACATTTTCATCATACTTTGTGTCTGTATGCATTATACATACACATCGTCCCTTTTTTAGACTTATATGACTCATTTTTGTTTTGAAGTTGCTCATTCATTTGCATAACTGGAAGTTGTGCCAATGTGCCTGAGGAACATAAGTTCTTTAGATAAAAAAGTATTTCATGGCTTTTTAGTATAAATAATATGGTCATTACTCCTAAATGACACAAATTGCTTATTAATGAGGCCACAAAATAGTCTTTAAAACAATCTAAATGCGGTCTAGATTGGTTCCTTTATAGAAATAATGAAGACATAATCACAACATGACCATTGATGTAATTTAATAGAGTGATTCACTGGCTGCTAGAATCATATGGCTATAAGACAACATAATGCTTTGCAGCCACATCTGTTGTCAGGAATCTAACTCCCACTGAATTATATGAAAGACTCCTCCTCAGTTCCACTAGAAATTTGAGCTGATTTCTGCTGATTTCAGTAAGAAATGTATTATGTCCTTAGCAACCTGCACAGTGGAATTTAAGACCAGTATTTGTTTCAGAAATTTGAGAATGGAACCTTTTCTTCCACTTGGTCATAATTATTATGCAAGAGATGAAATTCTGTTTAAATCATGCATTTCTGCAAAAGAACATGAAATACAAGCAGTTGATCTTGTGATTTGGAATAGCTCATTGGTATAATCTCTACATTATTGCATGTAAAGACACAATCATAAATCCCTTGATGAAGTAGGCCTTAATGAAGCAATCTGGTTTCTCTCAAATCAGGTCTATTTTGAAAATGTAAATCTGAAATATTTCTGATGTACAAGAAGTTAGGATGTGTTCTCTAAGGAAATGTGCATCCACAGACATTTTTTTGTCTGTTACAAACCAGACATTATCGCTTGGAGTCTGCACTTATCTATTACAAATAGTCAATCTTATTTATTAAGGAGATGAGAAAAAGTTCTGGTAGACACCATTTACTTTAAAAACTAGAGTAAGGTGGGAGATGGCCTGCAACAACATCAGCTGCTTAGTAGGAATTCTCTGAAACTTTTATGGCACAGAAAACAATAAATGCATTAAAAACCACAGAGGAAGATGTGTGTGTTTAGGGACCCTAACAGATAATGATGGATTCAAATTTCCTCAAAGCTAAAAGCTTTGCCTCTGGAGGTTTACTGACCTTTAATATAACTTCAACTTCAGTGAGACATGCACTACTGAGAGTTTGTCACTTTTCTGGTAGGGACACAAATGTATTTTGTTCTTTATGGCTGTTACACATGCCTATAAGGATTGTCAAGTGATAACAGACACACTGAGTTTCTGTTTAAACATGAAGAAACAGAACAGTGAATCACTTCCTAAGTTGCTGCATTTGAGACAAAAGTTCGTAGTTTCACTTTGCATGGCAAACTACTGTATCAGATGGACAGAAAAACTTTCCACTTGAAAGGTAGCATTGAATTATGTACATTTTTGATGTGAAACTTGTTGATCATAATTTTTCACCATTTGCATTAGTGAACCAGCACAGTATTTTAATCATGTTTAAGTATCTCATTTATTTGTTATCAAAGAACCAAGCAATTATGAGCTACTGGGAAACATCTGCACTATCAGAAACGGCACATGGAGTTGCCTTGGGTTTGCTTCTTGTTGTATACAATGCTCTCCACAGAGCACACTCTTTCTTTCAAGTATAGGCTGCATTTTTTCTAGTCAGTATGTGTATTTCATTTTTAAAAGGTATTTCAGAGGGAGATGGAGTTTTGATATTCTAGAACTATAGCTCTAGCCTCTTTCATTAGAACATCATTATCCTGTGCAAAAATTCTGTCAGAAATATTGAACAGCTGTGTATCTGAACAGTTTTTCAGATTCAGTTTCCTATTTCTAGTTCCAGGCCTGAAAATGCCCAATTCTATGAGCAAAGGAGGACAGCAGAGAATTGTGGAAGGTCAGTATACAGTCAAAAACAGAGATAAACATAAATTTAAACAGGAAGCAGGGGAAGATAGATAACATTGCAAGAAGATATGCAATGGCAAAATAATAAAAGAAAAAAGAAACATACATACACAATTGTACTAGCGAAGACAGAGCCGGTAAGGGAAGCATTCCAACTCCAGCGAAGCTGTGGGCAGAAAGCTACAGGTGAACAACAGGCAAATTTTCCCTCTGCTTTTTGAGGGGTGAGGAAATCCTAAATGCTTCCACTAGCTCCTCATCCTCACTCTAGCTCCTGCCAGTGGGATGCCAGAATCTAGCGAGGTTCTGCAATTCTGAGAAACAGATTTAGCTCATGGGGAATAGAAAGGATGGGATCATCTGAAAAAAATAAAACAAAATGCACTGCCTAGCAAATCTGCAATGGCAGAGCATCAGTTACAGAAGTGACCCACTTAGTTCCCACCCTCAGCCAATTCTTCTTCATTCATTACCACCGTACTCCACCTACTGTCAAAAGCCTGCAGCACTGTTGAAGTGCATAGTCAAGGTTACCAAAAGAAGGAATTTTAAGCAGATCTTGGAAAATATTCACAGAAAGAGGGTATTAAAATGAGTAACAGACAGTATTTGTGCCAGAAAGCTAAATTATTAACAGTTACACTTACCAATTCACACAACATAATATCAGTGTTTAATCTGCTGAACTGCAATGATTTTATATATAATCCACATGTAGTGAATGCCTAACAAGCAGAAAATGGACCAGGAAATATTTTAGTTTCAAACTACCATACATGGATGAATTATCATCCATTCATTTTAAACATACAATTAAGGAAGAAAATTTATTCATTATATTTGCTAGGAATTATTTACATTCCCTTATCTATACCACTTTGAAGGGTATATCCAGAAATAGTTTGGAGATGTAATTACAGAAGAACAGAGACCATATTGGCCATTATTGGCCATCCCACCTACTTCTAACTGTCCTGCAAGTTTGTGTTTTAAAGTTATCAAGAAGTGAATATCCATTCCATTGTAACTCTTAATCATCTATTACTTAACCACTCAGGCACTAACTAAATGACAAATAACAAGACTTTTACCATTAACGTTCAATACAGCACACTATCTTTCAATACAGAGTGTGTTCTAGTAACATTTCCTGAGTCTGAATAAATAAGACAAACATTTCAGCTTCTCCAAGCACTGAACAAAGTCAGGAGGTATCTGAAGCCCTTCTTTAGGAATGGCTGTTCATTAAACTCCCTTTTGTTTATTTGTTTGTTTGGTTTTTTTCTCCACCACGTCACTGATTTAGGTACTTTCCTGAAAGGGAGAGTTTTGTAAAATGCAAAAAGTGAAACATATCTTCTGGTGAGAAACAGGTATTCAAGATATTATGGATTTTGGTACTCCTAAGCAATGCTGCACCCTGATTCTACAAGTATTTTATCATGCAGTGGTTTAGAAACTGGAATAGGAGTTTTGTCATCAACTTTACCACAAGAAAGATAATCTCTCCCTATTCTGAAAAGTGAATTCAGTTCTAAGTATTATGTAAAAAGAAGCACTCTTTAGCCTGAAGAAAAATGTCATTTCTTTTCTTCTAAGAAATAATGGGTTGGCAGGTACCCTGTTCCTGCAGTACTTGCCTTACTACGTGGATTCACTTTTTATTGTTACCTTGCTTTCTTCTTTTTCCCACTGTAAACAAGTGAACAAACAAAACACCTGACAGCTTAATTTCACTTCGCAGTTCTGTGAGGCAATAAACCTATGCAAATATATAGCCAAATATGTATAATCTAGAGTTTGAACACTAGAAAACAGTGAGGCAAATGAATAAATTTAGGTTAACAGGTATTTTCATTTACTGGAATTGAATATAGTCTGCTTGAGTAAGCAAATATTTCTGCCTGAAGGCTTGTAGGATTAGAACATGCATCTTTAATCAGATAGACTAAAATCCCCAGTACAAAATATCCTGAAAACCTAGACATTTGAACATGCATCTGAAGTTTTTATCTCAGATCTGTGTAAAGCAGGTTCTCCACATCATCATGAAAATCTCTCCAAGCAGAAGTGGAACATATTTGTGATAAATGGAGTAACCCCCCAGACCTCTAGCATACGTAACATCTGCAATGTGAGAGAGTATCATACTCTTCTATGGTCTTCCAGTGAGCCACATACGAATGAACAAAATGTTTCCAGAATACCAAAATAAAAGGGAGAATTTTTCAATTAAATAATCTAGCAATTTTTAGTGCAGCTTTTTATTTGAAAGGGGAGACATCTTACTTTTTGTGTCTGAGAGCAGCTATTTTATCAATTGCTTTGTTTGTGAAAGAAACATAGCTGCATAGGAAGATCTTCTACTGGTCAGCATATTACATGTCTTCTCCCTAGCATGGCCTAAACGTCTCCTATGCAGCTTTTGTTTCCTTCCGTTCTAGGGCTGCCCTGTTAAAATCTTTAGTAAATTGCTGAGCTTCATGCAAGCATGAATGCTTTTACTCATATGTGATACCCATGCTTCCTTTCATACTTAAGATTCATATGAATTTTGTAGGCAGTTATTGTCTAGAAGGAAGGAAGAAGATACCTCTTCTTGCTGGCATGCCTTCCCAGAAGTCAACTTCTTAACTGCTTTTGTTTAGAAGAGCCACTCTGGAGCCCTATTATCACTCTTAATCCATGGATCATTTCAGTCTCTGTGGAACCTCTCTTCTGCCTGCCTGCCTGCCTGCCTTTCTTCTAAAAGGGAATGAGAAGAGAAAAATGAACCCCAGCTGGTTTACCCAGAAATTATGCAGGATTAGTCACTCTAACTGCAATTTTTTATCCCTGCCTCTTGGAAGGGATAGGCCTATAAAACCTTTTTGGATTTACAGGTGAGCAGCATGGGAACTCTGTAACCCTTTTTTCTTCAGTACAAAGGATTCCAAGTACAGTTCCAAATTCAAAAGTTGAAGATCATGAGCCAGATTTTAAATTTAAATGTGATTGACTGTAGGACTGCATTTGTACCAAATAACACCCAGCTGGAATGTGGCTCACGGTCATTTCAACAAATCTGCATGTAAAATAACATGCCCTTTCAGCCACTACTTAAATTGACTGTCATCTTTGACACAAAGCTATACAGACACTGACTTGAAAGTATTTTCAGTAGTTTTAAATATTTGCCCCAACATTTTCACTCAGTTCAATTTTCCTGATTTCCATAAATGAGACCTGCATTTAGTAATTTGCACTGTGTTGCTTCAGAAATAAATTTTAGATCTAATTTCAAGTCTCCCTCAACCTACTGGGAGATTTTTCTATCATTAAGAACAGACTCCCAGACTTTCTATCTCTTTACTAAAGGCAGATGAATAATTGTATAAGAAGGTACAATTCACTATAAAAATCTGCTCTCTGTGATCCATTTCTCTTTTCAGTGGAAAGCTGAACTGTAAGCATAGCTTTGTGAATCAAGTTTGGATGCTAACATTCTGAGCATATCTTTGTGAATAACTGCAAAGAATCATTTGCATAATTAAAAAGCTTTTCCTGTAAGCAGTCATATTTTCTCAAACATATTCATGATTACTTGAATTTGTTCTACAATTTGTTATATGAATCAAATAATTAATTACTTCTAAGTGAATGTCAGTTGATATTTAAAACTTATACAGTCCTTCTTTCTTTGATTTGCCAGGTAAGCAACGTGGTTGTGCCAGCTTGCCCACTGGTGGATTATATGGATCTGTTTTGCCATACTTGAAGCTTGTAATTTAGAAATTAATTTTTCCCAAACATTAATGCCACTACAGATCTATTGTTCAGGTCTTCACATGAAATGAAAGGGATGTTAGTTTTTCAGAAGCAAATACCTCATGGAAAATATTCTCAGAAATACATTAGTGATATTTACTTGGGATCAGTTTGATGTAATGAATTCATTATATATCCATACTTGAAATCTTAGACAGATTAATAAAGCAAGCATAGGCCTTATGCTCTTGAGATGGAAAAAACATAGCCATATTTTTTTCAAGCTGGAAAAGTGGAATAGGTTCACCAAACTGACAGGAAGAGCAGAAAAATTATACCCACTTGTAATTGTAAACATAACATGCCTTCAACTTTTTGGTGTGACTGCAGTTCCTGAGGGATAATTTTAATTTTTTGGTGGCTTTGGCTCTCCCATGCTGCTAGTGTATTCTCAGGGACTAGCCAAAGAAACAAAAATCTCCAGTTTAGATTCAAACAAAAAAGTAACAGTGGTTCAACATCACACAATCTCTTCTTCGCATGAAAATTAACTTCATGGCTATTCTGAGAAGCCTGTGAAGTCTCACAATTACACTCACATTTTGTAGGCTTGAAAATACATGATACAAACTACATTTTTTCCTAATATATCATTATATCTTTTTTTTCATCAGTATCTGGAATGCAAAAGCACCTTCTCTTTCTGTTTGCTGAGAGGACATTGTTCTGTCATGTCAAAGACTTCACTGCATCGTGCATATCACACAGAGGATATGTTTGATTTATATTTCCTTTGCCAATCAATGTTTTCAGAGTGATTTGATACATGTTCATACTGTGGGACTAAATACTAAACTGGGAAACAGTGACTTCCAACATTGTTCATTTACAGACATCATTCAAATTTCAAATTCAAATTCAGTGACTAAATTATTCAGAACAATCTCTGCCCACTTGTCACTCCCTAGGAAAAACACAAAACCAAAATCAAGAAAACAACAAACCCCAAATCAAACCCCACTTGTTTTTTCTCTTTTCCCCAATGTCTGTTTATATAATGGGCTTATATTTTTAATTGCAAACAGATTTCAGTGGTGTTTAGTTTGTTTTCAGATGTCTTGAGCTTCAGTATTTTGAGGATTAACACCTTTACTTCGTTGTTTTCCTGGTTCATGTATAAAGAGTATCTGGTGTTTCCTTCTCTCTTGTAGGGATGAGAGCTACTTTATATATAGCAAGTACTTTTATACAACAAAGTGCTGCAGTGCTTGAGTAATAAGCACATTATTACATCAAAGCTATTTTCAATTTGTCTTGCAGCAGTCATTCATAGGCTGTCATTTAAGCATGTTGTTTCTTCTAAACAGCTTTTGTCCTGCTACAGATGCCAAAACTAAATGAGCAACAACAAATAAAAAGGATTTTCCACCCTGATATTGTGCTTGTTTCTATTAGTTTGACCCTAATGGCAGCAGTGACATGCCTAGTCTTGAGAAACAATTAATGACAAGGACAACAGAGTCTAGCACCAGTGAGAATGACTTTGATCATTTTCTCTTTGTCTATACAGTGTCTGGCAGGAAATATAAATGGCATTTTTAATGGGAAGGTTGATAGAACTGACCTAATAATTTAGCTTTCAGACTATTTAAAAGCATGCAATTATCTCAAAAACTATTTTCTGTACCTTCTGTTCAGCAGAATCTCAGCTGAGCTTCCCGAAGTAGAAATACCATTGTTTTCTTTGCTTCTAATGCTACTGCCTTCTTGCATTAGTAGAAGACAGCTTAGAAAGGCATGTTAATACTCCACATCAGTTTTGTGCATTTTTTCATACATTGGCTTACAGTGCTATGCAGGGAGAATCACTCATACACTACAGCTGATTTACTGTATTGCTGAAAAAGCAAAGAACTCTTAACACCTTTGGACTCAGCTATTTATATAAAGCTGTTTCTTTTGCCAAGTAATTTCAGTGTTGGTTGTGCTGGTCTGTATCAACCAGTTTATAAATAAGATCCCTCCTGAGCCTCTTCTGGGGTGATTCAGTAACACTTTATAAATAAAGACAAAGAGAAAAAAAAAAAATCATATTCTGAATCCTGAGCATGAGCTTTAAGGATTTCCCTACCCTCAAATTACTTAACATATTAAATAGCAACAAGTTACAAAAAAAATGTTTGAGCTGCTTCCATGCTTCAGATTGTTCTGTAAGGGAAGAAGTCCCAAGCGTAGAGGTGATACTGAAAGCATTAATATGGAATTAATTACCAAATAATATTTTTTCAAGTTTAAGCCCAAATGAAAAGCATCTGCTATATCTTCTACCTACTTGTACACCAGGTCATTGGCTCCTGTCTGAATCTTAGCGCAACAGAAACTTCGCAGAAGTGAAATGGTGCCATGGAGGAATCCACAGCAGGGATTGCAATCCTCTGGCTATCTGGACTTGACTGAAATTTCCAGGTTCATTTTCTAGCTCCTTGGGAGACTCATATGATGCTAGAGAGTTAGGTAGCCCTTTGAGAAGGTGATGAGAGTCTGCAATGGTTGATTCTCCAAACATGAATATCTGTAACTCAGATCCTGCTCAAAATGTAAAGGGAGACAGGGATGTGTTAGGAGAATGTATTAAGACTGTGAGGAATTCAGACATTACAGTAGCAAAGTAAGTAAAAATAGCTTCAACTGCAGAAGGCTGTTGGCTTTCTCGTTGGCCAAGCATATTTTAGTTTCCTCTTTATGCTACAATACTTCTTTAATGATACTGCAGTGGAGAAAATTACTGTGGTGAGTTGATTATACCGTATGGTGTTTTGTTTCTAAATGAAGATGTTTGGATTGCCAGCTCAAAGCACTGCAGTGCTGCTTAAATTCAACAGACAGCTACAGATGAGCATTTGGAGAGGTCTTTTTCCAAACTGAACAAACTGTTGATTATACTACAACAGTGCCTTACAGCATGACTGATAAGTCGGAACCCTAAACGAAGAGGTGCTGGAGAAATACAATATGCCTTCCAAAATGACAGCAGTTCCACAGAGCACTTTCCAGTACTGATCATCAAAAGAATGGAAAGCAAGTCTGATCATGAATTAGGTATCAAAACCTAACAATAATAATGAAGACATCCTGCTGAGTTATAAATATCATACTGTACTGGATTGTTTTGTATTATGCCCTCATTGCCAGATTATCTGAGCACTTCTTAGTTGTGTATTAAGTAATATAATCAACATCCATAAAAAATGAACTATAAAAACAGTGTTACGTAACATTTGTTTACTTTAATTTGTAGTGTGAATTACACTTCAAAACCAGAAAAGAACTGTGGACCCAACCACAAAATATTCCCATTGCTGCACTGGTCCCCAAAAATATCTTTCAAAGTTAGAGCACCGGAATTCGTACGAAAATTCTGCAGGAGGATACAAAATGTACTAATTTGTAGGTTTGATTTTCTGAAGCACTGAAATGACTGTATAATGAACCAATTTCTTCATTATTACATGCATATAACTTAGTTACAAGAGCAGTCCACTGCTTTCCAGATATTTTTTATGTTTGTAGTGTTATGTTTTATTAGTGAGTGAATAGCAGGTCCCAATATGATTAGACCAGAAATCCTCCCTAAAACAAAAGATATCATTGGTCTGGCAAATGCAGCGTTGATTTCTTCATCTAAATATATTAACAATGCTTAGACATAAATAACTTCTGTATTTAATCAAATATGATAACATCATTATCTTGGTTTACTTGTGGCTCAATATAAAATCAAGAAAGATACAAAAGAGAAGACACAGCAAGTTTGTAGGAAATATAATCATTCCACAAGATAAGTGGATTTGGATGTCCTCTTCCAAAACACTTTTAATATCCTATTTGAATAGAAGTAGATAGGCTGCACTAAGGTCAACAGAAAGGAGCAAAAGTGCTCTATTGAGTATGTAGGATCAAGATTTTGTTCTAAAGAGAGAAATGTCACCCTTTCAAGGGAACAAATCAGACTTATCCAGGATTGTCCATGAGAAGATTAAATTGATCAATTCTGGTAAATACATTTGTTTAAACTTTGTAAGTACCACATAACCATTTCTGTTTTATTGACTACATTACTTACATGTTACAGATTGATTTCTCAAATTTAGACATTTATACAAGTTTTACCAAAATGGTCATTTGAGCAGTAACTGGAATACAGCTCTTCCAATCAGTTTGTCAATATCCAAGGTATTAAGTAACATAAGATTTTCTCTCTCCCTGTATTTTGCACAGGCTTGTCCGTAACTCACAGTCAGGGCATGCCTACTGATTTAAACTCCTTGCCCTGTATAGGTGTGAAAGACCTAGATGATTTATCCTGCCAAGCCTAGCAAGGGACTCCAAGTTGGTCTTTAGTATGATGAGATATCCAGGCTACCCAGATCAGAACTTCAGAAGGCTGGAAAAAAAATTACATGCCGTGAAGTCTAGGCACTCTAGGTGGGAACTGACTGGATTTTGGTAGACTGATGTTTTCAGTTTAGGTGATGCAAGAGACACAGGCACCTATTTTGATACTTGGAAAGCTCATCGGATGTAAAGTCAAAGAGCAAATATTATTGGATTTAAGATTCTAAGTTCATTCATTGAGTTAATAAAACCTTTCATGTCCAGAGTTCCTAAAGGGAAGCCTAAAAGGTTTTTTTTTAATTTTGAGGGACAAACCAATGCAGGTTTAAACCTGTATGACTCAGATGCATATTCCCATGCAATTATAATCACCAAATACAGCATACAGCAGTATACCAGTAGCTGATGTGAAATCGCATTCTGCTGTGTGTTTTTGTCACTACATCACTATCAGTACATGAATCAGT
The DNA here is from genome assembly GCF_000737465.1 of Haliaeetus leucocephalus. Lineage (NCBI taxonomy): Eukaryota > Metazoa > Chordata > Aves > Accipitriformes > Accipitridae > Haliaeetus > Haliaeetus leucocephalus. The sequence goes on along the minus strand of NW_010972698.1, from coordinate 1,681,814 downwards.
GATTTTTAAGCACTTGTATCATGAATTGTAGCATAGAATTATGAGTCACTTCTGAAAAACAGGGCTTCAGCTTTGAAAGATCCTATCACATGATTTGCTATGAGAAGTTTGTTATTGCAACAGCTAAGTCTATGGTAGTACATTTATAGCAAACAATCTGCTTTCATGGTAACTATTCCCAGTTCTGTCCCTTAGCTGCAGAATGATCTGGAGCATCATTAGCTGTGATTGCTGTGATTGGTTTCTTCAGACATAAAACTGGACTGGAATATTATTTCCTATGCCCCAGAAGTATTCTCAGACTGATGAACACTTTGCAAGTGTACACAAATACATGTGTAAGAAAATAGGTATGGGCAGTTTGTTTAGCATCCCTATTTGTCCTTGGTCTCTCCAGAAACTATTCTCAGACGCTAGTACCGGTAGTAGTGGTGACAGATTACATGAGGATTCTTTTACCTTCGGATTTAGCTGATGATCTCCAAATATAAGCCACTAAAATAGACAGAAGCAAAATATTTTTAATTCAGGTGCAGATGGGAGTGGGTGGAAAGGAGAGAACAGTTGGGATGGAAGCAATATAAAATTATGTACATAAAAGGAACCTCTTACTGGTCGTTCACTAGAGAAACACAGAGCTGAAATCTTCTCTCTCACCATGTGGTGCAGAGCATATCGATGTGATGTGAGATACTGAAGCTCCTTCAGCCCTTCAGATGAATTCACGTTTTTAATTTCGTGGAGGGAATGAAAACTGAATGACAGGGATGAATTGTGTGTACTGTAGCTACACTGTAATTCAACATATGTTAACATTTGTTATTTCAGGTTTCTTATACACATATAGAAAGATCTCCCCGTTAGTTTAAAGAGTCTTTGAAAAGATGCAGAGTAATACCAAATATATTACATCATTCAACCAAATGTTCCTTGCAGTTTCTAGTAATAAATTTATAATATTTAACTCTCATTTAGCACATTTCATTAAGAGGTATCAAGACTCATCATAACAAATGGCAAAATCATTGCTCTCACTTTGCAGTTAAGCAGATTGAGTGAGGCATTAAGCAATGACATTCACTAAGCTGCAAACAAGCTTCTTCAGCCCAGTTGTGTCTTCTGTCAACAAAACCCCTAGTAAGGTTTCAAAGGTAAAACCAAGTAGCATAATGGAGTAAGATCCACCCAAAATGAGATCCGGTAGTTTACAGTGTATGAAAAATCAGATTAGGACAACAGTGAGAAAAAGCAGAACAAGGAGAAAGAAATAGGTATTTAGAGGTGATAAAGGAGATTAAAGAGTGAATGTTAGTGATTAATCTTGTCTATGATAAGGCTAGGAACCCTTCCACTCACCACACAACCTAACTGTGCTATTAATCCATGCTAATTGTGATAGTACTCAAGAGCTAAGCTATATTAAACACCTTCATTAGGCACTCTACTGAGTAAGAGAGTCCCTGCCATAAAGATCTTGTAGTTGAAATCAATGAAACAAAGACTACCCATAACATCTGACATAAATGAGACAAAAGGAATAGTGTTAACATGATAATGTGATAGCATCAGTGCATGCACCAAGAATACTACATTCATTCTATTAGAAATTATACTCTCCCCCTGCAGATCTGGGTTCTATTTCTTTTTTGATTGTCTAATGAGGGAAAAATATAAAACAAGTTTTTACACTAGGGATGAAATTGTTTAAACATTAACTTATCTAACACAATGTGGGAAAGTAATACAGAAAACTGGTTGTTTTTAACATAATTCTGGGTCAGTAAACTTCTTTGATTAGGGAGTGGGAAATGTTCCAGAATTACAACAGAAAATCTGCCACTGTCATCATGTTTTCACAGTTCATACTAGCAGTTATATTTGTGCATATTAATTTGTTTCTAACTGATGACAATATGGGTGCCCCAGGAACACAGACTTAAAAGATATTCTCTTAGGTAATTGTAGTTTCCCCCACTGAATTTTAGTAGTACTTATGACAGCTGGCTAAATTATACCTATGTCCTTCACTTCAAGATCTGATGTTCATCAGTCTTTGCTTTCTTGACTACTCGAGCAGCCCATTTCATGGATGTTTTGCATCATGCACCTCTGTAATGCTATTCCTTATGCTGTTACTTGTCCTTGATCAGGATCTTTCATAACTGCAGGTTCCATTTCCACATTAACATTATGATTCAACATAGCTAGCTGTGTCCAAGGAAGCATGCCAAGATACATAAATTCAAAACACTTTGGAAAGTACTTGGACAGAGAAGGAAAAATAAAAAGTCCAGCTGCTCAGTGAGAATGGCTTCTGACAGATGTCGCATGTCCTTCAGAAAAGGACTGTTAGTAACTGCCATTTTCCTGAGACTGTCTCATTTCAACACCCCAGTGGAGACATCTTCTGAGACCTCACAAAGAGATAAATGGAACATTAACTAATATCTCTATTGAGCAGGTGTTGTAAATCTACTTGTTGAAGAAGAGCTTTAAAAAAAATGCATAGAGGCACTGTTCCTGTGTACAGCCCAAAGCTCATGCTGAGAAACTGCATTTTAGAGAGGACTATAGAGGGAATAGCAAGTGGAAGATCTCACTCCCCTTGTGCCCAGGTGCCTAAGTACCATGGTCATTTTAAAGGACAAGTACTTATTTCAATAGAGATATAGTAATATTACTTCAGGCAGGGGACCAAGAATGGTCCATAAAGGAGTCTGCTTATGGCAAAGAGTTTTGTGTAACCAGCCCCACAGCTGTCAGCTAAGCATTGCAAAGATCTTGCTCTGACACTCAGTTTTTCTGTTAAAACATATTTTTTCATTCGGAACATTTCTATACTTGGTAAATGTATCTGACAAAGCCTGGGGAATCATATTTATATAAGAACCCCTCCAGTTTCTCTTAGCTGAAAGATGTTTTCTTGAGTTAGGTAACACACTTAGCAAGAAAAATGGCTAATAAAAAATAATTAGCCTCAGGGAATAAACAAGATTCTTTTAATTTATAAACCATTTACCTATCTATTTATCCATCTATCTATAGATATACTTAAAACACTGTGTGTACTGTCCTGACTGATATTTGGTTGTGGAAAATTATTTTGGAATGGAAGATTGTTCCAGTGTTTATTTTCATCAGGATTCAAATAAAATCTTGTTATAATCTACTAGGAAACTAAAATCCTGTGCTGTTTGAGCATCACAGTAAGGCATTATCTGGTGTTTCCCAAATCTATTGCTAATATATAAATTATCTGTACTATTTTAAGTTGCTTTCAGGTGTCTACTACCAACAGTCACTTTTCCAAATGGCTCTGCAATTTTAAAGTCTTCTGACTGATCAGAATACCTGATGTAGTCACTTTACAAAGATTCAATGAAAGGAAGCAAAAAAAATTCAAAAAGTAGTATAAATAACCCAATAGCAGGAATATGAAATATTTCTTTTTGCCTCTCAATTCCTTTCTTCATTTTTAACTCTACAGAAAAAAATCACATTTGAACATATTTAGTTTCATGCCGGTATGGTTTTGTTTTCTTTCTATGCTGTCTGCTGTTTTGGTAATTTTCTCAAAAAGATTTGTAACTAGGAACAGGGTACAATGAAGGCACTTGATTTCTGGTACTGTTAATAAAAAGCCAACAATCACTAGTCCTACCAAATGTATGCTGATTTTTTAAATAGTTCCATGTAACTCAGACCATTTGTGAACAATGACCTGAGTTGTGTCCTTGAGGAATGGCTTTCTCCCAGTGCAGAATTATATTTACTGAAACCAATATTTCATGTTCATGACCTAGGTTCTTATAAGAAGAAAATATATTTTCAGTGGGGAACTAATTAGCTGCAGTAACTATGAATGTTAGCATGCAGGAACTTCTCAAAGACACCTGACAATGTACTCCTTCCCCCTCAACCACCAGTCTTTTCTGCCTGAAACTGTTGTGCTTGGTTTTATTTAATTTTAGGTCATCTTTCAAAATAATCTCATATCCATTATTCACTTTTTACCCAGCAATCGCTTCTGCCTTAAAATCCTCGCTTAATGCATCAGTCCATACTCTGGGATTTGACTGGCAGAGAGTAAGCCTGAGCTACAGTGAAAAAAATTGGAAGAGACAGACTTTGGGGTAGTTCTGGATCCTGGAGGTAAATTTCTGGCCCCAGTAAACTCAGAGCACCTGAACTCAGAGACTTTTAAGGTCTCTAATGCCAAGCTCAAAGTAAAGACTTTCACGTAGCACGTAAATTTTACTTTTTCCAGAAGGGAGGAAGAAACAGAGAGGCAGGACTAGAGAGGCAGGAAGAAAGGAAGAAAAATTGTGCTATACTTGAAAATAAGAAAGTAGAAAGTACCTGGAAGTCTGTCTATGATTTAGACATAAATGTCTAAATCTGTAGAAGGTATGTTAGTCTGCAGGACAGTAAATCACAGCCTAAAAACCAGAATGCAGCAAAGTTCTTTGGAAGTTTTACTGCCAGAGTATTTGCGGGGAGAAGAGTAGGGAAAGAAGAGGAAAAGCCAGTTTTAGAGCAATAACCAAGAAATTACCTGCCCTTAGGACACAAGGAGAAAGTCAGGAAGCTAAATGACTCAGATATCTCATGTGCAAATGGAGGAGAGATTAGTCGTGTTCTAGCTTCAGCTAGGGACTCCCAAGAGCCTAAGGCTGGAGGCTGTATCTTAAGTCACATGGGTGAGGCCAAAGGAAGTTGCTGCTCTTCATAGATGAAAGAGAATAAGAAAAAGGGGCCAATTACTTTAAGCAGCAATACAGAAATGTAGCTTTTTTAATCAAATGGGAAAGAATTAGGTCCTTTGAATATTAACTTTTTACTGCACTACGACTGCAAAAAAACCCAAAACGTTAAGAAAACCAACCCTCTTAGCTGAATCCAGAGCATGGTTAATTTGGTCCATTGTTTTAGAAACAAGGGATAGTTTCAGAAAACTGTGAAAGTAATTAAGCCAAATATTGTGTGAATTTGTGTCCCATAAAGTTCCACCACAAGATGCTAAATTCCCTTTCTCACATCCACTGTAGCATCAGCTACCTGTGGTACCTCCAAGTACCTATGTCCTGATCAGCACCGGTATTGAAATCTCTTCTTTTGTGAGAATATTAATTCTATATCATTAATTATTTTCCACAAATTTTTTTAGGAATTTAATTACTTTTAAGATCTCTCTCTGTGTGTGGCTTGTGAAGCCAGGGAAACAATCACATGAGCTTAATTTTCTTAGGAAAGGAAGCTAAAATAAAAGCCCCATTCATTTCAGTCCCTGAAACAGACTGGAAAAATCATTCCAAGTGTAAAAAGTAGGAAATTTGTATGAAAACACACTCTTTTTTTTCATACTTTTGAAATGTTACTGCAAAGAAGAGTACAATCTCAAAAAAGTACTGATCAGAAACAAATACCTGCACTAAAAAAAAAGACAACTCATAACTGGAAAAACTTATAAAAAAGTAAGAAGTTTCCATTGATTATTTAAAATTAGAATCTAAGCTAATTTAGTATATTAATTGAATTTTATCTGATTATCAGTTTTTCTAGAAAGTTGACTCTGTGATACACAAATCTTCTTATAGATATTAATACTCTAATAAACCTAAGATTTTTTGTTGTCATCTCAGAAGCTGAGTCTCCTTACATTCTACAACAGGAAATTGGACTATTGTGACATATGTGTTATTTGTTTTTAAATATAACCATCTTCCTAGAGGTGAATTTCCACCATAAAATAAGCTTAAATTACAAAACTATTAAAATTCTTGACCTTCAAAGCTTAAGAAAGCAGAAGTATATATTGAACTAATAACACTTTCAGGTGGAAACCCTAAAATTTTCTATTAGGTCATTTATAAAACTATAGAAATTAATTAACTCATAATTTATATTTCCTAAGTCACCTTCCTCTAAATGCAAATATTTTTATTTAGATGTCATTTGCCAGTGAGCGATTTTCTATTTTTTTTGCAGTCATGGTGATATTTCAGCAATGACCCAGAATACAATTTCATAATATTCACAGCCTTAAAATTGGTAGCAGGATTATTCCTATTTATGTCATGCATTCTTTTTAAAACCAGACAAATCTAGGACTTTCTGACATTTTGCTAAGAGGAAGGACTGAATAGCCATAAAGCAACAAAAGTTACTAATTTTTCTTTAGAGTCTATTTTCACTACTCTCTTTCACTACTAAGAACTACTCTCACAGCCTTGATTGATTCTCAGCTTATTAAAAAGCCTTGGAAGGCACCAGCATGATGGTCAGAGTTTCTCAGAACTTTTTTGTACAATACACAGAATTATATTTCAGTTTTACACTAAGGTACTTTTTCAATATTAAAATGCTTCATTAATATGAGAAGCATCATTAAAACGCTTCTCACTTTAGCTTTGTGTGAAGTTCACAAATCACTTTATATATTTAAAAGCCATTCAACAAGCTGACTTAGTACACTTGTAGCAGGGTAACCTATTGTTTCTTGAACTGATGACATTATTTACTGTGGATACGGTGTACTTCAAAGGGGAAGAACATGAAATGAGACTGAAAGAGACAAATGCTAAACATAAGACAGATATATGCAATAAAAAAAATATATGTCTGTGTATGTGCTGGGTTGTTAGCTGTTAGGAAAACTGAACATTAGATTGTCTATTGCTACAAATTGGTATGATCTAGTTCTCCAACTTCCACTCCCTCCTTCAGATGTATAAACACATCATCCCAACTCATATAAATGTCAGAAAATTTAAGTCCATTACACAATTTTAAAAAGGTATCCACCTTTTTTGTCCATGCCTTGATCCTGTCATCCTTTTTGGTATTGATGCCTTTCAACTCTTTTTCAGAAGCATTTAAAAGGGTTCTGACAAGATAAACTGCTTAGCTTGTCTCTGGTATAATATAATCTCCTCCTTCAGGCTCACCATTACTGCATTCTCTTTGACAACATCAAACAAAAAATTCTGTCCTAATTTTCAAAGTCCTTCATTTGAAGGACTCCACTGTATGTTCTCCCATGAGAATCCTTTAGCACATGACAAAACAGAAATCCAGAAAATCATTATTGTCAAAGTCTCCTCTAAAGACTTCTATCTTCCCAATACAGACATACAACCAATATAGAAATGAAACGCAAGTGACCTGGCTGAATAGTTTCATGGGTTGTCTGGTAACCTCATACATGTCAACTCCAGTAAAATAAGCTTCTGCTTTTGTTATCAGAGTGTTTAGCTGGAGCCACCTTCACGCACTATTGTGTTGCATCCTCAGGTTTGTTTCACTCACATTTCTTTCTTTTTTCCTGGCAGGAAGATGCATTAATTACATGGTTATCATCACAATGCTTATCATAATAGAGTTCAAAACAACACGTTTGTACAGGTTTGGGGGAAGAACAGTATTTGCCACAAAGTTCATTGTATTAGTTTCACAACCCTCACCTAGAAGGACCTCCCTGTCTCTCTTGAAACAGAAAGAAAATATGCTATTCTCTTAAGAATAACACACACAGCTAAAGAATGGAAGAATTTCAACAGCCTGAATCAGTTCTTCACTCCCCTTTGATGTCATAAAGAGATCTGTTGGCTAGGGTCAGAATCTTCTATCAGTTCCCTTTATGGAAAGTGTATGTGATGGATTAATATCCCAACAATACCATGCACAAGTGATGGGGAGGGGTAAGGATAGCACAGCTTCTTCACTATTAGTTCAGAAGTAAAGGCACAGAGCTCCAAGTCTCATGCATAAAGCAGTGAAAGTGAGAACAATTTCCTGGGAGACTTTGCCAGTGGAAATGGAACTGGTCTGGATTTTACGTCGAGAAGAGCTGGCTGACTATCAAATGAATATCTGCAGAAAATAATGACATTTTAAGATACGTTTTTTCCCCAGATAGAGAGAAACGGTTTGTTTTGTGTAATAGCAATTTCCCAACCTCATGACTTGGAAATAGTGGTTTGCATACTGTAAGGTATTTCAAGCTCAATACATTTGAAATGAATAAACTTTATTTCTGTATCACATTGAAACAAACACTCTCCTACATCCTTCAAATGCAACAGAGCAGCATTTCTTGACAGAGGACTATTCCATTAAAAATATAAACTATCTATCTCCAATGTTGTCATGTGCAACCATTCATTTTTCAGTGTAAGAACAGTTGTTCTGAATAAGGCTGGCAAGGCCTCTGTTGAACTTACCAAATGTTTTACTAGACTAGAACAAGTTCTCCTTTTGATATTTGAATAATCCCTTCCTTGCTGCCCATACGTTTGTTAAACAGAGGTAAGCCATAGTCTTTTCAAGGCATATTTTAGAAATATAGGTCTATGTTAAAAAACAGCCATCATATTAGACTAGAAAGTTACACTATGTATTACAATAAAGGAATACAAAAAATAGTATTTAGTCATGTAAATCTTCAAGTTCACCTTGAACCCTTGTATTCAACATCAAGAGAAATGCAGAAGTCTAAGACCCTGATACTACAAATTCTTCCACATAGAAGAGTTCAAATGTCTGCATAGTGCTCTGTGGGACTGCATATATATGGTAGGTTACAGCAGGATTGCACTTGTTATTATTCCCAACTAAATGAAACAAGGTGTAGATCTCCTTTTCTTTCTCTTTTCTTTTTTTTTCTTTTTCTGAAAAAAATCCAAGTTCTATATTGCCTCTTACTTAAAAACCAAAACCAAAACCAACAAACCTCCCCCATATTGCTTCCTCTTCCACTGCTTTTTCCTCTAATAGCTTAGCTGTGACAAAGAGAGCAAAAATATACCCTTCATCTCACTTCAAACTCTGTGTTACTTAACAAACATACATCAGAAAAAATGTATTGTTCTTTTCTCTTATTTCCAGATACCATAATTTGATTTTTTCCGTACATATAAAAAAACTTTGTACTTGCAACAAAAAGTTAACTCAACTGCTGATGAATGGATGACCAAATTCAGTCACAAAAATCTGATACTGAGACAGTCGTTTTTTCAGTGCCAATGTTGAGATAAAAGAAGCTGATGCTTGATGTTATTTGACTTTCAAAACCACTCTCTTAACAGCATAATCAATGTCAGATGGTGCTGCCAGACTACTAGCACCATGTGAAAAATATTAAAATCAATTCTTTCCAGGGGTAGATTTGAATAAGACAAATGAGAACTCCTTTTGCAGTATTAATTGCTAATTAATATTATATTTTAAACAGAAACACCATGCAAACTATAAAAAGCATCAGAGATTCTCCTTGTGCTGCCCTCTCCTGTAATAGATGAGACATCAGGAATATCAGGGAAAATCAGACATTTCTGGAATATTTGTTTCCTTACAATATCTGGCCAACACTTTTGTGGCTTGCCATTTCTTTAATATTCAGGGATTGCTTCATGGACAAGAGAAGTTTCTTGGAGTAGAAAGCCCATTTCTTCATGAAGACATATAACCACTACAAACAAGAACCTGTCATGATTATGAAGCAACAAGATGCTGCTTGATTATCTGTTTGCAATGAAACATACTTGCAGACATTTGATATGCAACTATGTTTTTATACTCTGTCAAAAAGGAAAGAGAGCAGCCTTAAGAGAGAAAAATCTCTCACTTGCACACAGCCTGCTGAAGCTCCTACTAATGCATTTAGGTTTCATAAAAAACACCAAGACCTTTATCAAAAATTTTGCAATACTCATCTCCTTTTTCCTCTTGGCCTCTAGTTGCATTTGCAGACAAATTATTATATAACTCAGCTCTAATTTCTTTAAAATAAAATCAAGTTGAAGAGGTACAAGTTTCCAGTCTTCATAACAATGGAAAAAAGCTTGAAAATATTATCCAAATATAACACAAAGGCTCTGTGGATTTCTTAGAATCTTAGGATTACACTGATAAATCAAGGTTTCTTTTTCTTCTTCTGGATATCCCTCAGAAGGTATTTGGTTTTTAACTCTCTAAAAATTTCTATTTACTGCTACACAGTTAAAAAAAAATTGATGGAGTTTGTAATATTAGTGCCCTTGAATAGAAGGTGTTTTCCTAGCAGTGAACTACAATCTTTTAATGCATTAGGGATGGAAGATATTGCAAAAGCCCACTTAAATTCCTGACTTTTTTTTTTATAATTCCATTCACAAGGAAGCACATCTCTTTCAAAAATATATGCTAAGAAGAATGATGGTCTGTGTAGACTGGAGAAGACAAGAAAACTGGACTCTGGCTGAAGAAGACCAAAAGTAGGCTAGCTGCTTTGATCTAGAACTCTTTAACTCTGAGTTCAGGCTTTTTAGATTATAAAAGCAACTTGCAGAAGGTGAAAGAGCCAAATATATTTTCTCTCCTAGTTAATCAAATATAGATTCTGTCAATATTATATAGCCATAAAACAATTCCTATACACACATCCACTTTCTGAATCAGCCTAGAATTTAATAAGCCAGTAATTAGAGGCCAGACTGAATGACCTTTCATCTCCTGCTATTAATACTGTTTGCTTCCTTTTAGCAATGTTGTTCATTATCTTCTTCTGAATATCAAGTGGGTTTTATTTTTATGTTTTAATTCTCTCCAATAAATTACACGTGTCTGATCCACTTAGATAATTCAGAGCTAAGATTTTTCTAATGTTAACCTTTGCAAAGGTCTCTTTGCCATCTGTTTTTATATTTAATTAGCATTTTTTTCCTTCTTGCAGCAATCTCTCAAAGAATGAAATAAACGACTATAATTATCACTATCAGTTTGCCCTTATTTGATCTCCTGACCATAGTATCACATGCTGGTGTTTACACAGTATTTCCACTGTGGACCAGTCATTGGACATCATACTTGTTATAACTATTAAACTTGATAAGAAAATAGAAGATAGATTCCCCCCCTCCTCAAGTAAACTCTTAATCCACAGCAGAAGAACCATTTTATTTTTATTCCTTCTTATTTTCTTGTTCTTATGGTTCTTTCCTCACATCTTCTGGGCAATCTCATATTTGTTAATCAAAGCAATTTGGAAGTATTTAGACGTTGATATAAGCAGCTCCACTGCTGGTGACACACAATTTCTGACAGCTAAATATGACTTAAAGTAATACAAACACAACCTTAATATCAGAAATTAGGCTGGGCATTTCAATCTTCAGAAGCTGGCTAACAAAATGGAAATCTGCTCCTGGGAGCTATGTCCCACTTTAAGGCAATTCTCTGCACAGCAGTCTAAGCATAATATATTAATTCTAAACAAAGAACCCTGGGCCTAAAGTGTATTCAACTCAACAGTTAATACCATTATTTCATGTATGTCAGGCAATTCAGGCAATGGGGGTTTTTTGGTGGTTTTTTGGTTTTTTTTGTTTTTTTTTTCTGTTAAGGCAGGTTCATTTCAGGGCAAAATCATCCATGCCTGGATTTCCAGGGCATCACTTGGGCATGCTTTAAGTTGGCGCAGTATATAACTGGAGCAGAGTTGTCTGCCATAATAGAAAGCATTCCTCTGTAATAGGTATAAAGTGGCCAGAATGGAGGAAGGACCAAAAGAAGGAACTTAAGATCTACACACATTCAACAGACAGAGCTTACTAACAGGGAGCTGCCATTACACATGCCTCAGCTGGGGTTTGTGCAGTTGCAGGATGGTGCTTCTGTTCCATATTGTCTGAGCTGCCTGTGAAAACTGGATGTTATTCCCTCCATTTTTTTACAGAAGTCTCAGCAATAAGCCTGATGATTATTTGCTCACTGTTCATTAAAGGGATGAATTTAATCTTTCTAGCACATAGCTTTAAAACATGTTTTATTCCTTTTAAAAAGTGTTTAATTTGCTTCCTAAATTTTTCACAAGATCATGCATACAGAATTAATATTGCCCTAATTAACCAGGCATATGAATTCCTACCTCCTGAAACAAGATTTCAAAATCTTGTATCAAATATTTCCATCCCATAAGTTGAGATCCTCCGTATTTTAATTTCCAGTGGATGCCTTTGGTCTCCATGGAAACTGCTCCAAGGAGGTTTGAAATGTTACATATTATTTAATATATCTTATATTCACATAAATGTTGCCAGAAGATCTGTCATATCTGTTCAAGTGTAAAGTACCAAGGGAGTTAAGCAAAGGAATACATTAAATTGAAACTCATTGTAGCCCATCACTGTTGACACCACTGGCCTTGAAAGATTTTCAATGAGACTCCTGAGAACAATCTTGAAAAATCAATAATCTCAGCAAGAAAATGCACCAATTATTATAGCCAACAAGCTCATAGTAGATCACCATATTCTATAATATATGCCATTGAATTATGGGTAGACTTTAAACAATTAATGCTTCACTTGTCGGTCAAACTTAAAAAGTAATGAAGTTTACTGGAATTAATGTGGCAATTCTTTGATACCTAACAGAAGTTATAGACTTAAAATATATAAAGATATTTTGGTGATCAAGGAAATAAAAATACATGACAGTTAGCTGACACTCTTATTCCTTAAATTTTTACAAAAGAGATCATTTCATAACCAAATTGCTGTTTACAAGTGGGTTTAAAGAAAAAAAAGAACATTATACAACTACATTTACAATTATGCTAAGCAGAATAATTGAAATTGCTCAAAACAGTGCACCAAGATTTCTCCTGGATGTAAACTACTTCTATTGAAATATTCTTATATTATGGTACAAGTTGCTACATGAGCCTCAGCTTCTTTGGTAAAAGACAAGCATTTCATAATATGAATTGGATACTTGAATACATGCAGCTGAATTGTTTGTGGAAGGTATTGCCTTTTGAACAGTTTCCAATTTCTGTCCTTTATGGGAAGGTACCCTGTACATGTGTGCAGCAAGTGCAGTGACTTGTGATAGTTTCAGTGACCCCTGGCCGGTGATTGACCTACCATGTGAACTTCTCTCTAAACCTCCCTGGGCCTCTGTCAGTGCTGAAGTTTAAAAATGTGCAAATAAGGGGACTGTCATTGAAAAACCCATTTCTTTTCTCAGTTGAACTACATTTGGGTCAAGCAAATTGCCAGGAAAAAAACCCACCCTACTGTCAATGAGAAAGACTCCAAAACAGGTCTTGTCAAACCCTTTAGAAAAAGGCTGAAGAAATACAAAAGATCTTGCTGTCACTGTAACATACAGAATGGCTGCAAATTGATCTTCTTTTCATGAAAATAAGAAATAGCAAGTAAAGAGTTCTGCCTGCCTCATTTTTAAATATTGACAAAAAAGTTACAAGATTGCACTAACTTCTTTCAAGATCTCCTTTGAGAACATTCTTCCCAAAGAACCAGAGGTGATATAAATAGACTTCATCTGAAATTTAAGGGGGGGAAGGGGGAGGGAGGAATAACTATCCCAAAACAAAGGAGGAGTGATTTACAGAAATGCATAGTCAGGGAAGTGCCTACATAGCAAGGGAGACTGCAGCATGCGCAAGCTCAGCTGCAGCCAGCACAGAAAACAGTAGCAGTGAAGACATGGTGCTCTCATCTCTAGATGTTCACTGAAGACCCTTGGCAGGTAATTGTGCTGCACCTGCCTCCTCTTTCCTTTCTTTCTGCTCTGTAGGCCTATACTTTAGCAATAAAAACTCTGCCTGCAACCTCATCCAAAATGAGGGCTTGCCTACGGTAGGTACTGCATTCTCTACTGCTGTATAATCCTAACTCTGAAATAGAGGTGTGGTTCTCTATCAAGATGTCTGGCATACTGCATGTGACACTTTGGCCCACCTTTTCTCAAGCTGTGAAGACCTGCTGCTGGAAAGGTTGTGGCCCAGAGGCCACATCTTGTTAAGGACACTGGCCTCCTCTGTCTCTAAACCAAGGTAGGAATTGTATTCCTGGTGCTTGCAGGGAGAGAGGACTGTGAGTCAGGAGAGTGTTCCTAACAGGAAACAGTTACTCAGATGAAGTCCATCTTTGGGGAGAGACACTAATTTCATGAAGCTTTGCTTAGAGCATGGGGACTACAAATATTTCTCATATTTGGATTTAACACTTAGGAAGCATTTATCTCCTTCCTTTACTGGTTATTACTAGTGTTACAGTAAGAACAGACTAGCTAATGTGCACAGTAATTATAGCATCCAAAATAACAACAGCAGTATCGCCCACTAAAGAGCCAATATACCTGTGCGATTGAGTCTTTGCTTTGTTTTGTGATAATAATAATAATAATAATAATAATAATAATAATAATAATAATAATAATAATAAAGTTCAGCATAGAGGATTTCTCTGGGATTACTGACTGACTGAGTTAATGGCCCACAATCCAGTTGTTATTGCTTAATAATGATGCTTTACATTCACATAGTTCCTTTCTCTGAAGGATCTTAAATTTTAAGTATCAGTTTTCACTCACTGCATTTATATTCCTAGTATCCCAAAGTGGTAGTGGAAAGATGTGGGCAAGGGCAATAGCTATTATGTGCTTAGCAATAGTGCAGAGGTTTGAAAATTAGTTTAGTAACACTGATGAGAGAGCTAGTCTCTGCAGAGGAGCTACTGCAATGGCTTAACAAAACCTCATATTTATTTTAACAACCCACCCAGAAGGGAGGACAAAGTAAACAATAGGTCAAGCACAGCAGACTCCTCAAGATTCTTTTTCAGTATTTCACTGCCATTGCCAATACCTTCTGATCAGTTTTCATATAAAATTATGATTGTTTTAAGCAAGCTATGGCAGGGGTGAGCAGATCCTCAGCTACTAGACTGCTGTTATCTTCTTTGGCTGAGTGGCAGATAACCTCAACCTCAGATTCCTAATAAAGGGTTTGCCAAAGGCGGTGAGAAATCATCTAGACATATCCCCGTACATCTATTGTTTGTAGTAATAAATGCTTTACCATTACCAGCAAGGACCAAATATTAATTGGCCCACATTTTACATCATCTGTGGAATTAGAGATATTACGTCAAAGATGATACATCCCAGCAGGGTGTGTTAAGTTCACAGTAAAAGCTTCACTTCGTTGTGCGGTTCATTGCCAACTGTTTCACAGCTGAACTGTGAAATGCGGGAACTCAATATTATTATGAGGAAACAATCATTTAGCAATCATGGTAACCCACAGCAGGGAAAACGTTCATGTACAAAGTGTTGTAAAGAAGCTGTGTTACGATCTTCACAGAAATGAAAGATTTTCTCAGTTCTTGAAGGTCTGGGCATGAGTCCCTGCCATTTGGTATCACATATGTTGAATTATAATTCTACTTCCATGTTGTAATCTCCCGTTCGGAAACTAAATAAAACAGAAGGCTGAAGTGAACAGGGGTTTGACATTGCAGAAGAAATCTTATGAAGTTTCTTATGAGTAACGGACTGTTAGACCATGAATTTCAGATAGAAGGGGAAATAAAGGTCAAATTAATTAGAACATAACACATCAACATGTAATTTTGTGCTGAATAGAAGTGTACATAGTTGCTGGCAACCCAAGTTTTCACGAGCACGTTTGTGAAACCTCACTGTGTTTAAGCCTGCATATTCTAATGAGTAATTTAAAAACAACAGCCACCCCAAAACTCTAGAAAAAAAAGCCATTCAACTCCCTGGGTCATTGTTAACAACCATGTGATTCATAAATGAGTTTGAACACTTAGAGATGTTTTGTGGTTTTCTGCCACTTGAACTAATGGAAAAAAATGATAGCCTCTGTAGGTTGTAGTTCCCTGAGTGAATATCAAGAGCTCCATACTGTCACTGGTTTTGTAACTTTGTGGACAGCAACAGAATTGTCTGAGGAAAGGTGAGTTCTGTCTCTAGCTTTATAAAAAGCTGACCTCTCAGACATAATTACTTGTCTTGTTTCCCTCCGCAAGCCCTGATCCTCAAGCATGATCCCCTCTCATCTTGTCATATTCAGCATAGCAGTTTTCTTCATTACTTTTCCCTGACCTAGACTCTATTCCTAATTGTGTTTCCCAGCTCCAGTTAGTTGCAGGTCCTCAGCCCAAGTCTCTTACATCAGCCAGTCTCAAACAGATTTTACATCTCAATCCTTGTCTGAGACATACTTTCTCTCACCACTCTTTCTAGTGCAGTTCTTGTCCCTTTTTCACAATGACTGTCAAAACCAGAGTGGACAAGGTCACCAAAATCACAGACAAAAATGCCCTTGTTTCATTCCACGAGCTTGGCTCTGGTGTGTTCCACAGGATCCCCATATCATAACTTTCAGCATCTAAACTGTTGATGAGATGATGACCTGCAAGAAGCCTCTGATCACCTAAACCTGTGCATTTTAAAAAGAATATTTGGGGCAAATATAGGTAACAACAGTTTTTAAGGTGCTGCTCTGAAACACAGTGGGCAATTGAAATTAGCTGCTAAAGATAAATCACCATAGGGTTTGTTTTTTTTTTTTTTAAATACTGGCTATATTTAAAAAAAAATACTGACTGACTATGCAACTTTAAGAAATTTCTTGAGGTAGTCACAACCTCAAACAGTTGCATATTGGTAGTCATATTTGACTAAGAAGGGTTAATTTAAAAAGTGTCAGAACCCTTAGCAAAAGATATGGCCATAATCAATATGCAAGTATCTGTTCTGTCTCCAGTGACAGCAGTGTAACTCATAATAAATTCAGCCATTTCACAGAAGAACAGATTTGTCTTTCTATCAGTTACAAAGACTTTGAGTACAGATCAAGACGTATTAAAACAGCAAACCCCCTTTTTTTCAAAGTTGATTTTTTAATGAGAACAATACAGAATAAACTAATTCCCTCAAACAAACAGAAGTTTGTGGTATATCATCAATTCCAGACATTGGATTTGGGAATTGCTTCCCAATTTCACAATTCATTTATAAGCAAGCACTTGTGGTATAAATTACAAAGTATGAACTAACATGAATGTTGTGATGACAATATTCCTTTTTCTGGTCTGCAGTGATTTATGATTTCTAGTTTTATGGCCATAAATTGGTCACAACTTGTTAGAGAAAAACACATCTGAACACCAAAGACAAGAATATAATCTAATCTAAGAGATACATTCTTAATTAAGAACATTTAGACTGCAAGGCAGTGGGGTGGAATAGTCATACTATGGCACTGAATGGGGTCAAGATAACCCTCATGTATATGAGTATTAGATGCTCAATTAGGTCATTGAGTTCTTGACTAATATGGTAGTTTTTCTTGTTTTGATTACATCCAGCATCCTGTTTATCTAATACTCAATAGCATTCCAGCTAAGCCAGAAATATAAGATTAAATACTTCCTAAAATTTTTCTTGGAAATTTAAGTACATCACATTCACTGTATTTACCTCTTCTATAATGGCAGTAATATTTCTGAAGAATTTCACAGTTTCATTAGGCACAACCTCTCCTATGTTTTCACCCAGTCAAACTGTGCTTATCAGCAGAGAAGTACAAAATAGCATCAAACTAAACAGCAGCAGCTCTCTCCTCTTTGCACACCAAAAGACTGAAAAAAAAGACATTTAAATGCAGTGGTAATTTAACCCATCCTTTACTAACAGCTTCATCCTTACCTTGCTAGGACTAGGAAGGGCCTTCCAAGGTATTTTGTCTTCTCATATATTTAGCTTGCATTAAAATAAATCTGTGACCATAAATTAAATTCTTTGACATTGTTAATGTACAGTGTTTAATGTTCAGGTGGTTTTTTGTTTGTTTGGGGTTTTTTTGTGTGTTTTGGGGGTTGTTTTTTCCCTGTTTTGAGTAAAGTAGCAAAGCCAACATTTTAGTCAGAGTAAATAATAACAGACCATAACTCATACAGTTTTCAAATAACAGTATCTTGTAATCAGTTGGAGAGGGGGGAAAAAAAAAAAAAAAGAGAGAAACATGATGGATGTAGTTAAGTCTAAAACAGTGGTTTGAGACACCACACTGTCAGATATCTACCTTCAGAATTTATTTAGACAATAACAATTTTGTACATTCCCATCAGTAATTGTCATTGAATCAGTAATTGTCATAATCCTACCTAGGGTCCAGTTGTCTGAGGAACTGATAATTCCCTAAGAACTGTTTGTGTGAAATGTATCTGAGAGAAAAAACACTTTGAATCATATCTTCTTTTTTTTTTTTTCTATATGGTGAAATCAAACTTGATCCATGGTCTGTATAAAATAAATGGTAGATATTTTTTATCTGTCTACGGAAATTGGGGAAACATCAGTCTTGGGTTACTAACATTGGATGTACAATGATGGTTTTTAATCAAATAGTTATCATAATGTATGGCCTTAAATCACATTGCAATTTCTGTTGAGGAGTGTCTACTGTCTTTTGTAGAAGAATAGAAAGCTCTTTAGGAGAAAAGGATTGTGGACGTGAACATACTAGAACAGAATTTTCTCAACAAAGAAACGAAAAAGTTTGTATTACCTAGTACTGTATATAAAACAAAAACAAAACAAAACAAAAAGAGAAAGCCTCTTGAAAGAAGTAGCATTATTTCCAATGAATGCTTGTCAACTACCCTAGTAAAATGCAAATATAGACCATCTGAAGGTGACAAGCTTAAGTGCAGATGTCCATTTTCTTTACCTAATTATACACACAAAAATAGTTTCAGAGAGGAAATAATTAAACTTCCTTTCGTGTGTTCATTGTGCTTCAGTGTATCCTAATACCTCTATCCTCCTCCCTTCAAACAACCAATTGCATTTAGAACTGTATAGTTATTCAGCAAAAAAGGATATTCTTTTTGATGCAGCAAGAGACAATGTAGTTCTGTTTAGGACAAGTGAGTCCAGACTGGCTTATAAGATTTGTTCATAAAAATGTTTATAGGTTGAAACTCTTCCTTTTTTTTTTTTTTTTAATTTTAGCTGCACAAATAATTGTTTAATAATGCACAAGATCTCTAACTGTTTGTTTGTTTGTTTTCTTTTTTCCTACAATGTACCTCTAAATTTCCTTTCTCCCTACTGCTTATCCACTTCACCAAGCCCATACTGTTCCCTAGTACAAAACTATTTCATGGTGAATACATATCAAGAGGAAATCTTGGTACAAGTTTACATAAAGTATTGTAGAAGAAGAAAAGACTATGGTTTTGATCATTGCCCAGATCATGTTTCCACCTTCTCTTTATAGTTCATTATAGAATATATTACAACAGCACTATTTTCACATGGGCCCAGCATACTGCGTATCTATAATACAGGTACATTGTCAACCTCTGCCACTCAAATTTTCTGAAAATACTAAGTAAGTGTGATGTTTAACTTGGATTCAATTTGCCACAAATAACTTTGAAGCTGAAAAGGCAGAAAAATTTCTACTGACTTCAGTGGGCTTTTAGAGAAAGCCTAAATTACCCATTTTCTCTCAACACTTTTCAGGTTAAGAATACATCTGGAGTTGCAGTATTGCTTGTACAAGAGAATTGAATGTTCTGATCTTCCTAATATCAGATTAGGACAGGGATCAGGAGAAAGAATTAATTTTGCAAGAAGAACAAGGTCAATAAGAGGGAATATTCTTAAAAGAACATTTTATCTTCTTTTAAAAACCTGATTTTACGGAATGGGCTTCCAAATGTGTGTTCTTCTCAGTAGGAAGTTGCTTAACCTGTATGAATTAAAACAAACAAAACAGGTTTAGCTATTCAAAAGGCAGAAGGTAAGTTCCGTAGCTATTTTGTATTTGAAGTATCTAGTATTTGTTATATTAAGTGAAAGATCTTCATAAAGCACAGTACAAAACCTACAGTAGCTGAGTAGAGAGGGGTTGTTTTGGGCTGTACAAGTGAAGCACAAAACCACTGACAACTTGAAATTTTCTTGCCAGATGTGAACCTGCCATACAGAGCGATACAAAAGAAGCCCAGGCTTTCTGTGACTGTTGCATCAAATCCTGCTGCAAGTAGATGAGCACTGATGCTCCATTCTACTTCTAGTTCTGCTTCCACTTGCAAATTGGCCAGTACACAGCTGGTATTTCTCCTTTTCCCACTTTATCACTTTTACCAACACCATGCAGATTACAGTAATACACAAAGGCATTAAGTAGCATTCCCTGAATTCCACCGGAAGAAACTTTCTGATCTCTTCAATGCTGAATGTTTCAGAAATATTTTGACAGACAAAACCCTTCATCTTCCAAAACACACTCAAACTGCCTTTAAAAGTGTACTTTTGAAGGTAATATTAACTCCTGAGTGTATCAAAAAAGGTACCTTTTTTATATATAGGAAGATAAAAAACTTAAATAATAATCAGTTGTAGAAATCTTCTGGCAAGATCTGATTTCAAAATGTAATTCTCCTAGCCTAGGCTTTGTAACTCACTATAAATCATCATAGATCCCATCCTTATTGACTGAACTGGGAGGCCTACAGGGCTTGTTAAAATTTATAAAATCTCTTTAAGGAGTTTCAGCTTTGGCATTTAGTAGATGCAACCTGACATCAGCTAATCTGAAGTACTTTATCTGTGCAAATAAAAAATTCACTGTAGTTCTAGAATTTAAGACAGGAACTCTAAACTTTTTAAAAAAACTTTTTGGCCACACGAAAAAATGCAACATATCAACACATTTTCAGCATCTGCTTTCCCCCTAAAAGTTTACTCCATAACGTAGTCACTTCAGTGGCATAACTTTGTGAGTGGATAATCTTCAGTCTTGCCAAACATTTCTACCATGTAGCCTCCCAAAAGTTTCACACTAAGAGGAACAGCTGCACTACCTTTCTAGGAGCAGTTAGTAACAGATGTATCACAGTTTCCATGTAATTACCATTACTACATGGAGTAAAAACAGTTTTATATTTTTGGGCCCTGGTTCAACACTTAAATACATGCAAGAAGTCTAACTGAGGGGTGATAACTTAAACACATGCCTAGCACCTGCTGAATAAACACTCTCTATTCCAAATATGTTGTTTTTTTTTTCTTCTAGCTATTTATTAGCACCAAATATTGACAGAGTTTAGTGTAGCTTCAGATGTCATACTTTTCATTGATTTTGGAATGTAAAGGTAGGCATAAATGAGATCTAAATAATCCAGTCTTTAGTTTCAAATCAACAAGACCCTTCTGTAAACATTAAAAATGTGCAGGTTTCAAAAGTCTACCGGGGTTCCCTGGTAAACAGATTTCATACTACAGAAAGCTCCTGCTTCTACTCAACTTGTTACATCCAGGGATTTTACTTACTCCAAAGGAAAGAATCAGGGTCAAAATGAAGCACTGTGGTGGTTTGACCCTGGCTAGATGCCAGGTGTCCACCAAAGCCACTCTATCACTCCCCTCCTCAGCTGGACAAGGGAGAGAAAATACAACAAAAGGCTCATGGGTCAAGATAAGGACAGGGAGATCACTCAGCAATTACATCATGGGCAAAACAGACTCGGGGAAAATGAATTTAATTTATTACTAATCAAATCAAAGTAGGATAATGAGAAGTAAAAACTAAATCTTAAAACACCTGCCTCCCACCCCTCCTTCCTTCCTGACTCAACTTCACTCCCAATTTCTCTACCTCCTCCCCTGAGCGGCGCAGGGCGACGGGGAATAGGGGTTACCATCAGTTCATCACACGTTTTCTCTGCCACTCCTTCCTCCTCAGGAGGAGGACTCCTCACTCTTCCCCTGCTCCAGCATGTGGTCCCTCCAACAGGAGACAGTCCTCCACAAAATTCTCCAATGTGAGTCCTTCCCACAGGCTGCAGTTCTTCAAGAACTGCTCCAGCGTGGGTCCCTTCACTGGGCTGCAGTCCTTCAGGCACAGACTGCTCCAGCGTGGGTCCCCTTCAGGGTCACAAGTCCTGCCAGAAAACCTGCTCCAGCGTGGGCTCCTCTCTCCACAGGGCCACAGCCTCCTTCAGGAAACATGTACCTGTTCCACCATGGACCTCCCTGAGCTGCAGGGGGACAGCCTGCCTCACCATGGGCTTCCCCATGGGCTGCAGGAGAATCTCTGCTCCAGCACCTGGAGCACCTCCTCCCCTCCTTCTTCACTGACCTGGGGGTCTGCAGGGTTGTTTCTCGTACATCTTCTCACTCCTCTCTCTGGCTGCTGTTGTGCAGCAGTTTTTCCCCCTTCTTAAACATGTTACCCCAGAGGTGCTACCACCATCCCTGATAGACTTAGCTTTTCCCAGTGGCAGATCCATCTTGAAGCCAGCTGGCATTGGCTTTATCAGACATAAGCAAAGCTTCCAGCAGCTTCTCACAGAAGCCATGCCTGTAACCCCCCCCCCCCCCCCCCCACTACCACAGCCTTGCCACACAAACCCAACACAAGCACTAAAACACATCCGGAAGAAGGTACCTTCCCTTCTCTTTTATAAACCATTGTCATTAAGCGTCATAAGCTAGATCATCTGCTTTTAAATTTTGCTAACCAAGACTTTGCTCCATATTTTTTTGTTATCAGACCGCTAGGTAGTTTTTGTTAGTTTTGTGTTCACCCACCCCCCTTTGAGCTTAAGGTCACAGATGTAAAACCTTTATCAGAATTAAGGATTTGGAAGAGAAGACCTGTCCTGATGACTTTGCTTCTGGAAAGTATTTGACTGAAAGGGTAATCTGAAGATAGGGGTGATATGCAGTTCATTGTATTTTCTGCTATGAAATCTGTAGAGGATACCTTTAGTTATTACTGATTGACAAATGAGATGTTATGTAATCCAAGGCAGAGGCTATATCACAAGCTACCATTTATGTCAGAATAGTGTTAGAGTATTTTATTTAAATGTATTAAGATGTGCATGATAAGAGGGGGAAGGTACTGTAACACTGCAAGTACATACAAAGCTATCTAGACATTTTAGCCATGTTTCCTCAGATATACCCTTTTATTGTGCAATGTTAATAGCAAAAAGGTTGCAGGGCTAAGAATTAACTTTTTGATCTGACAGCACTGTATTACTGAGAGATTCAAGAGGCTCACAGCAATGCTTTTTCTCTCCTGTGAACCTATGCAAAGGACAAAATCACAGTCACTTTTTGTATGGTCAGTAAAGCACTGCAAAATGTCATATCACTCTTCCCTTGTTGGACTGGTCTTACTGAGGATGCAAGTGTTTGTTTATTTTTACAAAGAATATGCCAAAAAGATAGCATGGTCCCTATTAAGCATTATATCACACAGACATTTATAAGCAAACATTCTGCAGTACAAGCAGTGTTCACTGACGACTCTCCCAGTTATCATTTGTAGATATGGATTCAGTTGTTGGTACGTCAACTTATCTCTAAGGAAAAAGTACATTAGAAGTCCGGGATTTGCCTTCAGACTTCATTCTTCATGATGCTATTGGCCTGTTGTGAATCTTTGGACAAGAAGCTTCTAAGACTTTAACTCAAGAATTTTGGCATAACATCATTCATGTGCATCACTACTAGCCCTCATCTCTCTTGGAAGATATGTGCTTCCAAGCACATTAAATTGTGTCATAATGGTTTTCCTTTTGGCCCTGAGGTAGCCAAGTGTCATTTTACAGAATTGTAAGTATATCAGAAAAAAACCCAAACCACCAACTTTAAGAGATAGTAATCCATTACAGAAATCTTATCCAACAATTAAATGTTAGGAACTACTGGTGACCAAAGACTGACTGCCTCCCATTAAAAGATACTTACTGAAATGTGTTTACTAAAAGTAGTTCTAATAAAAATGTCATTTTCTTATTAACAGCAGCCAGCAATCACTTCTGTTTAATTGTATTATTTTGAGCTCAGTGTTTTGCAAACAGTTTCCACCTTCTGCTCTTTTAAAGCTACCATACTCTTCCAGACTTACAATAAAGAACTAAATGTGAGATGTGATCTCACATACAGAAAGAACAAAACAGCACAAATACAAAAGAACCAAAAACCCTGTTAAGCACTGAACTCTAATGGCTACCTTTGTAATACATGGATGACAGAAATATAGGCAACTAATAAAGACTTTCCTTTTGCTGGAAAAGGCAAATCAGTAAATAGGCTCACACAGTTTGACAACTCTTATAATGTGGGAACAAATAAATCCCATAACTAGAAGGGCATTCCCACTAGGATTCTTCCAGTTAATTTATCCAGCCCTTGGAAACTAGGAACCATGAATACTGGATTCCTCAATAGAAAAGATGCAGCAGCATTTTGTGCAGCATCCAGGAAGTGTTTGCCTGCAGGTGGGGTTCATCACTCAAAGCAGTCCTACTGGAAGAAACCCCCCCAATTTTGCACTCTCTTCAACCTGCAAATCAAATTGGAGAAGATGGAGGGAAGGCATGCAAGAACACATTCACCTTTACCACTGCCCAAACCCATGCTGGAAGCACCATGTGTTGACAAGAAAAAGGATGCCAGTCATATTCTGGCATAAAAAGACAGAGGATTTCACACGAGAGCACTACTGAAGAACCACAGCAGCCATTGTTCACTCTAGTCTGTCAGAAATATGACTAAACCTAAATATAAAAGGAAAAAGTTCTGAAAGGACAAACGATGATGAAATTTTTCTTTAATTTCCCTCTGCTACTATTTATTTCTTTACGCCACCTCTTATCTCCATTCCCCCTTTTATGTGTGAGATCAAAAAAAGAGGACAATCATCTATGACCAATATGTGATGTTTAACCATGAAAAGTGAATTAACCCCACAGCTTATGGAGAACAATTTTTCTGGAAGCCTAGAAATATGACCACCAACACTACCCAAAGCACGTGCCAACTCAGTGAGCTACGTTGGACAACAGGGAATGGAGCCACAACAACCAGTAACAGATTTGGGCTTCAGTCACTGATCAGGAATAGCTAGAGTAAAATTACTGTTAGGGAAGAGGAATGACAAAAGAATCATAGGACTAAAAGTAATGGCTTCAAGTATCTGGGAAGCTGATTAATGTTTCTCATCCAGCTGCCTTCACAGCACCAGAAGAAATAATGGCAAGTATAAGAATATTTTTAGGAACAGTAGAATGAGAGAATATGCAGGGAAGAATGACTCTGATGTTTATATCAAATAGCTGTCTGAGTATGCATGCAGTTCTGAAGGTGCAAAACAGCTATTGGCAGCACATGTTTTATTTTTCAAATTGATTTCCAAGAGAGACGCTAAAGCTTTTTTTCTTCCTCCTCTCCTTCCAGAAGGACACTCTGAATAAAATGTGATTTAGCATGCAGGAGTTCTGGACCCTTGTAAATGTAGTTATTTGGGGAGAAGGTGCTGGATGGTTGGGGGTTTGGAGTCTGAAGAGAAGCCAGGAAAGGAAATAAGAAATGCCAGAAAAAGCAGCATAGCAAATAGACAGAAATCCTATTAAATACTCAAACCTGAAGAGAAAATAAGCATGAGAAATACACAACTAGAAGAGAGTAGAAAAATAGTTTCTTGCATATATTTATCACAACTAAAACTCCAGTAGATTTCATGGGGTTTGGATCAGACTTCCAAGAATGGAAGATATGAATGACAAATCAAATAAGAAGGTATTGGAAAAAATGTATCTAATAAGGAAGAAATAAACTCTCAATTTAACAAAGGTTAATATTTAGGGACAGAATATATTATTTAAAAAGGAATAGTTCATTCAGCTTAAACTCAATATACACTGTACAATAATTTTTTGCAAAGTAAAACACATTGAAGCTTTGACTAGTCTGTGAGCAAGCATATAACAAATCTATATTTTGGTTAAATATGTAGGGGACAGACATTTGTCTTAAACATTTCTTGGCACAAAGAAAACCACAAGACGCCTGTTAGTAGGGCAGAGCCCTACACAAGAACCCACAGACTGGTGCAATAACTGTTAACAAGCTACAGTGCAGGTGCAATGAAAGGTCAGCTGGTGGTCACAGCACTTAATGGGGGCACCTGACAACCAACAACCCCCTAAGGATACATCTGCACGTGCACTGGACTGGAGACACCACACAATCATTGCGTGGGTACCAAAGTCTGCATGGCAAACGTGCCGTTGCCTTGACTACTTCTTGGAACCAAGCAGAGATTTTGGGACTCAGACTGTATAAAATGGTGCCATCAGGAGCTAGGGGTGGTGAACCCCACCACCAAGACACCAACAATCAAGAGGAGCAATGGGACACCGCTGGATCCATGGGTGGTGATATCTTCTTTGTCTGTCTCTCCTTCTGTCTGTCATTCTCTCTCTCCCTCTCTCATCCTCTCTTTATACATGTGGCATGGGACTTGTTTGTCTAGTTGAGTTGTTCAGTTAAAGCAGTTGCCATTGAGTTACTGCATCTAACCTCATGCCTTGCATTTTGTATTAATAAATTGTTAAACTGGTTGGCTGGTGTTGTTTCACCTTAATTCAGTCCAGGGAGATGGACAACTTGGTCGTTGGTCCCAAGTGGAGGGAGGTCATCCCAAACAACTCCTTTTGGGCCCCAACTAGTTTAATATAAAAATAACTTGAATTGTGAATAAATATGATTTTTTTAAATTATAAAATGGAATAAAAATAACCTTGAAAAGTCCTGCCCATACAGTGCTGGCAGGAATTCATATGTCAATAATTAAACAAACAAACAAAAAACCCCAACAACTGAAAAAACACCAACACACCAACCAAAATCTCAAAACCCAAACCAAAAAATCCCCCTTCATCTGTTATTTTCCCTTCAAATATTTTCTGCCATGAGAATACATCACAACAGGGACCCATGAATTGGTCATTTTAGCTCTATATACCCCCATCCAAGACAGATATTCCAAATAAGGGAGCAATATATCTGATCTGCCTCCAAAGTTCATTATGCTTCTTTTGGTCTCTACACAGCATATTTTATCCAAGCAGCCTTTTTCTCTTTCTTTTTGACATTTTGCCCCTTCTTATCTGCTCCTTGGCTTTCCCTGATTTTACCAGTGTTTTATTCTTTGGGACTTGTAACTCCCATCACAGAAAAGAAACAATATTCTTTTCCTCCATTTATTCTTCAGCCCAAATCATACCATCTGTCAAGGCAGTGTAAATTAGTAGCACCATGCTAAAAAAGGCTTTTGATATTTTAGTGTGGTGGGACATTACAGGATTACTGATGATGACTGTGACTGATGATCAAGGCTAAGTGATTGTTTTCAAACACTGTCCCGCTAAAAGTTGTCTGAATGCAGTTTTAGTGGTGAGGAGGAAAATAAAAAGTACTAGTTTTCCTATCACTGCTGACATTAATGAAAGGAAAGAAACATAGTTGCCCCACTAAGGTTCATTTTGATAAACATATTTGACTAGAATCTATGTTTGTTAAAGAAACAGCTTCTCCATTAGAAGTATGTATTTCTGACCAACTCTCCTTGTTTTTAGTATCCCTTGTATCTTAGGAACTCAGATCCGTGGATTTGTAGAAATTGAGAGGGGGCAGTCTCCATTCTTATTAACAAATTCACTTATCAGTGTCATAATGGACTTGTAGCAACATTTCACATTTTGTAATTTGCATATTGATTGGAAACTGCAAGGAAAATAAAACAAGACACATCACCACAATATGGGAACTATCTTTCTCTAGGAAACTGGAATTGATAAAGGTTCTGTGTTTGTAGTCAATAATATGTCCTATTGATAATACATTTTTAAAATGTCCTGAAGCATTCTATTGCATGCAAAGCTTATAGTTGCATTTGGCCAGTCTTCACTGACCAATTAAAAGAACTTAAATCAGGAAGGCAAGCAAGACACTGACTTCTTAAATCCCTGGTAGTCTGCTTGCTGCTGCATGCAGGCTGCTGTGGAAGCCAGAATTTGTGTGTGCTGTTTGTTTTCTGTGGCCACTTCTCATGGCTACAGCAAATGAGTTGTCTACAACAAATGATTTCTCAGTTCAGAGGTGGTGGTGACGGGTGGTATTATCCCTCCGTAACACCAACACTTGTACCTAACACCCCACTTCCAAGGTCACTATAAATCTGGACATTTTTAAAATGTTTCAAGATTTATACCACTTCACTAACGCAACAAATGTATGCAAGTAAACAAAACTAATTTTGCCATAGTGAGATAGCAGAGTTTGCCCAGCAGCAGGCTCTATTCAGATTGAAAAAAGATTTACATATTCTTTTAAATAACTGGGCAGAAGTAGGATAATAATATGAAACACTTCAGGAGACAAGCCTTGTATACAGCAAAAGACAATCTTAGTGCAATGATTAACTCTGAGAAAATCATCCAGTGAAATAATAATAATAAATAATAATAGTATAGTTTATATTAATTTTCAGTAAAGGGGTTTTCTTACTTTCAAAATTATCTCTTTCCAAAATTATGTCTTTTTTTTTACTGCAAGAACACATTGCAAAGAATCATACCATCAAGACTAGCAGCTGATCAATGGAAGTTTTATCAACAGTTTAATTAAAATAATGGGGAATGTAATTCTGCCGACTTGTAAAAGTGAGGATGTTTCAGGACTGCAGTTCTCAGGCAGAAAACTGGGAAACCTCAGCAGAAGGCAGAGAAGTAATTTTAACCAAAAAGCACAGCATTGGATCATAAAGCACAGGTTTTCATGATATAGTGGACAAAACAAACAAACAAATAGTTGCTTTCCTGAACACTAATTCTGCTTCTCTTGTTTCTCAGGGATTCTGATAATAGTTTGGATATAAACTTCACACTGACTCATGTGTTACGGAGAAGATATAGCAGGGCTGTCCCCTCATCTACACCACAGGCAGAGTCGCAGACACAATTGCTTTCAACACTGAACCACCCATGACTCCTAAGAGATAAACAAATTTCATCGCTGATCACTCATTTGGGAAATGTGTACAATGTTGTTATCCACTGAACTCATACAGCGTTCTTCTATTTTGACACATATATAACCTTTGATGTCTCCCTTTTCATCCAAACATGACTTCTGGGAGTGAAACCAATTCTATTCTTCCTGACCACTTAGAGTTTAACTAATCAGATTTATCATTAACTTGTTCTTTCTGTTCCTTAGAGAGGAACTTGCTTTAGATTCCTGTCTTCTGACAAATCTATTAAAAAGATATTTTTACTCTGAGCTGCTTTCTACTGCAACTTTCTAAGAAGGGATTTATTTATTTTTTTTAAGTTGCAGTATATCAGAGGCTTTAAAGCTATTT
Source organism: Haliaeetus leucocephalus (assembly GCF_000737465.1). NCBI lineage: Eukaryota > Metazoa > Chordata > Aves > Accipitriformes > Accipitridae > Haliaeetus > Haliaeetus leucocephalus. The sequence goes on along the minus strand of NW_010972698.1, from coordinate 1,652,758 downwards.
GCTTTAAATTTCAAATAGCAAATTTAATCTTTGTAAAGGTGCTGAGTTTTGTGAAACTCTGTGCCATTGTTTAAATTTTGCTGAGGGGTAATGAAAAAAAAAGCCAGCTTTTTACTAGGATGTGCAGTGGGAGACATCATAAGAAGATTTCTGGTTAATATGCATTAAAAGTAGTATTAGCTCCAGGTTTGTAAATCCTCTGAGCTAGTTACATCCCTATATATTTTGACCATTTAAATTGTGCTAGTATGGAAAAAATGTTACATTTGTTTGCTACTTTAACAGAAGAGGACTAACTTCTATTAACTGTTGCATTTAAAATGAGGCATTCAAGCTCACAAACCCCTAAGGACAAATAAATTTATTATGAATTAATGCTATCACTCATGTATTGAATGCAATTACTATTTTTGAGCTGTTTTTATGTACTTTTTTTGTATCCGATACTACTGTACACAAGTCTATTACAAGTATGAGTTACAGGGCCTGGTCCTCTAGTTCAAGCCATAAGGATTTAGACTTCTAGTACCTCTAATTTCACAAAAAAACTAGTTAGCCAATATGGCAGCAAATATCTATTGAGCATCCAGGATGGACAGACAGACTCCTGCATGCTTTACTCCTTGCCAGAAACTCATTCTGAGAAACAAGAGTGAAGGCAGAAATAATTAAGCCTTTGCCCTTTATCCTCTTAGATATAATGACATCAGGGTAACATTCAACTTTATCCTTCATAAGCAGGCTGAATCCTGTTTCTGCACTTGGGGAGATATTAAAAAGCTTGTACAGGTGCAGTTTTGATTAGCATAATTGTTGCATTGGTGATGCAAAAAGGGTCTTCAAAAGAAAGATGTACTATTTGTAAGAAAATCTGATACAGGAAACAGATGTACAATTACCAAACTGTACAGGGACCAGCAGACTTATAATAAGAAAAATAAAATTTAAAAAAAAAAAAAAAAGTTGAATATAACATACACATATCGTAAAATCACAGAAACCTTGCTCCTGGAGGTACTCAGAGTGGGGCTAACTTTAAAATCAGATCAGCTCTATGTTCAGCTGAAGTAGAACTCAGAAGGTGAACTTCATTGAACAAATTGGTGTCTGAAAATAGTTCTTGTAAGAATGACCTTTTCACCTACAGTTAGAAGAAGCCAATCCATTTTCATGATGATGAGGTATCTTGTTATTCTTTTGGCTCCACACAGGAAACTCTAAGACTCACTGGGAAATTCATATTCTCTGACAGCATTTCAAGTGGTCAAAAGGAAACCAGCAAGTTCATGCATATTTTGTTCAGATGGTAGTTCAGAGAATTTACAAATCCAATTATTTATGGAGCAGTTTTTCTGGAGCAACCTTTTAAGGGTAAAGTTTCTTCACAGCAGAAACTTACCCAGTGGGAAGTTACAAGTTATATTTTCATAAAAGTTAAGGCATCTAAATACATAAATAACTGGTACTAGATGGATAATCAATATACCATACCATTACCCTAGTTCTTTCTTCTACCTTCTTACTAATAAATTTTCTTATTCTTTATTACTAATAAGTAATATATACAGTCCCAAAGCTGAAGCTGTAAACTTCATTATATATTACCAGAACTCAGAATTACTTCTACTGTTTTATAATGATTCTTATTACTCTGCTATTAACTATATTCATTAAAAGCATAAAACAGAGTAGCACAGAAATATTTCAAAGAAACCCAGTTTTCAATACATAAGCAAATATTGTTTTTACACACGCATATACATATATGTAGTAAATGAGGTTGTAAGGGCACCTTAATAATTCTTCCTAGCTATCTGAAGGGCCATCCTAGTGTAGCAGCAGATAAAATATCCAAACACTTTTACTATAAAATAATAATAAAAAAAGGCTGTTAATAACAGTACCTCTGGGATGGACTTTTAAAACCTTTTAGCCTGTAATCTACCACATTTGGATCAAATTAGCTTTTCTCACTTGTCCCTCCATGCCCTACAGCTTATAATAGTCTTTCCTGGAAAACCTGACAGGGATTGGCCATATTGTAATGCAGCAATTTTCATCCAGTTTCTGTTATTAATGTGGATTCAAAAATTCTATTAAAGTAGTTAGCACTTCATTTGGGAGGGAAAAAAAAGGCAGGCCTTTGGCTGTGGGCATATGCAGTCAACAGAAAGATGTTAAAACCAATTTGGTAGCAGTAATGACAGGGTATTTCTGCAATACTGCACCCAGATAACAAGTAACCTGGTCTTGAAACAGCATTTCAAAAGAATGTCTGAATATATTTAGCTAAACTTTTTCATGACTCAAGTTGTTTTGGATCTAGCACCAAGCATACACTTGGCATTTGCTGACCCAAACATGAGTTGTAAATCAAGAGAAGCTGAAGAATTCTGCCCTGAAGTAACTAGGTACTTTGAAGCACTATGTTTTAAAGATCTCCACAGAAAAATATGGGCCAGAAAATACACCGAGTGAATAAAAATATAGTGCAATTATAGTTTTAAAAAATCATTAGACTGAAAAGAATCTTCATCAAATGTGTATGTTTAAGAGATTAAAACCCATTTAGAGATGATCTGTTAATCAGAGGAAATCTTTTCTAAGGTTCAGAATTTTAAACCGAGAAGGGTATCACTGCATATGCAGGAAAGAACATCTATGTGAACTGAGCTCAGTACTGGAGGAACACCTTTTGTCATCTAATCCCTCATATTTAACTACTTTACAATAAATTTGGCAAGCACATGAAGATAACTTTATCACCTTGTTTCTGAGAGGCAAAACTTCAATTGGACCTTATGCCCTGTCAGCCTGACTGTCAGGGGTGACTAGTTATTAAATCTCTAGCTATGACCATTTCCTTTCATTCTTCTTTTTTTTTTGATATCTCCTTTTGGCCTAACTAAGGCCAAAAGCCTTGACTTAAAAGCAAAAAAATTTAAAATGCCTCCCAGTAAGGGCTACAAAGTCTGTTATCATCACACCAGGTCTGACTGTATACATTTTTTACTTACTGTATAAATTTTCTACTTGTCATTTGAGGAAGGAGCAATCTTTTTTGCCTTTAATGTGTGCAAAACATAGCAAAATGTAGTCTTGATTGGTGAATGGGGTAGGTACTGATAAAGAGGTCTACATCTCTTTGAATTATAATTTTCAACTGTACAGCATTCACATTCCTCTTTTGTCTCCTCACAATGCAAGCCACCTTTTTGTTTGAACTGGTATCAAGTATTAACAATTCTCAGTGCAGAATGATTCCATTTTCTTTCATCAATGGACTTAAACAGGAGTAGAGTTAAGGTTTGAAGTAATAACATTTGAAGTAATAACATTTTACTGTTGCATTCAAGCCCTGGAGGCTTTTTAATTCTTTAATAAATCTTTCAATTTCTACTATTTCAACAATTTATCCCAGCCCATCCATTAGTAAATTTTTATCAAACAACTCTGTAAATGGAAAAAAACCCCAAACTTGAAACTTTGATAGCACATGTTAGTAATCCTAACCACCTTGGTTTTTTTTGAAAATACCAGTTGTGCACCTGCCATTTTGAGTGAAAAGATATCCTGTTTGTGATCAAATCAATTTAGAAACTGTCAACCTAAAATCCCTTGTGATATATGAGATATATAAAAACCTGATGCTTTCAAGTAATACTCTAGAATATGAGTTGCCTTTCTAAAAATGGGCAGTCATGATGGTCTTGATAGAAAGTTTGAAGGTATGTTGCATATAGAAGCCAATGCAAGAAGGTTTACCAAGCCTGTAGATGGTAAATATGTTGAAGTCCAATAATGGGAATAGAGCACTGTTTCAATGAGGTGACATGAAAAATGCACAAAGATCCATACAAAAATGTGCTACACACAGGGTCCTAACAGAATTTTACCTTCTTAAAGTTAGTTTGAAGTAAAAGTCAACCTAATAAATTTAACCTCCAGTATGCTTCAGTACTCGATTCACTTGAATGAACAGTAGGGAGGTATTTTAGTGGTTCTGTGTTCTGCATAAAAAAGGGAGGAAACTAACCCCCTTGTCTTTCACAAACTTTGTGCAAGGTATTAAAGTACATAACTGATTGAGCAAAGATCTTGTACAGCATAGTGTGCATACTCAGTTATGTACCATCTGCTTAGTTTCCTATAAGATATCATAGAGCGAAGCTATCTATGACTTCTAAACAATATTAGAATATTGCTCTAATACTGTTAGAAACACTATTATTTTCTAACCCAACACCCTTTTGAAAATATGCTCAATACCTTATCTCTAGAAAATCTCTGGACTGTGAACAAATCTGGGAAATTCAGAGGCAAAATTTAAGCGTTTGGATGGATTTACCATCATGGCTTACCACTGACCTGTGCTGCAGTTGCTCCTAACTGCTTTAATAGAAAACAGTCTCATCGTGAAGGTAAAGTAATTCAGAACCAAGAAAGTTCCAGCAGTCCTAAGAACGCTTCCAATGATTATTTGATCAATGTCGAAATATAGATCACCTATATACATATATACATCACCAGTGCAGTAACAGACAACAATGTGGTAAGTACAACAAACCAAGCACACTCAATGTATCAACGGTTTTGTAGGCATTATGACATGCATCTTTAGGTGACTTCTGTGTTTTGAATCAGAGTCCTTATGCATGGGAGGAAAAATACAAATACTCCAAAGAAAACTGAAATAGCAGGAAATCAAAGTTGGTACCACTGTCAGAACAATGGTGCAACTGGAAGCTTCAAGAGGTAGAATAGGGTAGGGTTTTGAGTAACCTTAACATGAAGTATGTAGTCCACTTTTAATGCACTGGAAAACTGGGAGTCAGCAGCTGACCCATACTTTCTTCTAGACAGTGCCAAGACTTGCAACAGGATAATTACATTTCTTTCTCATAAGGGCAAACAGTAGGAACCTTTATGAGTGTAATAAAAAAACATTTTAGGAGAAGGATCAAACAAAGAGTTAGTAGTGAATCCCTAGTTCAGGAGGGTTCCTTGCAATTGTGAGTTGAGAGATGTAAGATCTCCTTTGGGAAGAAAACAGAGAAGTCTTCAGAATCACCAATTATCAGGTTCTTTATCCCATGTCCATCATTCTTGTCTTCCACATAGGCTAGGGAAATTGTGAAGAACCCGGTGCTGGCAATTGATTGGTGGTGGAGTAGCTGTTCATTTTGCAGAAATACCTGACTATAATGTCTGTGAGTAGATTAATCATTGCAAGGATGATACTGAAGATAAGAAACAAGACTTAAGGACTTAGTTACAAACAACTCTAAAATTAACTGGCTTCAAGCCAATGACTAGTAAAACTCTTCATCTGAGTACGGATAATTATTTTTCTTCATAAAGCCCTCTATAAAGTATTTGATTTGAGTGGATGTTTTTGTTCTTGGCCTGTGTTATGATTTCTTTAATGGAACAATCTATAATTTTCTGCCTTGTACCTCTGTCTAGCATTTCTCTATTGTGCAAGGATTTAGAGCAATTTTGCAAGTATGCACAATTTTTTTCTGGCAAAGAATCTGTATGCATCCTAATCATCTTACCACCTATTTACTTATCTATTTCCACTAAAGGTCTGACACCTCTTTTTCAAATTAGAAAAAAAAAAAAGGACCCTGTTGGAAAACACAGAAGGGTTTCAACATTCATAAGTGTTTGATGTTTGTGCTAATAGCTTGATATTTCTGTGCCCTTCAATTAGCTAATGACCTTAATATATTTATACATGGAAAAGAAAGAAATAGAAGGTGATAAGCAGCGTGCAAATCTCAAAATCACAGCTTTACAAGTATGACTCTTCTTTTTCCCATATAATACATTCTTAAGTAGAATTGAGAGGTGCCCAATTTCAAACTGAGGGGAAAAAAAAAATACACTAGTTAAGCATAATTTATACCACAAAGTCGAGGAAACTACTGCATTGTAGAGCTTGCTCTGAAGTCTTCGGGGAAAAAAATTAGTTTTTATTCTTTATGACTTGGGCTTTATGTCAGTGTTCCTGAAGATTTTAATACTGCGCTATGCCAGCAAAGTACTGCTAAGGTATTATTGAGGAATCAATGTATGAATCTCAAAAGCTTTCTAGTTCTAACATAGAGAATACTCGAGAGATTTCTTTAAAAGTATTCCCAAAGAAAAGCTATAAATTTAAGCTAACAGTATCAACAAGTCTGCTCCTAAAAAGATTTTGCCAGGCTTTCATACCTACTGGACACATTTACTCTACACAAGTACAATAAGAGTGACTGTGGCTTTGTAAGTTCTTTTCTCCACATATTTAATTCCTACATGCACTCCATTTCTATGAAATTTTGCATTGATTTAAGAATTCATGATACATTTAAGAAACAAATTAGTCTTTCAAACATGTTAAATACAAAAAGAAAGTATGATACTTCACATGGAATCATTCATTACAAATCAATGAAACAAAAATATGTAACGGAGGAAAATACAACAGTCCTGTTAAAAATGTTTGTACAATTTTTTGTTAGAAGGAATGGGAAAGTAGGACTATTATCAAGTTTAGACTGCATCAAGGGTTAGATTTCAGTATGGTCATATGTTAGATCTGAAACCAACACAATAAAATCTAGAAGCACATGCAGATTATTAACTTAAGAAGGTGGAGGAAAAAGGAAGTTGGAATCAAAAGCACCAAAACAAATTGTCTAAATAATAATTTTTTTCACCAGGCAGCAGTGCTACCAGGAAGAACTGGAGTTACAACAGACCAAAAACTGAATGGAAGTCAGTCATTCAATGCTGTTGAATGCAAAGCTTACTTATTCTGAGAGAAAAAAAGCCCATAACATGCAGGAAGGTGACAGTGATTCTTCCCTTCTTAGCACTGATGAAACCTCAGTCAGAGGAAGGTCTTTGGGTTTTGTTATCACTTTTTAAAAAGTGATGTATACACACTTTTATGGAGAAGACAAATTGAGATTGTCCTAAGAAATTCAGCTAAGCAATAGTAGAAGTAGAATAAGCTTATTCTTCTCTCAGGTTTTCATATAGGAGTCTGCCAATCTCCCGTATCTGTATGTAAAAGTGCAGTCCATTTTTCACCTCACATTAAGATTCATTGGGACAGATGGCAAAGGGAATCACAGT